>NW_026126546.1:6300000-6812500 GCF_943737965.1 Phodopus roborovskii | reverse complement strand
GGGCTGAGGTGACTTAGCGCTCACACACAGGGCTGTGGGGCTGAGGTGACTTAGCGCTCACACACAGGGCTGTGGGGCTGAGGTGACTTAGCGCTCACACACAGGGCTGTGGGGCTCAGGTGACTTAGCGCTCACACAGGGCTGTGGGGCTGAGGTGACTTAGCGCTCACACACAGGGCTGTGGGGCTGAGGTGACTTAGCGCTCACACACAGGGCTGTGGGGCTGAGGTGACTTAGCGCTCACACACAGGGCTGTGGGGCTGAGGTGACTTAGCGCTCACACACAGGGCTGTGTGGCTGAGGTGACTTAGCGCTCACACACAGGGCTGTGGGGCTGAGGTGACTTAGCGCTCACACACAGGACTGTGGGGCTGAGGTGACTTAGTGCTCACACACAGGGCTGTGGGGCTGAGGTGACTTAGTGCTCACACACAGGGCTGTGGGGCTGAGGTGACTTAGCACTCACACACAGGGCTGTGGGGCTGAGGTGACTTAGCGCTCACACACAGGGTTAGGGATATATCACATTGGCCTAGCACGTACAAGGCCCTGGATTCCATCCCCAATACTACACACAAAAAAGTGATTACACACACACACACACACACACACATACACACACACACACACACACTGCACTTTCCTATAGTGGTGTTCCCTGATGTCCCAACACACAGATTTCCACACACTTTTGTGCATTTCCCCCCTCTACTCTTAAATAATTCAATGTGTGTTTGTAAAAAAGAAAAAAAATAAATAAAAACAAAAGCAAGGGACAGCACTTTGCTAGAACCACAGTGATGGCAAGAATGGAAGTTAATACTGATGCCGTGCTCTGCCACGATGCCTAGGTCTTAACCTCAATTTTCCAGTTATGCTAGCTTGGCCCCTAGTTCCTGATGAATATCTGAAAACCCTGTGGCTATTTATTCCCCAAGTCTCTTTATCCAGTTCACGATGCTGATACCCCTCAGGGCATAGACCTGATATATTATAGAAGATCCTTTCTTTGGGGTGTGCCTTCTCCTGCTGCTGCCGGGCTATCCTGGCACCCTCAGCAGGAGCCAGACGGAAGTGGTATGGTGTGTCCTGTAGCGAGGTGCTCCCTGTCATTGTCTCACTTGTGATAGGATTCGTCTCGACACTGTATTAGTTACTTTCCTATTGCTGTGATAAAACACCATGACCAAGGCACCTTATAGAAGCAAGGTTTGGTTAAGGGATCCAGAGCAACAAGAGCCCATCGTGCCAGAGAGGGATGGCAGCAAGCAGCGGACATCACAACTGGAGTAGAAACTATGAACTCACATCCTTTACCATAAGCATGAAGCAGAGAGAGCAAACTAGGAGTTTATGGGGCTTTCTTCTTTCAAAGCCTGTCCCCAGTAACAAATTTCCTCCGTCCTCCATCCAGGCTGCACAAGCTCCCCAAAATGTACCCCCAGCTGGGGATGGAGCGCTCACATGCCTGAGACTGTGGGGGATATTTCTCATTTAAGCCACCAGAGATACCTTGGGCCAGCTGAAAGTCACTACATGCCCTCTGTCATGTGGGCAGGGCCCGCATGTTTTGAGTGCTGCTGCTGCTGCTGGTGGTGGCTGAGTGATGGCATTCATTCCTCGGTTCCTTCTACCTGAAGTAGTGAGCCTCTACTGAGGGGCAAGATTTCTTCCCACACGTTTCGGTGATTACCCATTACCCATGTGTGTAGGATTCAGGGGCTGTGACCCTGTACCTGCTATGCATCAGTGAGATTTGACCTCAGGTTTGATTCCCAGCACCCACATTTCAGCTTGCTACCGTCTGGAACTCCATTTCCAGGGGATTCAGTGCCCTCTTCTGGTCTTCTTGGGCACCACACATTCACACGGTTCACATGCATACATGTGGGCAAAACATTCATACCCATGACATACACAAATCTTAAAAAAAAAAATACTAAACACTTCCATGAAGTCTCTATAGACACCCAGATGAGAGTTAGTCACAAAGCTGATGATTTCCTATGTGTGTCTGTGTCACTGGGCTAGGGATTATTCTACAACATACTGTAGACTAGGCCTGCACGCTGAGCCATGCCCCCAGCTCGTATTAGGGTGACAGACCTGGAAGATGGTTTCTATTTTAATGTAAATGTTCACAGCAGTTTGTGTTGCCTGGACATACCTTGATTGTTCCTGCAGTGAGGCATGCATGGGTACCTGTGCTGTGCTGTGTGAGCATCCATGGAGAGCCGGCAGCCATGCAGCTTCCTGACAAGGGCTCTTTCTCTGCTCGGACTTATGCATGTGTCCTGGAGGAAACTATAAAGCCAGACCTTCTTTAAGCTTAACCTAGAGCTCATTCTTTATTTATAGAAATAATACTTTCCAAAACAAAAATTCTCTCCACTGTCTTTAAATAAAATTTAATTAAATTTTTCAAGTGCCATCTTAAAAGGTGATGGAGTTTCTAAAGATGGCTTAAAATTTTAATAAGGATAATTTTAAAGGTAGTCTGAGAGGTATGTTAAAGAGGCTACAAGGTCTGGCACCTTCAGTGTCTTAAAAACAGTTAAGTACAGAGCTGGTGAGGACCACAGAACAGTGCCACTCCTGCAGGGATGCAGTGACGTGAAGAAAGTTACCTTCTTGTTTTATTTCCAAGTAGTATCTTGATAGGAGAAACATGCTCACCGTCTCAGACCACACCGGCTACAGTCCAGGACATCTGGGAGCCGTGGGGTGGAGCTCCCTCGTGATTTCGAGGCCAAACCCTGAGTAGAGTTTGTGAACAACTTGCTATGACTCAAATGTTTGTGAATCTCTGTGCCCTCTCCTGGGCAATGGGGGCAGGGTTGGTGCACCTTGGTGGCTCAGACTTCTAGTTTCTTTATATAATTATCCTTTATCCTCCAGCTCCCTGGCCTAGTGTGGACAGAAGGCCAATCCTCTAACTCAGGCCATGGATGTGGCTCTTTTCTCGGCCATACTCAGTGATGCATGTTTTCTTTCTCTTCCTGTCGCACATCTTTATCTTTGGTTAAATGAATCCCGCTTTCTTCCCCATGGCAGGCATCGTCCTCTGAAGACATGGGCAGATGGATTGGTATCTTACTGGCTGAGACAGGGTCATCAACAGACCCAGGAGCCCTGCACTATGACTACATAGACGTGGAGATGTCAGCAAATGTCATACAGACAGCCAAACAGACCTTCTGGTAAGACTCATGCATACCCTGGAGAAGGGCTGACAACATCCTCTACTGATAACAGGTGCTGGGTGAGCGTGCAGATCAGAAGCACATCTGAGGACTTTTCCTTGGTGGGGTGCGGACCCCGATGGTCCTGATGTTGGTCATGTCAGCCCTCCAGGATTTCTGCTAGAACAGGCTTGTCAAACTTGTCTGAGGATGGTAGTACTGGTAGCCAGATGGTCCCTGTTACAGCTGCTGAGCTCTGCCTTTGCAGCCAGAGACAATAAGGGCTTGTGGCTGTTTTAATTTGCACCAACAGGTGGTAGTCCTGGTTTTGTCCTGTGAGCAGCTGGGAAGCTGTTACCAGCTCCTGCATGACAGGGGCCTTCTAGAAAGGAAAGCACAAAGGAGTCTGTGTGATTGTGATGCTGAGATGCTGAAATAAGGCCGACTTTTTTTTTTTTTTTTTTTTTTTTTTTTTTGTGGCAGGGCTTCTCTGTATAGCCCTGGCCATGCTGGAACTTTCCCTAGAGACAAGGCTGGCCTCAGACTCAGAGATTCACCTGTCTCTGCTTCCCAAGTGCTGGGATTAAAGGCGTGTACCACCACTGATGAGCAAAGCCTAAGATCTTAAGGTTATCAGTGCAGCGGTTTCTAAATGTAAGTTGTGGCAATTAATGCTACTTTGTGCAAAAGCATACTTTTGAGCCAGAATGCTTCCTGGGCACAGCAGTAGTGAGGGGTTTGTAGCAGCAGGCCTGTGGGGCCCTCAGCCTGTGCTCACATCCAGCATCATCAGCTGTTCCACAAGGCCCAAGTTCTTTTCATACTACCCGAGACGCCTTCTCCTTTCCCAGCATTTTGACACGTGACAGTTGCCAGGCTACTGCGGCAAACAGGCTCCTTCACAGCGCTGTGTCCCTGACATGCGTCCCCTTCATACACAGGGACAGTAGGGAATGCTGAATGCATTTGGGGTGGCCTTGGGCTGGGAAGACTCCAGTTGCTCTGGTGTTCTGAGTGCCACAGTGAGCCCCAGGGGTGCAAAACCGCACAGACACAGGGGGGGCTTCCAGGCAGTGGGTTGCCCATGGGTTGCCTGGCTGCCATTCCTCAACCCCTTGTTTTTACTTTGAAAGACAACCAATGGGCTAGGGATGTAGCTTGGTTGGTATAGTACTTGCCTAAGCATCTCCAAGGCCCTGAGGTCAATCCCAGGCATCACACAAATTGATGCACATCTCTAATGTGGGAGGTGGAGGTAGGAGAATCTGAAGCTAAGATCGTCCTTGTTTGCACAATTAAGTTCAAGACTGTTCTGGAATACATGAAACTACGTCTCAAAAAATAGGACAACTGATAGACTTTGCCCCTCTCAGACATACATTACCTTAGAATGGACCCATTGCCCCTGCCACTGTAGGAAAGCAGTTAGCAGTCTGGTGCTAGTAAAGGGTGGCTCACTCAGAAGGTGGGTTCTAAATTTGTACCAGCACTGTGAGCGCAACAGCTCCTCAGCTCACAGGGTCCCTTTGATGATAAAGTAGCAGGATCACAGAGTGGGACCACTCTGATGTACTTGATGCTGGTGTGACAGGGTGAGGCCCATTCCTTAGGGCAGTGTCAGCCTGTGATCTCCAGGTCAGGGTACAGAGTGTCTAATAGCCAGTCACCAAGAGACTGCCATTCTTTACATTTTGGGATAGCGCGGAAGACTGTCAACAGCTACCTGAGAAGCTGTGGGTGTGTGTCCCTAACTCCCAGCATCACATCCCTGTGAGGCTGCATTTTCTCACATGTCACCCAAATAGCAGAGTGGTGGTGTCCAGGGTTGCATAAACAGGAGTGGAACCCAGTTACCAACCTCAGAGAGACATATACAGACCTGAAAACTGGTGTCCCCTTCTTTAATAGTTTATGTTGGAAAAGCTTCACAAACAAAGAGATATACACACACACGTGTGTAAATGTATATATACATACACACAAATACATATATGCACAAATATGTATTTGCTGATTAAAACATGATAGAGTCGTGATTATTGTTTTTAAATGAGTACATTTCTCACATTTTCTTTGAAGTTCAGTAGGTAATGGACAGGAACTCGTAACAGAAGAGTTGGAACCATTCACTAGGAATTCTGAACAAAGTATTCCGGGCTAGATATGACTTGCCCAAATGTACCCAGACACATAGATCTGTCTCTGCATCTGACCTTTTTTTTTTTTTTCATTTTAAAAGTATTTAAAAAATATTTTTCATTATATATCTAGTTTTTTGAGACAGGGTTTCTCTGTGGTTTTGGAGGTTGTCCTGGAACTAGCTCTTGTAGACCAGGCTGGTCGCAAACTCACAGAGATCTGCCTGCTGAGTGCTGGGATTAAAGGTGTGAACCACCACCGCCGCCAGGCTGTATGCAATATATTTTGATTGTATTCTTTTTTCTTCCACAACTCCTCCAAGATCTTCCCACCCACTTCTCTCTCTCTTTCCCAAAACAAAAAAAAAAAAAAAAAAAAAACTAAGAAAACGAAACAAAGCCCAAAGCCCAAAAGACAAAAACTACCAAACCATAACCAAAAAAAAAAAAAAAAAAAGCACACAACACACAAAAACACCTGGTGCCCTTTCTGTGTTGCAACTATTCCTGGGCATTGGGCCAGGCGTAGAATGTGGTTGACATGCCTGGTGACTCTCCATTGGAGAAAAATGGATTTTCCCTCTCCTAGAATCTATAAACTGCAAATAGCTTCTTTTTGGGGGTGGGGTGTTGAGACAAGGTCTTTGTACTTACCTCTGGCTGCCCTAAAACTCACTATATAGACCAGTCTGTTCCCAAACTCACAGAGACCCACATGCCTCCTGAGTGTTGAAATTAAAAGCATGAGCCACCATACCTGGTACAAATAGCCTCTTGGTTCATGGTGGAACCCTGTGTCTCCTTCCCCCCGTGATGCGGTTTTGTCTGGTTTAGACGTGTGCAGTGTGCTGCCACAGTCTCTGTGAGTCCATACACATATCAGTTCTGTTGCCTCTGGCAGACACCATTTCCTTGGAGTCCACCAACTCTGGCTCCCACAGTCTTCCGTCTCTTCCTCATAGATCCTGAACCTTGAGGGAGTGTGGCGAAAACTTTCCGCCTGGAACTGAGTGCTCCAAAGCCTCTCACTCTCAGCACCCTGTCCAATTGCACATCCCTGTGTTGATTACCATCTACTGTAAGAAGCAGCCTCTCTGATAAGGGTGGAGCAATGCTCTGATCTTTGGGTATAGCGGTATTTCATTAGGAGTCATTTGATTGCTGTATCCCTTTAACAGAATAATTGTAGGTTTCCCCCTAGTACCCGTTTACTCTCAGGTTCTACCACTTTAGCAGTGGTAGGCATGAGTCCCACCTCATAGATTGGGCCTTGGTGCCAGTTTTTTAAAAAAAAAAAAACGGTTGGTTACTACCATAACACTTGTGCCACTACTGCGCCGGGACACCGACAGATGACTGTTGTGGGTGATTGGGGTTTGTTGTTGGGTATATTCATGATTATTTTTCTCCTCCTGTGGCGTGTACAGTACCTTCCAGCACTATGAACACTACTCAGTGGTGAAACTTCTCTTTGGGCACCAGCTTTATTTTTCCGGGTTTGAGGGAATAAGTGAGTGCTGTCTTCAGCAATAGGATCTTACCATCATCAAGCTGTGGAAGTAGCCAACAGCACTGGCAATATTTGGGGGATCTTTAGCTTGATGTATTAACAGTTATCTGTCCTTGGGTGGAAGTTACTAAAATCCTTGTAATGAAACTCACTTCATGTTGACTCCAACCAGCAAACAGATCATCACATTCAGGAGAAACCCTGAATTTCCTGCACACCGCTCAGCTTTTCCTTTATAACTGAGCAGAATTTTAATATAAAACAAATGTTTTTATATTCTCCACAGCCTGGAGAAAGGAATGCAGGTTTCTGTATCAAACTCTCTTCATTAAAAAGGCTCATGCCATAAACTTAACCTAGGAATCTTTTTTTTTTTTTTAACCTCATTAAAATCTTTTTAGGGATGTTAGTTAGCAATAAAGTTAATTTTCATGTTTTAGTTTTCTAGCCAAACATTCCCATAAAACTTAACAGAGAGGAGACTGAACAAGGAAACAGCCTTCAAAATGTGGTAGCTTGCCAAGGCGATAGATAGTCTGGGATTAAGTTAATTTTTCGCTTCTTGCAACTTGGCGGGCGTGTGGTGATTCTTTGCCAAACAATTATGAGAATTATCAGCAATTGTGTCTGACTGAAGGAAAGAAGGTAATAAATGTTCTGAAAAGGAACAGGAAACGGAGGGAAAACCCTGCAGGGCTCTCCCAGGAGATTGGCAAGTAGGAGTGTGGGTGGTGCTGGACACTGGGACGCGTCCTGAGGCTGACCAGGTCGGGTGCCAGAAGGACAGTGCCCCGCCACTAACCCTGTACCTCTCACAAGCATTGCCCATTGCAGGTCTAGCAGAATGGGGTGGGGGCAGTGTTGCTTCTGCCTGACTAAAGGGCAACAGTGTGGGGAAAGCCACCTTCCAGCCACCGTCTTCAGGTCCTGCAAGTCTCTGCTTTTACATAGAGCAGTCCCTGGAAGCCTTTAAGGTTTCCATTCAGCGCTTTTCCACTTAGACCCTTGGCTGAAAGTCACTGTGGAGTGAGCACTAGGGGGCAGCGTGAGGCCCCTGCCTACTCTGGGCACTGCATGAGTTCTCTTTACTGGCCTGTGCCCCTCCGTAAACTTTAGAATATTCTAGTCAGTGGAGAAGGCCTCTGCCAATCAGGATGTGTGTGTATATGCTTCTTGAATGTTTTGGGCATCCCTGTTGAGGGAAGCAGAAGTGTACCCAGCTAGGGTACACGTTCTCTGTTGACTGTCCTTGATCCTCTCTGATAACTGTGCATAAGTGTGAGTACTGGGCATGGTGCCAGAACCTGATGGCCCAGAGCAAATATGAGCTCCCTGCTGCGTGGAGGGGAGAGGGCTATGTGAGCACACATGCCCACTGTGGCCATGTTCAGCACCAGTAGGTGCAGGCACCCTTGGTGTCTGTGCTGCCATTCTTCGGTTTGTCTCACTTGCCCTCAACTGAGTCTTTTAGTCGACGCCTTAAACATGTATGTGAGGCATGCAGGAACTCCTAAGTGACTAGTAAATCCTTACGTCTCGCATTTTCTCCTTCCCGTGACTTGATTTGATGTAGAGTAAGTGTAGAATAATTATATCATTGTCCACAAGCTAAGAAGTCACTGCATTAACCAGAGGAGCTGTGCTTGCTACCTTCTTCCAGCAGGGGGCAGCAGTGCACTAGGAGAGACTGGCCATTAGGGTGTGCAGAGCCACATGGGTGACTGGCTGTCTACTATCCTCAGAGATACAAAGTTTGGGTGTCAACTTTGCTTGAATTTAGCTTCCCCAGTTAGGAGCAAATGCTACCTAGGCTTTCGTAGTTCTCCTGAAACAAGCCCAGCTTCCCGAGAGGCCGGCCCATGTCTCATTGTGCTCTGGAGACTGGAGTGGCAGCACACTTGGCTTGTGTTCTGGAGGGGAGAGGCAGATGAGGAGCAGGTACAGAATGGGCCAGGTTCCCCTCTGGCACAGGCAGGGTGTGAGAGCAGCATCCTGGGTGGGAAGAGGGACAGCAAAGAGTCGGAAGATGCTGAAGAGCCCCCAGTGTGCAGGCTGGGAAGGAGGAAGCTGGAGGAGCCAGGGTGGAGCTGGAGTTGGTGAACGCAGCCTGCCCTGGACAGTGCTTCTCTTGCTTTTTCTCTCTGGCTTTGGAAGCCTGTGGGTGGAGGTAGGCAGAGGGCCATTGTGCTCTGGCTCTGTGGGGAACATGGGTGGAGAAGAGAGACAAACAGCCCTTTCTCTATACGTGCATTTGTTCTCCTAGTCTGGCCGGCAGGTATGGGCTCCTCACACCAGGTGACACCCCAGTTCTCTGTGAACTCCAGCAGGGGGCCGCTGTAGGACAATTCTGACACTGTCCATCAGGACACAGTGTCAGGTCCCGAAGATCAAAAGCTCTGTCCCCAGGACTCTGTCCATTTCAGACGTCATTCACAAATCCAGTTCATCACCCATGCTCATTAAAGAACAGATGTTAACACGAGACTCTCACAAACCCGCAGACACTTCTTAGACCCCAGGAAGATGTTTGTTTGCTAGGTCACTGGTGTGTTAGGAATACCCCAGCGTGGACCTCTTGGGTAGGGGGAGCAGAGGGTCAGCTATAGGGTATAGGAGCTGCCACCTCTTCCTTGGGTACAGTGCTCTGCCTGGATCTGGCACCTTTCTTGGGTGCATGCCTTCTCTGAGCATGGTGACTTTCCTGGGTACAGCACTTTCCCTGGATTCAGTGCCCTTCCAGAGTGAGCATCTTCCCTGGCCACAGCGTCTTCCTGGTTCACTCCTCTGGGTGCAGTGCCTTCCTGGTGCATCCCATCCAGGAGCTCTTCCACCCTGTCCTCTCAGAGCCGAAAGCCCCCGACTCTGATCATATAGTTGTTTCCTTAGCCACTAGCAGCCCCAACCTCAAATCCTTCAGGCTTTCCAGGTAGTGAGCAGTTCATTGTGGTGGGCAAAGGCAGCCTATTTCCTATTTCATTAGGAGATTCCAAGGTTGTACGGGCTCTGGCCAAGGATAGGAACCAAGACCTGAGCATGTATGCCATATGTATCACAGCAGCACAGGCTTCTGAAGCCTTAGCATGGCTACTTTAAGGGCCTTCAGAAGATCAGGGACAGCTGAAGGTATGCTTTGTGGCTGTCAGAGCTCAGTGAGTGCTTGTTGAAAAGCCACAAACATCCCACAGAAGGCCAGGGAATGCTGTAGTCATGCTGTCCCTTGCCTTTGGGAGTGGCCAGACTGAGCAGACAGGTTGAAACTGGCTCATAGTGTGAGAGGACCAGCCCTTCAGAAAGAGCTGCTGTGCCTTCTCTGAACATGGTGAAAATAGGTGGCACCTGACTGGGTCCCTCCCCTTGTAGTGTATCCCCATACATGCTGTCCATAGTCTGTGCTGCAGTCTGTCTTTGCTCTGGGTGAGGATTGGCCTCAGCCTCTTGGAGATGACATTTGCTCCTGCCTAAGGGTCCTAAGGGTTCTGCTGCTGAGCCTGACGTAGCCTTTGGTTGCATCAAGGTTCACAGAGTCCCTGCTGATTAACTGACATGTCCACGCTTTCTCTTTCTCAGCTTTATGAACAGGCGGGCAGTGTCCACGAGCCCATACCTGGGGAGCATCTCCAATGGCTACGCCCACCCCAGTGGGACAGCGCTACACTATGATGATGTCCCCTGTGTCAACGGCTCGGTGAGTGTCCTTCAAGAGTCATGGTCAGTTTTGTTAGAAGACAAATTGCTAGTTGGTTCTGTCCTGGATTGCCTAGTTTTCTGGAAATCTGAATGAATTGAGATTCTCCTCCAAACCCTGGTCTCTGACATGAACAGCAGATCGTGTGATCCCTAGTAGACAGCTCATCTACTCGTGTTACCACCACATCGCCCAAGACAGATGACAGTGGATTAAGTTAAAATAAATAGATGGAGCAGAAAGAATATTCAATTTTAATAGATGGAGCAGAAAGAATATTCAATTTTACAACTTACATCAGTCAGACACAACACTGTAATTTACCCTGACTAGTTACGCCCAACACAGCTGCAGCTGCCATCCGGCCATTCGGCAGAAATGGTGCCATGGAGTGACTGTCCGTTGCACACCTGGGTGTCTCCTGGCATGGCTGGTGTGGAGCACTAGCATGTCAATGTGGGGATGCTCCACAGCCGCACCATTGCCAAGACAGCCTCTAGGTGTGTCTGTCTACCCTTAGTTTTTATTTTTTCTGTTTTGTCCAGTGTTCCCAGGTCATTAGCAGAGCCCTGCTGGGTCTCTATTGTTTGGCTGATGGCTGTGTACTGTGTACCTCTGGTGGCCAGGCCTGTGCCCTGTCTGTGCCGTGAGCAGGTGTGGAGAGCATGTGCAGGAAGCCTTGTGCTGACAGGAGCCAGTGTTTCTTTAGAGTTTCTCAACCTCGTTTTAGACTTGCAACCTTATTGTTCCCGACTCCATTCTTTCCCCAATATTCTGATGGCAGGGAGACCTCCTGGTGCCCTCTGTCCTTTGCTCTGTAGCCCTGTGGACAGATCTGTGCTTACCCTAGGGACTACGTCTGGTGAGTGCTGTGTGCAGGGCTCTCAGCCCAGCCTGTGTGTCATCATGGTTCCCAGCCCCCTCCTCCCCATCCTCGCTGTGGCATCATTTTCGAGGGGGCACCTGGCTTCTGTATCCATGTAGCCTCCCTGTATCCATGCAGCCTCAGCACCACTGCATGGCTTGCTTCTGTACTCCCGCTGCCCCTCCTAGCCTGTGGCCTTAGCAGCCTCCCACAGGCCTTCCACACAAGGCCTCCACATACCCACACACCACACACACAAGTAGCTGGTGAGCAAGGTGCTGCAGGGCTTGATGAGCCATGCCATGCTCATATGTCACCTGGGCAGTGCAGACACCATGCTGGCCAGGCTCCCTCAGTACTCCTCCCCAGGTTCACCCGTGGTTTTATGTGTATTTGGAAATAAATTGCTCTGTGCTAAGGAATCCTCCATACGCATGTGCAGCGCTTTAGGAGCTGCAACATAATGCCCTGTGAATGTGCCCTGCCCTTTTGTTTCCTCTCGGCTTCCCTGCTCAGGCTTCCTCAGCCTCTTTTTCTGTGTGCAGACCTCTGTTACTACATGACTGCATTTGGGGGGCTTTGTTTCTGGGTTCCATAAAGTCTACACTTTATGACCAACGGCTCAGAGTGTCAGTACTGTTTCCCCTATAAAAATTCAGTTCATTCTGTACTCCCTTTGATTCTTTGAGAAGGAAGGGCTCTGCACACACTCATTTTTATTCAAGAAACTTCTGTGAGATTTCGTCACTGTTTACTAAGTATTCTGCATGACTCGATCCTTGCTATTTTGGGAAAATGAGAGTCAAGTGTAGAGCATTGTACATCTGTGTGGCTGTCACTGAAATGCTCCATCCTGGCTTTTCTACATTGTTTTAGGTTGTTCACTCGTCCCCAGCATCGCAAAAATAGACACTGATGTGGCTGCAGAAGAAGACACCCCCCCACCCTGAGATTTTAGGCCTTTCCTATTTTTATAACAAAAGCCTGTAATTATAGTCTGGCAGGAAGGAACACTGCATGGAGAATATAAAAACAGGCTGAAATGGGCAGAATATATGAATTAATATTTCCTTTTATAACACAGGGCAATTTACAAAGACCTTTAAACCCCGAAGGGACCTGGCAGTAGTTAAGAGTTTGGGGTTTCTTTATACTTCCCTGTGTCCGGAGAAGTGGCTTTGAACTGTTAACTCTTTGCTCAGGCCCTCTGCTGGCATAATGCCATTGTCCCACCAACCTCTGAAGCACCCTGCGTTCTGCGACAACGTGACTTCTGCCTTTAGCAGACTTTTTTTTTGGCCCTGGCAATTTTTTTTTCCGGGTGCTCAAGTGTAGAACTTAGATTATTGACCTTGGTAGTGAATTTGTTGGCCACAAGGCAATGTAGGTGAACTCAGGGTGTTCTTGGTATCAGTCATGTTCCTCCCATCAGAGCCTGAAGCTCTGTGGCAGCACAGTGTGTGGCCATGAGCTCTACTCTGCCCAGCTCTGCCTTTCCTCAGTTTCCCCTGCTTGCTAAGCAGACTCTGTGATACGTAAGCAGGTGTGTGCCGAGCACAGCAAGTGCCATGGGCCTTGACGATGATCTCACACATGCCTTCCTGTACAGCAGAGAGCTCCAGGCCCTGCCCAACTCTCCTGATCTCACTTTCTGTGCATCAGCGAACTTCCAAACTCTGGTTCTCTAGAGCTAGCAATGCGAGCTCAGCACTCTTCATTTTGAACAACAGGACAAAGCCCTCACAATCCAGTGATTCCTGGAACAATTTAAAGACAGAGAAACCTTTCTTATGACTCCAAAGGCAAAGGGGCCCTTAGGAAGCTGCCCACAGCTGTGAGAGTGGTTCTGCCCTACATGTGTATGAGTGACGTGCAGAGCATTGGCTGCTAACATCTCGCTATGCTGATCTTCTCTGTCCTCGTCTGGCCACTAACGAACAAGCTGTGTGTGTTGCAGTGGGACATGGATGGCGGCTTTCCTGGCTGTGGGAGCAGAGGCCTGGCGGAAGAGGTGCTTTATGATAACGCGGGCCTCTACGATAACTTGCCATCACCGACAATCTTTGCTCGATCCTCTCCTGCTGACCGGAGGGCATCTCGGCCACCCGCTGACAGGCTGTCCTCTAACCACTACAAATCCCCCACCTCCTGCAGCCCACCCTGCTCCCCACCTGTCACTAACACCTCTTCTGTGGGGAGGGCATCTCTCGGGCCGCACTCCCAGGTACAGATTGAGTTCCCAAACTCCCTGACATCCACCAGTGGACCTGCCGTGACCCCTCAAACATCGGAGTTTCACAGTCTTCAGCCATAGCCTAATTCACAGTTAGCCACTAAGGGGCTAGAGAGCCATTTGTGACCAGCTCCCAGCTTGTCTGGCTCCTGTCTGGATCCTTCCACCTCCACTCCTGGAGAATTCCCTAGTGCACTTTGAAAATTATGTCAAAGATTATGAAAAGAGGCCATGCAACTTTCCACAGGATGCTGGAATAGTCTATCTTGTGTATAAATGATCAAGGGTTGCCCCCGGGGAGTGGTTATTTCCTGTCTGTAAACGTGGCCAGCACCATTCCAAGAGCCAGTGTGTTGTCTGAGAGAGTGTAACATGTGTCCTGCACCTGTGTGGCAGGAGGGCTCTGATTCTGGGTGGCAGATAAGCTTGCTGAACTCCTGTTTGCCCACCCTCTGTGACAGCCATCCACATCTCAGAGCAGACACTAACTGCTTTCATAAATTTTAACCTAAGCATTTTCAATGTTCTGCCTGGAGTCCTAGGCACCTCATTTAAGAACACTCTGAGAACATAAGCAAGAGGCCAGGCTTTCCACATTCCAGTCCATTCTTTGGGTAGTTTTGAGAAAATAACAGACTAAGCAGGATCTAGGCTTCCAGATAGCGGTGACTCACCGTTGCTTTGCCAGACTGACTCCAGGTGTCTGAGGGGTGTGGACTGCTGAGTGACCAGTGTGAGCACCATTGGCCGCTACCAGTATCATGATGATCCCTGCCCAGATCTGGCCACTGTGTCCACCTATGCATCTATCTGTTGGTCTTTGGTTAGCTTAGTAAATCTGCCATTTGTGCAATTTGGATTGTCCCCACACTAGTCAGGGATCACAGGAGGCATGGCTTGGTGGTACCACTGTTACTCAGCCTAGTTTCTGTTTCAAACAGGGAACAGTCCCAGGCTGTATTCTGGTGCCTTTGCTTGTCATGTCCTTGTGTGGCCATTCTTTTGGAAACCTGTTCATGGCGAGACCGTACATTCAGAGAATTCCCGGATGCCATCTTGTGCATGGCTGTGCACCTCCTGTGGGAGGTGTCAGTGTCTACATTTTTTTAAGTGAGCAAACAGAGGTTCAGGAAGCCTTGAAGGATTGGCTCAGAGTCCCCTAAATGACAAACCAGAATTGCAGCTAGATCGGTGTGCAGGCTCACACTGTGCCTCCAACAGAAGAGGCAGATAGTGGGGGTTGCGGGGGAGCAACAGGGCCTGAGTGTCAAGTCCGCTTTATATCGAGCTCACTGCCTGGCATGCAGTGTCACCTGCCAGATATGAAGCTGTGGCTTGCAGGGTAAGCAGGGGACTGTTGAATTTTTTCAAGCCTGTAGCTGGTCAAGGCTTACTTTGTATATGATTCTGCTACTTCTATTTATGTGTCTCTTGCATCCTTCCTCAGACCCATCAGTGATCTGAAAAGAGGCTATGCATCCCATTATTGTATCATTACTCAGTTATGAGTAAGAACCTCCCTGTGGAGCCAGGCTCTTCCCTCAGAAGAAGCCCAGTAACGGAAAATTGATTTAGCTCTAGAAACACAGGCTCTCAGAGGTTGTTGCTGCATAACTGTGCATGGATACTCAGCTGCTTTCTTATCAGCACCCGAGCCCCAGCAGAAACATAGCATCCTTCCCATGGCAGGCTTCCTGGTAGTCCTGGGTGTCCAGCCTTCAGTGCTGGAAGCTTCCCAGCTGACATAGGGACATCGCAGAAGACTAGTAGCTGGAAATTGAGCTGGTTTCCTTTGCCCTCTGACCATGCTAGTAGGTTATACTTAGAGTCAAAGACTAAAAGAATTAACTTTAGGCAAAAGGGTGTTGCTTTTGTTTGAGTATTTTTAACTTTCTCTGTGTGTTTCAATAGTTGAAGAGCAAAAAACCTCCAGTGGCATCTAATGGGGTTCCTGGAAAAGGGAAGGCTCCGAGCAGCCAGCAAAAAAAGATGGATTCAGCAGGTGGTGTGAAACGGACAGCATCCAGTGAGTTCCCCTCTGGCTCCCTGCTTTCTGCTTTGGTATAGTTTGCCAGCTTAGACTGGCTGAGTCACTCCTACCCCAGAGGCCGGGCTGGGATGAGTGTTGGGGTGGTGGGTGCAACATGCGTCCATCCCTACTGGCCAAGATCTTTAACCCAGACTCTGTGACTGTTGCTTGGCTTTTCGATGTAGCATTCAACCACTGAGACACTGAGGCTTTGGTCCAGGAGATTCCAGTTTGTGTCCCTAACACACCATTAACAAGTCACATAGACTGAAGGCAGCCTCTTCCTCTGTCAGACGTGCAGATGGCTGACCACTGTGGTGGATGCAGTGGAAAGGGTGATGTTGGGTAGTGAGAGCAAAGCCCCTGAATGCTCAAGAGCACAGGAGGGAGGCCTCACTGCCTGCCTCCTCACAGACTCCTGTCACAGCCTGCAGCCAGCACCTTCCACCCCGGCTGGCATTCGATAGATATCTGTGCTCTCAGGGTAGGTGCTGTGCACCCCACCCCATCATGCAAGTGAGGGAGGCACCCCAGGTAGAACAGGACAGCCATTGGTCTCACAGCAGGCCAGCCACTGTGCTGGAACATGGACTAGGCCCTCAGACTTCAGAGCCAACTGTACAGACCAAACAGCCTGCCTGGGCGTTCAGCAGCTCTCCCTCACGTGCAGCTAAATTTGGCTGTGCTGGCTTCTTGAGTTTGTTTGTCCTGCCCTCATTGCATTGGGTGGTCAGCCATTCAGCCAGCCAGCCAGCCTGCAGGACGTATTCACTCAGGACTTGTTGCTGGGGGTGTAGTAAGAAGACCATGCTAGCTTTGAAAAGCAGGCCTAGGGACTGAGAGGGGCTCCGCTGGTCCCGGGGCTCCTCCATCAGTCTGAGCCAAGCAGCGAAGTGTCCGTGTCAAATCATGACAAGCCACTGTCACTTGGGATTCCTACCTGACCATTGCAGTCTGCGGTCATGCAGTTGGTAGACCTCCACAGCCACCTGGTACAGGAGAGAACAGGCCTCAGACCTGCACATGCTGGCATCTTCTTTAGAGTCAGAGTGCCCAAGGGCACAGCAAAGCTATCTTTTTCCATAGTCAAAGCATTGATGAGCCTTGGAACTTCAGCAACACTTGGCTGCTTCAGCCCCAGGGAACCTTTGGATTCTTGACAGGAGCTTGCCTATGCCTCTGCCTTCAAACCTGCTTTTCAAATAGGCAGGTCAGGAGCCTGCCAGGCTGCCTCCTCTTTGTCACTGACTTCCTTTGGCTCCCTCTCTGTAATTTCGTTCCCCGATGCCTTGGGTGTGTTCACACTCTTGTTCTTCATGTTGTTCATTCAGGGAGGTGTGGGAGCCAGAGGGATGAGTCGGCCTAAAATGCCTTGTTAAGCAAGCTCTGAATCCCATGCGGGCTCCTTCAGCCAGGCGTTTCTTACAGCCCTCTGCTTGATTTTATTTTATGGATGATTTATCTCAATATCTGGTGGGACCTTCTGTAGGGAATGTTTTATTAACTTTGGTGACATCTAATGGAAACAAAAGAGAAAAATAATTGCATCTTGTGCTTTTTCGGAGTTCAGCCAATTGCATTACAGTTGTATAGAGTTTATTGCATGGGGACCAAATGGTGGGGAAATTTATAAGCTGTCATCTGTAGGTTTGTCAGGGGACATATTGGTGTAGACAGTGGAGTTTGTGCAGTTTGTCATGGAATTTTCTAGAAGTACCTTGGTTTCATGAGACAGGGTGGTTATCCTTAGGTTGTGGATCTGGGGTCTTTTGGGTGAGGGAGGGAATGCTGACTGGATATAGGAAATCCATAAATCCCCATGAATGTGGCATATTATGGAAGAAGTGATGGCAGACCTAGCTCAGGGCATGTACTGCATGAACAAGTCTCTGACAAGCCAGCCATCTCTGGTGGTCACGGGGGCTGCCCGTGAGTATCTACTCCATCCCAGGAGTCTTAGCACGCAGTTATCTGTTTCAGAGATATGCGTCTACGTTTACAGACTCACACATCCCTTGTCCCTCCATGTCTTCTACCCTGAAACAGACTGACATGTAGACAGGCCGTGACAGAGGGGCAGGTGGGGTGCAGCCACCCTTAGAGCTGGCAGGTGATGCTCTAAGATGCTCTAGCCCCTCAGCATCTTTTCCAGAGATGCTTTGCCTAAATTCCTATCTGGCTGCTCTGAGTTCCCCACAATAACACACTGGAGCCCGAAACTGTGGACCATACTGAAGAGACTGTGGGGTCTGGGTTCAACAGTGTGGACTGCTGCTACGTGCTGGTGGCCAGCGTGCTGGGTTTCCCCGGAAGCTTTTACTTATTCGCTCGCTCACTCACTCACTCACTCACTCACTCACTCACTCACTCACTCATTCATTCATTCAATGTAACAGCTATCTGTAGAGGACCCATTTGGGGAGTCACTTTAAGCGCTTTGTAAATATTAAATTCTTCCAGCTGCCTATGAATGACCTGCTCTTATCCCCATTTCACAGGAGAAACTGGGGCACAGATTTGTTCTAGATCCCAGGGCTCCAAGGTTGTCCTCTGAATAGTAGGTTTCCAAGCACCATGTACTGCCTTTCTGTCTTTGCATTCAGTGGAGAAGCCCTTCCTATCTGCTTCTTCCAGGGCAGAATCTCAGGCCAAGGAGACATCTTCCCTCCAGCCAGAGCAAGGCGTTCTTGTAATTACAGAACTGGGAGTGAGGAGAGGCTATGCACATAGAGAAACTGCATAAACTTTAAAAGGCTTTTTACAATTGATTTATTTTACTTTGTGTATTTTGCCTACATGTATGTCCATGCACCCTGTGTATGCCTGACAATCAAGGAGGGCAGAAAGGGGTCTTGGACCCCCTGGGACTGGAGTTACAGATGACTGTGAGCTGCCATATGGTTGCTGAGACTCAAACTCCAGTTTCTAGAAGAGTAGTCAGTGTTCTTAAAGGTTGAGCCATCCATCCCTCCAGCCCCGAGAGAGGCTGTTATTGTCAGTAACAAACCTTTACTAGTTTTCATTCCTTTTGCTGCAACAAATAACAGTTTAGGGAAGACAGAGTTTACTTGGCTTACAGTTACAGGTTATATATAGGGTGTTGTTGTAGAAAAGTTAAGGCAGGAACACTCCAGCACAGAGAGAATAAACACATGGCTACCTGCTTGATGTCTAGCACGCAGCCAGCTCTCGCCACTTTTACACATTCTGGGCCCCAGTTCATGACAGGTGCCACCCACATCGAGGGGTGTGTCTTCCCAACTCAACTAATAATCAAGACACTCCCTCACAGACATGGCCATAGGCCAAGCTGACCCGATAATACCTCATTAAGGTGCTGTTCCCAGACCACTCCAGATTGACTTGGGTTGACAGCTAAAACTGCCCGGGTCACTGCCTGCCAAGCTTCCCGCATCTTCACTCTGAGCCTTGTTGACAATTACTTGAAAGCTGAGGGGAGGGGCACAGAAGGGAGGGGCCCTGAAGGGGTTCTCCAGTCTTTGTCTCTGTTTGTGAAGGTGCAGATCAAAGTATTGGAGGATTCGAGGCAAGTCTCTGGGGTCCCTGCTCCAAGCCCCCCTTTCCCCTCAGAGCCAGCCAGGAGCAGCTCTGCGGTACTCTGAAGAGCTCTGACCCCTCTGGTTGCACTAACTCTGGGTGTTCCTTACTTAGATGCTGATCAGTACAAATATGGTAAGAACCGGGTGGAGGCGGACGCCAAGCTGTTACAGTCCAAAGAGGAGGAGCTGCTGAAGAGGAAAGAGGCCCTGCGGAACAGGCTGGCACAGCTCCGAAAGGAGAGGAAGGATCTGAGGGCCGCCATCGAAGTGAATGCAGGTGGGAGGGGTGGGCTCTGGTCGCCCATGCACCTGTGCCCCTGGAGTGGTAGAGTCCATTCGGCTCACCCTCAGACCCGTGAGCCACAAGGCAGCATTGCCTCCCGGGGTGCTGGCCTTGTGGGGAGCCCAGGGCAGCACAGGGCTGGTTGAGCAGTGCCACCATAGGCAGGGGCTGACCCCAGCTGCACAGTGCGACACCGGCAGTTTCAACCTCAGCTGCTAAGAGCCAAGAAGGCCGGCAGGTTTTGTTCCTTGTCTGAGATGATGACTCAGTGGGGCTTCTGTGGAGCAAGGCACAGGGCTGAGGAGTTCTCACAGGGCTCTGCCTAGGAAGGAGTAACTCTCTATTCTTAGAAAAGCCTGGGGGGAGGGAAGCAAGGCTGTACCTGGATTTGGGGATCAGGAGAAAAGACTATGTCCATGATCTGAACAAGGGACAGTGAGTAAGAAACAGCTGTCAGGGTAGTGGTGTCTGGAGATGAGTAGTATCCAGGCCCATGCTGCGCCTTCTTCTGGCCAGACCTTCCGATCTGGGATGAAAACTAACATCTCCCTCTGATCCTCGCTAGCACCCCCACAGGGGCATGGCTGGCTTTTTAGATTTAACTTCTGCCATTTGAAGAGGGGAGATGTGCAGCAGATGAAGAGCCCCAGAGGGGACACTGGTTTCCAGAAGGTTTCACTGCAGGCTGAGGCTGGTGCATATGCCCATCATAGTTAACCAGAACTGAACTCTGTGCAGATTATGGCTGTTCAGGGAAGTAACTTTAGGAGCAGGAAGGGATGTGCAGGTGGGTCCATTAGGGTAGTCTGTGGGACCGGGATGGGCAAGGTGTTGATATCAGGCTGCCTGGGAGAGATGTAAAGCTTGGTACATGTCAGCTTCTCTCTCCTGCCTGTGTCAGGGCACAGGACGGAGAGGCAGAGAGGCCCCAGCTCTGTCCCTCAGAGGCCAGGCTCCCTGTGTCCTATGGCTTGCCCACCTCACTGACTTGGTTTACTTCTCTGTCCATTTCTGTGCATTTGCTGCCCATGTCGGTCACCAAACCAAATTTCAAACAATTAAGTTAACCGGCAAGCCCTGGAGAAATATATGCCGAGTCCTACAAAGACGTGTGGGCCATGCTTTTTGACCACCGCTGCTGCATATACAGTAGCTCGTACATAACTGGTAGAATTTGAGACCTCCTTGTTCAGCGTCCCTGCCAGGGGTCCTTTTGGGCCACTGTGCCCTTAAGCGAGTGTCGTTAGGCCCCTCGGGCTTGTGAGTGTGATCAGGCTCATGGGAGAGACCTGGCAGAACTCAGCTATGTCAGCCCCTCTGTGAGGTGACCATGTGTCCCTGGGATTCTAGGCAGGAAGACCCAGGTGGCCCTGGAGGAGAAGCTGAAGAGGCTGGAAGAAGAGTGTAAGCAGAGGGAGGCGGAGCGGGTCAGCCTGGAGCTGGAGCTGACCGAGGTCAAGGAGAGCCTGAAGAAGGCCTTGGCAGGTGGCGTCACCCTGGGCCTGGCCATCGAGCCCAAGTCAGGGACCTCAAGCCCACAGGTAAGTGTCCTGGGGACACAGCACAGGGAAGGGCCCCCTGGTCCCTCGGGGCCACCATGGGTGGTGTCAGGCTAATGTGTGGAGACATTAACCTCTCTTATGTTCACCAGAGTATTTAAAGGCCCGTGCTGAGTCCATGTGTCTCCTCTATGTGATTCCAGCTTGCTAGGCAGGCACTCACTCCCATGAGCCACTTAGGTCACCCAAGCTGCGGTGACCTAAGCACCTGGCTGTCACGGGGGTGTCACCTGTCAAGTCTGAAGCCTTCCCTTTAGTCGTGGCTCCTCATCCTCACCCGATTCAGCCACTGAACATTGCCATTGTCCCCAACTGTCCCCTGACCAACAGTAAGCATGGCCTTCAGAGGCTTGGAAATGGGTGTTCGTGCTGTACCGCTTCCTGTGTCTCCCGAGGGTCCTTTCTACGCACTTGGTTGTCATCACCTTCTGGCATTGGTGGCAGCATCCTGTATAATTGTAACCAGACCACTTCTGCAGTAGAGTAGCTTGTTAGGCAGGCGCTTCTGCTGAAGCCAGCTTATTGCCTGACCACCCCCATACAGAACCCCTTTGCACCAGCGACCGCACCCACCCAGAGTCAAGGCTGCCTCTCTAGATGTCCAAGGAAAGATCTATGTTACCAAAATATTGAGCTGGGAGGAGCCCTCACAGGGGTTCTGAGCCGACACCCTGTGCATCCCAAGTGTTTTCAGTGTTCAGTGCTGACGATAACCTGGTCTCCACAGCGCCATGCTTTCCCAAAGGCACTTTGCGACCCTATGTAGAAGCGCCAGCAGGCCCAAGTCAGGCCCAAAGGCAGCTGAAGAGATAAGCTGTTTCTTAATTTTGCAGAAATTTCTCTCTAGCATGTGCAAAGTGAGAGTGGTCATAGACCTTCAGGCCACTTGGGAGCCACTCACCATCCCTGACCCCCAAGCTGATTCTGCCTGGTGCTGGAGCTTCTGTTACAGGCCTGACCCTTTCAGTAGCAGGCAGCTCCAGGAAACATTTGCAAACTTAGGAAGCACCTTGTGGATGGACTGGCGAGAGATAGTGAGGGTAGGAGTGTGGGCCCCGAGTCCCAGCTCTTAGTCTTCTATCCCTCGGTCTCAGCTTTTCTTTCTTCTCTTAAACGAATTGTCTAAAAGCACTCAGACACAATTTCTTCTTTACCAAACCGTTTCTCTCTGAGAAATGCCAGTGGCTGAGAGCCACCCCTCACACAGGGCTCTCTCTCGTTAATAGTCTCCTGTGTTTCGGCATCGGACTCTGGAAAATTCCCCCATCTCCAGCTGTGACACAAGTGATGCCGAGGGTCCCCTGCCTGTGAACAGTGCGGCCGTCCTGAAGAAGACTCAGTCATCCTCAGGCAGCTCCCCTTGCCGTGGGCACGTGCTGCAGAAGGCCAAGGTGAGTCCCTGCAGAGTGGGTACCGGAGCTCAAAGTGAGCCCTGCTGCACTCGGCACTCGGCCTCTTCCAGCTCCCACGCATACCCTTAGGGATTGGGTTCAAAGACAACCATCAGACCGGAACCCCCAGAGCATCATGATGGTCACCTCACAAGTGGATAGACTCATCCCTTGGGCTTGTCCTCCTTTGGGCAGCAGATTGGGCAGAGTGACCACAATGTCCTCTCTAGTGCTTACATGCTGTGATTCTCCAAAGAAGTAAAAGCCAGAAAGGCATTTTTCTTTCCAGGCTGTCCCCAGCACCCTGGCCATAAGCCCAGGGTTCCTCCTCCCCTGCAGTTGAGGAGAGGAGCCATTAACAGTCTTTGCCATGATTAAATACTAGGGATTCCCAGAACATAGTTTCCAGATGAACAGAGCTAGCATTTCTCACCCATGGTGATGGAAACAACTGTAGGTTGACCTGAGCTGGCCTGGGGACGGGATGTGAATCCAGATGGTGTCCCTCTGTTCTGAAGGTGGAGGGGGCTGATCATGTACCCTGCACTGTCTCGAGGCCTCATAGTGCTGGCACTGATGTGTCATTCTGCAGCCCAAGCCCGTTTCTTAGGAACTGGAAGCATATTGCTTTCAGCAGGACAGAGTGCATGCAGAACAAGGACTCTGCTATGTTCTTAGGGTGTCCTGGGATAGTGGTAGCAATTGTGCTTGCCCAGCCTCTCAGTGTGTGTGCTTCCCCAACAAGCATGCTTTCTAGAAGGCTCCACGGGCTAGTTGGGGAAGAAGGTTATTGAGTTGGGATTCCGGTGGCTTCCCTGAGCATCCCTCTGGCCTTAGTGTATAGTCAGTTTCTCCCTTGCAGAGGATCACTTTGACTGAGCCACATTAGAATGGAGCTGTGCGATTCCCCTCCCCGTTCCTTTACCATCAGGGAAGAGGGGAAGAAGCCAAGCCATGCTGTGAAAAAAAGGCTCCCTTGTCTCAGGCTTGTCAGCCTTGTCTCCTTCTGATGATGAACACGAAGCCTGTGACCACCCGAGTAAGATACAGACACTGCCCGACAGTTCCCATGCAGCACAGGAGGCGGTCACTGCTTGTGGTCCCAGTTGCAGCCAGTACACAGCAGAGTCACTGTAACTGGTCTCTCTGAAACAGCCTTGAGTGGACTTGAGCAGGATGGCCTTGGTGTTGGAGGGGCCCCACTGGACATGAGGTTGCATTGGGGACATACTGACTAGATTGGAAAGTCTCTTGATTTTTTTTTTTTAGAATCAAAAGTTCAAGTGTAATTAACGTCTGATGCACAGCACTGGCAGAAATAAGAGCACTAATGGATCTGTTGGCAGGAACAAAACGCACTGTGGGTGGAGGGTGAGGGTGGGGGGGGCCGCAGACTTGGCTCACCAGTGGTTTGGTTCTGCAAAGGACATGCCTGGCCAGATTCCTTGTCTCAACCTCCCCAGATACCTCCATGGTGGCTGAGAATAGGTGCTGAGAGGACCATGTCTGAGGGCAATATTCAGAACCTGCTGCTGCTGCTCCACCTATCCACCCATCCACCCACCTATCCACCCATCCACCCACCTATCCATCTATCCATCCACCCACCTACTCACCCACCCACCCACCCACTCACCTATCCACCCACCCACTCACCTATCCACCCACCCACCCACCTATCCACCCATCCACCCACCTATCCACCCACCTATCCATCTATCCATCCACCCACCTACTCACCCACCCACCCACCCACCTATCCACCCACCCACCTATCCACCCATCTACCCACCCATCCACCCACCCATCCATCCATCCACCCATCTATCCACCCACCCACCTATCCACCCATCCACCCACCTATCCACCCATCCACCCACCTATCCACCCTCCCATCCATCCATCCATCCACCCATCCATCCACACTTTCCAACATTCACTTTCTTTTTGTAAAATAAGCAAAGCCAACCTGACCTGTTGGCTATTTCCAAGTGTGCCTCTTGGGGGGCATCCACCTCCAGAATTTCATCTTCTCTGACTCTGTCCCTAAAACACCAACACCACCTTCTTCCCTTGCCCCTGGTACCCACCATGATACTGTTTGTCCCTATGAACTTGGACTTCCACATAAATAGATCGTTTATAAGTGGTCCTTACTTACTTGATATCCTGGAGATCCATAATGGCCTAGGGGTCAGGACTCCCTTGTTCAGCGCTATGAGTGTCCCATGTCTGGAGGCCACGTTTACCCATTTGCCCCTGTTGGTACTTGGATTGTGTTTATCTCTGACTGGCTTCAGACAGAGCTTGCACTCTGTTGTCTGTGGCTGAGCCCCCACACTGTGTAGGACCATGTGGCTTGTGGCAGCCAGGATTAAACCCCTGCATTTACACACCTCTCTTCTCCAGGAGTGGGAGCTGAAGAATGGGACATAGAGGAAGGCCAGCCGCACCCAAACAGAGACTGCATACTACCACCAGCCTCAAGTGTGACACGTGTGCCTCCCAAAGTGGCCTGAGCTTGACTTCAAAAGTCTGGACTGAGTCTGACGCTGACCCCTGGCCAGCCTGTGTGCACGCTCTCTACTGTATGATGGTGCCCTTTAGGAAAGTTTACTTTAAGACTTTGGTGTCTAAATTTACTTGTTAAAAAAGCAGAAACAAAAGGGGTTGACAAGCAGTTTTGAAGCACCCTCTGGCAGACGGGGCAGTAAGGCTCTGGGACCTCAGCTCAACCCTAGCTTGGACCATGCGCCCCTGTGAGATGGAGTGGCCCGAGCCTTCCCCGGGCGCAGCCAGAGCCCCATGCATCGCCCTGTTTGCCAGAGGGCCCTGCTCTGCAGCAGCAGGAACTCCCTGTGTCCCTGCAGCCCCACACCCTGCCCCTGCCTGCCCCTTGTCACTGGAGGTGAAGCCATGAGGGACAGTGCTGTGAAGCCATTTTTGAGGTTTGGTTTTGGATACGTACTTTTGTCACCAGGTTGGAAAAGTTGTCATTCTTTTCACTAGTGTTTTTGTTTGTTCTCTTTTAAAGAAAATGCCCCTTCTTATGGTGGCTATTGCTGGGATTTGGGGGACTTTTCAGAGACCCCGTTTCCCATTTTGTGATTTTTTTTTGAGAGGCAGCAGCCTTCAGTCCTTGGCTAGCAGTTCTCCCTTCCCACTGACCTGAGACCCCAGCCTCCCCTACTGCTGGGCAGGGGCTCCTTCCTCAGCCCAGGAGGCACACTGGTCACCCTCTGCCTGTGGATGCAACAACCCAGGCCAGAGCTTCCTTTGGAAAACAGAGCAGGTTTGAGAACGTATAGTCAAGCCTGGACCATCTTTGAATGGAAATGAATCCTTCCAGAGCACGTCCCTCTCTTTTATAGCTGAAGCCTTGGATCACAGGTGCACTCCCATGCGAGCCAAGGTTCTGGCTGTGTGGGCCTTCCTCACTGGCATGCCTGCCTCTGTGCACTGTTTCTTGGATAGTTCGAATGTTCATGGGTGGAGCTAGCCTCTATCCTAGGGGTCTCAGAGTCAAACTGACTTTTTGGGCTTCCAGGGTACTGTCTAGACCTTTCCATCATGGAGAACTGCAGGCAGTGAGGGTGAGTTAGCCAACTCTGCAGACTAGTTCAGAGCCAGTTATACACAGTTCTACGCAAGCAATAGGCTCCTTCACTAGACCAGGGACCTGGTGATGCTACGCGGGAGGCAGCCTTCCCGCCACAGCCCAGAACATCCTTTGCACACACACAAGCAAGTTTTCTGGGCTGTCTGTAGAGGTACCTTTTGGACCTGCTCTTTGAGCAGCCTTCATGCTTAGGGTCTGTGCTCTGTGCTTCAGCCCTGAGGTAGCTGTCTTAGAGTCCTCAAAGAGCAGCAAGGTGGTCACCGGCATGCAGGGACATCACACCAGCCATCTGAAGCTGCTCCGCTGGAGGTCCTCGTCAAACTGGTCCAGTGTGGGGCTGCTTGCCATGCCAGCTGTTCGATGGTGCTTCACTCTCGTGCCTTCCTCCACAGGGCAGCTAGGATTCTCAGACCAGCATCTGTGTGGGCTAGTTTCTGCCATGAAACTGTGTAGAAGGGCGAGGAGGAGGAGGATACAGGCTGTTCATGGAGCAGCAATTGGGGGAGCCCCTTGCGTCATCACAGGGAGCTGTGACCATTTCGTGTCACGTGACATTAGTGCTCTGAAAGGAACAAGTTTGAGCTGCCCTACACCTGAGCTGCCCTGTGGGTCTCAGGCAGCGCTTTTGGCCACTCTGATGGCAGCCTGCTTTGCCAGGAAAGCTGTTCCAGGCTTTTGTTGTTACCAAAACAAGGAGAACATGACCAACTTAACACGCAGTTCTGGCCAGCATAGAGGGACATCTGTAATCGAGTGGGGTATTAGCGGAGTACCATGTCCAGCAAATAAGCTCCAAATGAGCTTGTCCTGATGAAGACACGGTAGACTCCAGGCTCCTGGTGTTCATGTCTTGTGCTAAGAAACCTAGGCTTGTGATTCACTCGGCTGTGGTGGAGCCTGGAAGTTCCACAGAGCGGTATAAAGTAGGCCCCAGGGAAGGCAAGTCTCCTGACACAGGGCTCTGCTGTCCTGTGTTCCCCTTCACACTCTTAGATTTGGTCAGAAAGCTGGTTTAAAACATTCACTTCAAAATAAGTTATTTATTTGTATATGTTCAATAAATATAGTTTTAATTTATATATGTACATATTGGACACCCATGAGACATCCTGTCAGGATTCTCACAGTGTTCTCATTCTATGACCCTCCCAAAGCTACAGGCATGACCCCAGCCGTCAATGGCACAGGTTTGCTTTGTGTGGAACCAGGTGGACAGAGGGCCAGGCTAGCTCCTTTTTGTGAGCTATTGGGTCTCTGGATCATGGGAGGAGCCCCGCCTTTTGGAATCTCTTTTTGTCTGAGACCACAGTGTTTCTTGGGGTCTACTTTTGTCACAGTTTGGCAAAGATGGCATCAGGTTTCACAGGTCCCCTCCACTTCCGTGTCCGTTCACTAATCCTTTACATACAAATACCACGCTGGCCTGTGGGCTTGCTTGGTCCCTGACTGGGGCACTCACTGTCACACAGTCTCACGTACCAGTGTTCTTCAAGGGTGAGCATGGGTCAGTCAGTTCATCCCAGGTGCCAGGATGACCTGCAAGCTGGGTCTGGCTCCAGCGCATCCAGAATCTCCCAGAGTCCTTGCTGTGTCCCTGCCCAGTCTGTCTCTCTCCTATGCACGCTTTGTACTGGGTACCGCCTCACCCAGCTGTCCACCTCAGCTGTCCACTTGCCCAATTTGCTTTTGACTCTTTCTTTGTCACTAAGCCCATGCTGATGGACTGGAGACTTGGCACTTTTAGAAAATCCACTTTGAAAAACAGTGTCCCTGGCCCCGAGGTCCCCAAGGGAAGGCTTGCACTGTGTGGGGGACTGCAGTCCTCCAGCTAGAATTCACATGCAAGCAGCAACAGGGGTGTCCCTGGTCTCTCTTCCCAAAGACCAGGGAAATGCCTACCTGCACCAGCCTACCAGCAGCTGACATCTACCCTGTGCTCTGGGGATATCTGAGCCAAGCAAGCGAGTCCTCCATTCACACCCACCCTCACCAGCAGACAGAACACCCCCATGGTCCATTCTATGGGTGTGGCACATCAAAATGATGGACTGTTGTCTTTCTTCTCCTCCTCTTCTTTTTTCTAAAGTACTCTTAAACCAGAAACATTTCAAATCCGTGACATATTTCTAAAGTAATTGAATGTCTGGGTCCTTTTCCCACTGACATACCACTAGCCACACCAGAGGGCAGGTTTCTACTGTGAAATAAACTGAAAGTAACTGTCTGCACTCTGTTCGGCCTCAGGAAGAGGTTGAAGCAGTGTGTGGCCACGTCAATGGCATGGGAAACCCACCCCTTCATTTTGAGAGATATCCTTTGCCAGTAGCTGGGAACAATACTGGTTTTGGAAACCTCGGCTTCCCACACACTGGATTGGATTGTCCTTTCCAAGTGGGGTCTTCAATTCACAATTCGTAGGGACCAAAGGTGTTTCTGACATGACAATGTTTTTAATTGATTTTCTAGCAAAGGTTTACTTTACATTTTAACACCATTTCTACATTTTAGGTATTCCAAATGAATTGCTCGTGGCTCTAAGTTGTAAAATGTTTTTCACATTATGAATGTAATTATTTCCTTATTGTATTTTTTAAAAAAAAACTAAAGTCATATTTAAAATAATCTTGGAAAGACACAGGCAAAGAAAAGAGAAAGTCTTTTTTTAATTATGTTGGTAGCCCATTTGAAATAATTGTAAATATATTTTGATTGTGCCGCTCAATGTATTTAATTCAGAAAGTAAAATTTTTATGCAAAGAGACTTGTGATGAAAAATCCTAGTTTTCAGCCCATTTCCCCCATTTTGTAGTCACCTCATCCAACTTTTCTGCTTTACAAACTGATTTTTCTACTGTTGTAACTATGTACCCCTCGACTGGCGCCCATTGGCGGGACTTGTTTGTGTATTAATAAAACTGTGCTGTGCGGCCCAGCCTCATGTCCTCCTGACAGTGGCTTGCCGTGCAGTCCAAGCTATCCACAGTTGCCGGAACCATCATTTCTGGGGGTATCAGAGGTCACAGGACAGGTGGGAGGGGCTGGATCTCACTGGTGAAGGGGAAATCCCTCCGTTTTAGAGGATCCCTGAGCATTTTTTTTTTAAAAAGTAGTTTTGGTCTGTGGACCTGAGTCTCTAACTCAGTAGACATGGTCACTGCCTCCTCACCTCCTAGCTCCATGCCAAGTGCCGGAAACAGAACCGAATCCCCTGGGTGCCTGCTCTCGGGGAGCCTAAAGAACACAGGTGTGCTGCATTCCTCCTGAGCTGGAGATGGGTGCCCAAGCTGCTGCAGAGCCCTGATGAAGGTGGAGAGCCTGGAGATATATGCTTCCTCATGCCCTCGGTTCCCTTCCCACGTCCATGTGGCTACATCACTGAGTGCGTGAGGCTCAAAACCCTTCCTGCTCCCTGCGATCCACCAGTGGCTTTTGGATTCCCCTTAGCCAGCAGAAGAGCCCTTGCGGGTGCGTGCTTGCTTTCTGAACATTGCTATATCCGTATCTGCTAGCTTTAAAAACCAGCTTTTCAAGTTTTTTCCCCTTTTATAAACATGTCACCCCGGACAGAAACTCAGCCACATGTACCTTCTCATCAGCACTCCACAGAGACCTTAAGTGTCCCGTCAACCCTGCGGCCTTGTACTCAGTCAACTCTTGACGGGACAACTTCAGGCTGCAGTCATGGACCTGCACAGACTCATTGCAAGCTTACTTTGTGTAGCTCGTGCCTGAGGAGGGTCCAGAGGCTGCTGGACTCCTGCCTCCTGGCACACTGGGAAAGAAATCACTTAGCAACAGTGATTGGAAACCCACAGTCTATTATCACAGCCCATCTCCTGCATCTTAGAACCAAGGCTGGGCCACCGAAGACCATGCTTAACCCTGGTCCAGGAATTACCACGTCAACGTCTCTGGTTGTTCCTGGTGCCAAAGGCAGAGACCCTTGATGGCATTCATCTGTGGGTGTTCTGGCCACCTTGCCTTTTTATTCCTTTATTTGGAAGCTGCACTCGGACTTTCTAGCTGACGGGTGGTGTAGGAGACACCATAACATGAACCAAAAGTCTCCTCTATACTCCATGGGAGGGAGATGTGGGGCCCAGAGGTGTTGCACTCTTTTGGTCACCCAAGGACACGTTCCTGCCACTGCACCCGATCAGAAGACCATGATGAGGATGCTCTCCACTCGGCTTCAAGCCTCTAGGGGCCCTCCTGCCTTTTGTCAGCTTCCCCATTTGCCTCAGTGACCATTTTCTCCCTCGCCTCTCGCCTGCTGCTGTGGTACCCTGTCCTGGGCTGGGCACGTTATTCTCTTTGCCTCCACCCTCTGCTCTGGGCCACACCACACTTGAGCACGCTGCCTCTCCGTGCTGTGACTTCTAAGCTGGATGCTGTCCCGTCTCAGCTCCCCTCTCCCCAGGAGCACATCTGGGGCGCAGTGGGCAATGGTGGGCCAGCACTTACATCTCGCCTCCAGCCTGTCTATTCCTCGGAGCTTGACCCCTGCACATCACGCACTCTGCTCCCTACACAACGCCTGCCATTAGGGTTTCAGGCTCCAAGCTAGGCACTAAGTGACATCTCTCCAGCCGCAGCTGAGTTCCACTGGCCTTGTCCTCACTGCAACCACATGGCCCAGGCTCCTTGAGCTGATTATGGCTTCCTTTCCTAGCTTCCCCTATTGACCTTGAGTGACCTGAGGGCCGGGGGAGCCATTTCCCTTTCCTGACCTCATTCTTGACCAGGGCTCCCTCTCCCTTCTCACCTCTTAGCCCTCCTGGTCCCACCGATGTAAGAAGTGAATCCCTATGCCCCATTTTAAGTATGAGGTATGTAAAGAGCACACCAGAGAATTGCAGCTACGGGAGGTACTAGGCCCCTGTCTTCCTTAGCTTGCAGCTGGTGCCCGCTTGCCTTGGCTCTCGCAGTTTATCCTAGGGTTGGAAAGTTCCATGTAGCTATGTGATGGAGCAGAAATGGGAGAATCTTGGGACTCAGAGATGGAGAGTTTAGATAGCAATTACACTAGACCATTAAAGAGTGTACCTCCCTAAAGAACTCAGCCAAGGAAGAATCAGGCGGAAGGGAAATGTGATTAGGAACGTAGTCACCATTCCCACCCCCCCCCCACTAAATCTGTGCCTTTTCTCTAGGCTGACCCACAACTCTGTGAGGTCATAAAATTAACCGCATCACTTTAACTGCTGGGAGTCTCCAATGCTCTTAATAGGAAGTGAGGATGTGTGTCTCACGCTGGCTGGTCCCTGCTGAGTGACCATGCCAAGCAGACACCTGCTGTGCTCATGGGTGGTCTGAGAATCCCCAGATCTGGCTGGCACTGCAACTCAGAGTCCCCCTCTGCTGTGGAGTGGCTTGCACATCCGCTTCAGGGCGACTGCCAGAATGGCCCGTGGAGCTGTGGGATGTGCCTTGTGCAGGAATAGATGCACAGCCAAGACTGAAGCTGTCACTATGGCTGGGTTGCCATTGCCCCATCACTGCTCAGCTGGCAGGCACAGCTCAAGACTGCCTTCTGAGCCAAGATCTAGGTAGGTCATTAACAGAGCTGAACATGTGGGCCGCAGTGATGTTAGCTGAAGGCTGTCAATGCTGCTGTTAGCCCAGCGGTGGGCCAAGTGCTGTGGGCATCCTGGGTCTGGACACGCTAGGCCTGGGATGCCTGTGACAAACAGTCTCATCCAAGGGAACATCACCACGGAGTTCACCGTGGTGGAACCTTGCTTGGCTGCTATCCCTGCACCCTGAGGTACCTCCGTGGTCAGTCATCCTGGTATGAGGAACAGGAACCAAGGATGTTTCTCACAGCCCTCGTGGGAGGTTTGCTGGGCCAGGCATCCATGTGCTGCCTCGCTGAGCGACTACAGACATCCCCACACAGAATCTCCTCCTCTCCCTGTGAATCCTGTGCCTCTGCAAGTCACCAGGCACTCAGTGTGGTGCCCTCAGCCAAGACCTGAGAGCACGAGGCTCTGTGGCATCTGCTGTTCATCTCTGAAGGAAGTCAGGACAGGAATTCACGCAGGGCAGGACCCTGGAGGCAGGAGTTACGGAGGTCATGTAGGGGTGACGCTTATTGGCTTGCTCCCCATGGCTTCTTCAGCCTGCTTTCTCATAGAACCCAGGACCAGCAGCCCAGGGATGGCACCATCCCCCATGGGCTGGGCCCTCTCCCGTTGGTCACTGATTGAGAAAATGCCTTACAGCTGGATCTCATGGAGGCAGTTAGTTCCTCAGCTGAGGCTCCTTCCTCTCTGATGGCGCTAGCTTATGTCAAGTTGACATACAAAACCAGCCAGTACACTCCCTCAGTCTGGGGTCAGCTTCAAGGTCAGGGCTTTGCTCTCATTGTCATCCTGGCCCTGCTCGACTCTGTCACCCAGGCAGAGGGGTGATTCAAGGTCAGAGGTGCCCAAGGCTTGCAAGGCATTTTAAAGACTGATCTGGAAAACTCCCCTGCTGTGCACTACAGGCAATGTTCCCAGCCTCCATCTATCCTATTTCTCCTGGACTATCCACTGTGGGCACGCACTGCCCTGGGGCCACACTTTTAGAGGCATTTGTGGTTGTGCGTGTGGTGGTGTACGGTGTGCATGTTGTAGTGTAGTGTGTTTGGTGTGGTGTGAGTGGTGTGTGTATAGTGGCATGAGTCTTGTGGTGTGTATGGTGTGCATGTTGTGTTTGGTGTGGCATCATGTATGCTATGGAATGTATGGAATGGTGTGAACGTGTTGCAGTGTGTGTGTGTCGTGTTTGTGTGTGTGTTGTATTTTGATGTGTGGTGTTTGATATGGTGTGTACGTTGTGGCATGGTGTGAGCATGTTGCAGTGTGTATGTGTTGTATTGTGCTGTATGTATTGTATTTTGGTGTGGTGGTGGTGGTGTGTGTGTGTGTGTGTGTGTGTGTGTGTGCGGTGAGTCAGCCTGCTCATCTGGGGACCAGATATGAATGTGGTGGGCACCAGAGGTCAACCTGTGCAGGAGTGTCAACCCTGTCTGTCAGTTGTGGCTGACAATAAGCCGGGCTTATGCAGTTCTGAGGGAAGTCCAGGCTGACTATGGGAACCATTTGTTCCTGCAATACTGAGTTTTTCTGGTTTTAAGTCTGAGTCCTGGCTCTTTCCTCTTAGAAGTAGAATGCATGCAGTGCTAATTGTGTCTCCGGGATTTCTGCAAATGATTGATGCCTGAGGAATTTCTGAATTGGTAGATGGGTGGGTCCCAGAATGAGGCTCACAAATCTTGGTTTCTGGGCTCCCCCTTGGCCATTTGTACAATGGGCTGATGGGTTGGGGACCCCTTGCCTCCCCATTGTATTTGACTTTATTTCCAGTTCTGTGAATGTAGCTGAGGTTCTGACCCCTGGAAACATCTTTACTATGGCTAATAGGATCAGCAGAGAAGCTGCTAGAGACCATGAAAAGTGAGGCTTCTATGCCTCCTGAAGCCTGTGTGATTTACAGTAAATCTAATGTTTTGAGAACTGGTGGCATCAAATGTCTTGGGTACTTTCAAGGCTACAGGGATCCGGGCCCAAGTCCCCATGGTCAGGGACAGAATGGCAGTACATCCCTGCTAAAGACCAAAGGAGGGACAGGAAACGGCAGGGATTAAACCATCAGCAGATGTGAACTTCAGTCCACACTCCTCCCAGGACAGGCTGGACTGCACTAACTGCTCCTCGGTGACAGACTGGACCCGCCCATCCAAATACTAGAAAATTTGGGTAGAGAGAGGACAGTCCTGACCCCAAACTTCTCTCTCTTCCATCTCATTGTAGATGGGACAAGTTGGTTTCAAAATTCCTCCACAGTTACCCCTTGGTTACCTTCTCAAACCCTGGGCAGAATTAGATTCCTAGACACTCAGGCAAGAAAATCCTGTTTTCTTTTGTCAGGGGCCATGACCCCAACTTCCCCTGAGATGTTTTCCTTGCAGGAGATGGTAGAGGAATTTGGACTCATCTATATTCACAGAGCCTTGGCGTTAGTGGATCAGGAAGATAAAAGAGGGTGTTCAGGTCTCCAAGCAGTTGATCATCCCAAGTCTAGCCTGGGACTTAAGTCAGATGCAGGGAATATGAACACATCTGTCAGCTTGATTCTTCTTGATCACCAATACACACTGCCACCAATCCATGAGCTTATACAATTTAAAGACTTTAGAGTCTCAACTTTAGAGTCTCGAGAAAAGCTTGTCAATCCCCACACCCACTGAATGGATGAAGCGCACCTGGTCAGATCTGTACTCTTTATAAGGAAGATGTACTTTGAATCCAACTAGTTGTCACTAGATTTCAGCGGGGAGTCTCTCGTCCAGTGTAAACCACTAGGTTCAGTTTTAGAGAGGAGCAAATGCCTCTTGTGTTTACATTAACTTTCTGTGTACTCTTTGAACTCATCAAAAGGTGGCTCTGGAGATGGAGTCTGGATTTCCCATCAGACCCATGCATGTTTTACTTCAGTGCCTCCCCCCAACCACTTTTCCTGAGTCAGATGACCCTCCAACTCTGTGACAGGGATAAAGGAGAGCCACAAACAGCCAGACGAGGACATTGTGTCTCCTGCAATATATAATATAAAACTCTGTTTCTACTGCTTACATGCCTTCAAAACCAGAAGCATAGTTATGCTAGGTCACTCTGTGTACTGTATGAAGACTGCCTAGGGTTTTCTATAAGGTTTACCGGGGACTTACCATGCCCCTATACGCTCATAAGCAGTGGCACTATTAGGAGGTGTGGCTTTGCTGGAGTAGGTGTGGTCTTGCTAGAGGAAGTGTGTCACTGTGAAGCCAGGCTTTGGGGTCTCATGTGTGCTCAAGCCACACCCAGTGTCTCAGTCACTTCTTGTTGCCTGTGGGTCAACATGTAAGAATTCTCTGCTCCTTCTCCAGCACCATGTCTGCCTGCACGCTGCCTTGTTTCCTGTCACAATGATAATGGACTGAACCTCCGAACTGTAAGTGAGCCACCCTCATCAAACATCTTCCTTTATAAGAGATGCCATGGTCATGGTGTCTCTTTACAGAAATATAAACTCTAAGACACCATAGTTTGACAGTATGTATACAGGTAATATGAATTTAATACCTATGCAGTTTGGATTCTCCTTCTTTTACTAAAGGGTTGTTATATAGCACTATCTTCTAAGCCATTAACTGTCATGACATTGCCTGTGTCAACCTGCAAAGGATTGTCACAGATGAGCTTGTTCGGTGCTGGTTTTTTAATATCCTTGCTTCTCATAATGTGGCTGGGTGTTTTTCCAGAGTAGAAAAGAAATCTAGAGAGGAAGCAGGTTACGAAGGTCTGCGAACATTATACAGGTTCATAAAAGGTCAAAGTTCATAACATTGACATCACACCTCTACTTGAATCAATAAGGTTATTGGCTACTCTCTGTAACAGTTACAAGGACTGGCTTAAAAACAAAAATATACATCTAATCCAAGTTTAAATGTCTGGGTTTTGACCAAGGTTTATCCGAATATTTCACAGCTCCAGACTAGTGTAACCGATGTAGGTGTTCAGTAACCATCCTTGGAGGCTATGGTAATGTATGGCAGAGGGTTTAAAAGGGAGGATATTCCCACCACCGTCCACGGTCAGCTAGGTCTCAGGGGACTTCGAGGCATATCTGTAGGGAGTCGGGCACTTGTCCTCTTGTTCAGGGAGGCCATGGAATCTTCTCTCTCTTTTAGATTGAGGCCTCCCTAGGCCCTGCCTCCCCTCAGAATGAACCACTTAGAGTGGCCATTGTCCCCTCCCACCCCCACGGTGACAACATTTGGTGTACATCTCCGAGAGGCGGGGCACAAAACAGAGTTAGAGGGGCATAGGTAAACTACTAAATCAAAAGCAGACTCTCTGGGACGGCAGCATCTTGTTCCCCGAAGTCATGGTGGGAGGAAAGAGTGGGAGGCAGGTTCTGAGCAGGTCAATGGAGGAAAGGGCAGCTAGCACCCAAGGGCCCCACAAAACCCGTCAGCGTCTGCTCAGGGACTTGCAGCCTCAGGCCCTCCAGGGGAATACATTCCCTCTCTCCACAGCTTTCCCAGGTGTTCAGTTCTGTGTCTGTGCTAGGGAATGAACTCAGAAATCCCCTCGACTGCCATCATCCCCGGTGCACGGCCTGTGGTATGATACTGTGTGTGGTGTGAATTGTGGTGGAGGTGGTGTGGTGTGGAGTATGTGCATATAGGCACAAAGCATGCCTTCGTTTTAAGGTTAAGGTGGACAGTGTTTGTGGGGTGTGGTGTGGTGTGCATGTGACATGGTGTGTAAGGAGGTGATGTGTGTGGTGAGAGGCATGCGCATACATAAAGCACGAAGCAGATCTTCACACTCAGGCAGACGCGGACCCTGTCGATTTAATCTTTGTTAAAAGCATCACAAATGATTTATTGGTCTTTTTAGAAAGGAGAAACAAAGAATTCATCACCTCTGCTATGCCCACACGCCAGGTATGCACAGGGCCCAGTGGAGAGTGGCACAGGGCCCCTGAGCTGGTAGCAGGGAAACCCTGTGCCTGCATAGCAGCCTGCAGTCATGGAGATGAGAGCCGCTGAGGCTCTGGGGTCTACACACTCGGAATGTTCTTAATAGAAACAGTAACATGAAATCCAAATAGCTAGGGAAAGCCTACCCAAGTGTCCTTGCAAGTGGCACGGAGTACTCACAACAGGCAAAGACCTCTAGTCGGTACTCCAGGCACTGGTGAGCTAAAGGGGAGGGCTACGTCCAGGGATTCTGTGCTGGCCTTGGACCTGGGACTGTGTGGTGCGTGAGCATCTCCTGTGTGACACGGGGAAACAGGGATGTGGGGACATGTACAGGGGGCAGGCCTCTGCTTAGGTTTCTTTTGAGACAGCAAGAAGGTAAGTTTCATCGCCTTCACTGGTATGAGGTTCCCATTTGTAGCCCCTCACAAGGACAGCCTACAGTCACCTCTGGAGGGATCCCTAATCCCCAGAGAGTGGCAGTAAATGAGAGTTGCTGGGGTACAGTTGGGAGACTCCACAGATCATCCTGGTGCCCCACACAGCTGCCTTGTTCTATGCTATTCTGTCTGTGACATGAACATTCGGACACCCAGCCCACCCCCTAACAGAAACCGAGAGCTGGAACGGTCCCATGTGAGGGTCTGTCCTGACCTCTCCTCCCATATAGGCCACATCTCTTCCCCAGGGAGAACTAGCAAGAATGCTGGTGGGTGGGGCCAAGCAGCAGCAGAGGGAGTACAGATACCTTGGCTGGAGGCCAGCCTGGGGGGGGGGGCGGGGCAGCAAGAGTCTGGAGGCGGGAGGAGGAGGGGAAGGAAAACTTCAGTTTCAAGGCAAAAGGTGAATTGTGCCAGCTCACAGTGTCGACCTGTGCCGGGCCCCTGCACAGTGGGAGCAGGCAGCAGGCGTCCTGCACGGGAGGAGCGGAGAGCTGGCCCCAGCTACTGCTGTCGCCTTCTGTCTGTGACCCAGCAAGGCCACCAGTCTCCAGGTCCTCTACTTCATTTCACTAGGGGACACTGCCCATCCACACCTCCTCTGGTTGCTTCTACATGGGTCTCTCAAACCATGAGGCATCAAAGCCTGGTGTATGCAGCTATGTGCCTTTCTGGGGCCTGTGAACTCTTCTAGAGCCCAGACTTGGCCAGAAGCCACCTGGGGCAGTAGAAGGCCAGCTCCTATTGGCTGAGCAGGAACTTCATGTAGGGGTCCCTTCCTTCCTTTTCCCCCACCCACCCCCACCCCCACAACCCTGAGGGAAAAGCAGAGGATCTTTGCCCCTCTAAGCCCAACCCTGGGCATCCTGAAAAGGGGGTTCTGAGGGTGGGATTCTGACAGGATTTAGATGGCTTCTGTCGCCTGGCCTTGAAAACAGAAAGTAAAGGAAAGAGCCCCCAAACTCAAATAGCTCGACCGAGGCAGGTATTTACACTGCAGTGGAGTGAGTAGCCATCTGGAGGGTGGTGCTGAGGAGGCCTGGCCCATAGACTTCCTGGCTCTGGGGTCCTCTGCAGGGACAGAGAATGTGGGGCCAGAGCTGATCGGTCTATGTGTCTGGTGCTGGGGGTGCAGGCTCACCCCAGGTTCAGCTCCAGGCAGGAGAAGCCAGGCCCGGCCTGAGCTGCATTTGCAAGTTGGAGCAGCCAGGGCCGCACGTTCGGGTCTAAGGACTGTGATGCCTCAGAGTCAAAGGTTGGGACTTTGTATGGCACCACAGGCCTGTGTCCAGGCGGGTCATGAATTGGCTGCCCCAGGATCCCGTGGGCCAACTGGGGCTGACAGGGAGAGATGTCTGTCCTCTGAGTGGGGACAGCTAGAGGAGATGGCCTTTCCATGGGTCTCAGGGGCTGCACTTGTGATCCTGTACCCTCTGTGGAGGAAGCAGGAGGAGAGTGTCCTGGCCAGCTGGTGCCATCAGCCCACCAGGTAGCTATGCATCTCACGTGAGTTGATGCTCAGGACCACACCTGAGTGGTTGCCTAGGGAACAAAGGAAGCAGCCCATTAGTGGAGATGGCGGAAAACAGACCATAGAAGAACACAAGTGACCTCAGCGGCCAGTGGGGCCAACATGCGGTGGGCACCGTGACATTCCCTGTGCCTGGTGCAGGGTGGGGGGTGGGGTCTCCAGTGTCCTTGGTGGTGACAGGAGGGAGGTGCCAGGTGCCATCACAAGCAGTGGTCCAGAGGACTGTTCAGTGAGGCACCCACTGACCTGCGTGAGGGCCACCCCTGGCATCGGCAGCAAGGGGGCGCAGGAAGGGCTGAGGATCTGCCCCCTCTTGGTAAAAAACACTGGTGTGAGGTATGGTCCAGGAGGCAAGGAGGGGGATGGGGACCACAAAGGGAGAGAGGGAAGACAGCCATGGTCAAAGACAGGTTAATAGATGTCCCTGTATGAGTTGCATTATGAGACCAGGGATGTTCTCCGTAGAGCCCGTGTCCCTCTCTTGCTGTCTGCACAAAACAGATGAGCGGAGACAGTACTGGTGGGAAGGGGCTGGTGCTACCCAGGCTGTGGGGGTGAGACCTGGGACTGGACCTGACTATTCATGTGACTCTCTGTTAGGGCCTCCACCTCACTGGACCTATGTGATCTGTGACATCAGTTGCTGGGGCACCATGGAAAAGAACTGCCACAGGTCCCCATTAGTCCATGCCAAGGTCCCCATGAAGAGTGCCCTGGTACTATTACTAGGAATTTACATGTCGCTGTGGGATAGTGGGCTACCATCTTCCTGAGACCCCCTATCCTTCTAGCACAGGCTATGATTTCTTTGCACGAGAGTAGGGTCCGGCTATGTGGGCAGTGCTTAGGGCTGCATAGCCCAAGGCTACATATAAAGCTATGCACAAGGCTATGCTCCTCCAGCTCCCTCTTGTCATATGATTGATTTAAAAGGCTGCTCCTGGGGTCAGACAATGACCAGAAGGTCTAAGGTCTGGGGCCTCCTGCACACTCAGTAAGTCACTGGTGGGGTTACGGTCCTAGAGGCTGTAAGTCCATCCTGATCAATACTCCTGGGCTGGCAGATGTGGGAAATGGATGGAAGGGGTAGGGAGATGCCCTAGCCCGGAGAAGGCCTGGAGGATGCAGGATGGGGTCTGATTGATCTTGCTGGGATCCAAGCTCAGCCACCAACAGCTAGCTGTGCCATCCCGGTGATGAAAGACCTTGTTGGGTCACTAATTCTCAAGGTGAGGGTCAAATGCCTGTGACAGCATTTGACAAAGCCTTGCTGTGTGCCACACTCTGCCTGGACACCCCAGCAGGATGCTGACTGCCACTGAGGGTGAGTAGGCGGTGGTGCCCACCAACACCACAGGGGCCTACGCAGGGCCTGTGTGGGACAGAGGTTCAGAGCAGTAGGGCTCTGGTTAGGCCTGGACAGTGTTCCAGCTATGGAACTACACAATGGGGAAAACGACTTAAGGGTACTGGCGGAGGTGGGAAGGGAGGGTGCCGCAGCCAAGGGGACAGGCCTGGTCCTCTCCTTGTGGGTATGACAGGAAAGAGGTCACCTGGGTAAAGATCCTGTGCTGTTCTGAGGGTCCACACACACAATGCTTTTGAACTCTGCCTTTTCAAACAAACAGCTAATGGGATGGGGGGAGATGGGGCCGGGCAGCTTCAGGCTCCTGTGAGGGAGCTCCTTGCCTCTGTGAGGGCTTTTCAAGCTGACCACCCACTGCCAGGAGAATGCCCTCTGACTTCACCCTGTACTACTGTCCAGGACTCATGGCTCTGGTGGACCCCTCTGTGGTGGGGGCAGGCAGGGTCCCCATGCCCCAGCTCCTACCCTGCATGGTGCTCTGGGCATCCTCACTGTGGCTCACGGGACTTGTCATCTCCTGCTCCTTCTCGTTGTGCATCTGGGCATACACCGTCCTGCCTGGGCGTTTCCTGCTGGTCAGAGGTACAGCTCAGCTTTGAATAAGGTCCTTGTGGGGGTATGGTGGAGACAGTGCCACACAAGACTGTTCCCCAGACAGCCCACCCTCCGGTAAGCTCCTCCACCCAGTTCTGCTGTCTACTGCTAACCGTATATAGTCACCTACCTTTTCTTTATCCAGGCATGCTATAACTGCTTAATCTCTGTCCTCTTTGTCACCTATGTCCTCACAGCTAGGACAGTAACACACACACACACACACTTACACACACTCACATGCACACACTCACTCGCGAGCACACACACACTCACGCACACACTCACATGCGCACACACACACTCATTCACGTGCACACACACTCACGCACACACACGCACACACTCACACTCACGCGCGCACACACACACTCACGCACACACTCACGAGTGCACACACGCACACACTCGCACGTGCACTCTCGCACGCACACACGTGTGCGCACACACACACACACACACACTCGCGTGCACGCACGTACTCTCAGCGCTGATTCAGTCCTGAGGGGCACTTGGTGAACTCTGTCCATCCAGACTTCCCAAGACTCTGCTGTCCACTTCTAGTTCGGGCCCCAGGGGAAGCAGAGAGGAAGACAGCACACTCTGCCCCACAAGCGCTTGGGCCCAGAGCCACAGGCAAGGCCCATGGTGTTGACAATAACTCCAGCCAGACGCAGAAAGGTCATAGGCCCATTCAGAGACAAGGAGACTGAGGCCTAGGAGTGGTGGTGGTGGGAGCTCGAGGCGGTAGGAACATCCATTCCCTTGAGTAGGAAAGCGTAACTAACTGTGCCCAGATGACGTGTGGGCCGTATCCCTTTCAGCAAGGGATATCCAAGTGATGGACTTAGATGTTGGAGGTAGCCCTCCCCGTCAGTCATTATAGACTCCTGGGTAAGCAGTGGCTTTCCTGTGGGCCCTGCAAGGGGCACGGTGTCAGGGAGAAACAGACTTATGGTGGCTGTGAGACTCAGGAACATTGAATGGCTTGTCACCTAGCATCCCAGTGCTGAGGACACTGCCAGTCAGAACACAGCCAGCCCCCAGCTGCCATGACCTAGGCAAAACTTAAAGCCCAGCTGGGTAAAAGGACAAAGGGACTGACTGGAGGGGAGCGGGCGGAGGGGAACTCTGGTTTCCCTCCACTGACTACTCAGAATTCCTCTGCCCTGCTCTGCCTTCCCCCCTGGGGCTGCCCGGAGCTTCTGGGAAGGGACATCTGGCCCCTTCCTGAGCTCTCTGTTTCTATGGCAACATATCCCTCCCTTCCAAACTCAAAGCTTGAGCTGGTCCAGAAAGATGGCCTTGGCCCTGGGGATGTTGGGCCGGCCTCACTCTGGACACATCTGGCCTCCTCCTCTTGGTGCATGGTAGGGAGTGTCCTGTCTTTTGGGCCACCTGCCCCTCATGCAGCACTCTTGGGACAGCTTGTAGAAGCTGTGGCAGCCATAGCTGAGGTGTGGGATGCTAAGATACAGAGCCGCAACCGGTCAATCCTGCCCCACCAGCCTTGAAGTTGATACTGCGCCTCCTTGGACCTTGCATCCTCATTTGTTGGGCAAACAGTGTACCCTCCCGGGAGGATGAATAAAGGAAAGGCTGCCCTGAGCCTGTGAAGAGAACAAGGCTGAGGAGAAGGGACACTGGGAACCTCTTGGCTACCAGCACAGGGACAGACTCACACCACCTTACTCCATGGCCTGTGGAAGCCACGCTGGGGCCGTGAGCTGCTTGTCACACGTCAAGGACGCCAGGAGGCCTTACCTTTTGAACTTGTAGAGGATGAATGCCCCCACTGCGAAGAGCCCAATGACAAAGAGGACCACCACAGCCCAGTAGCCACCACTGCCACTTGGCCTCTGAGGACCTAGAAGAAGGAGGAGAAGCTGTGGGCTGGCTGTTCCCGGCCCTGGTCTCGGTGACTCTACTTCATGTTGTCCAGCGGGCCTTGCCCATGTGGCTGCGTGGACGTGCTATATGGCTCTGGAGGACTGGCCTTTCTTCCTGGCGAAGTCCTACTACAAGTAGGGCCTACTTTGTCTAGGTTTCCTGCAGAGGGGAGAAGCATTCTTCTGCACTGGTGTTAAGTGAATTAATTGGCAGGTTCCTGCTGGTTGTTGTGGCTGCTTCCATACAAACCATGCCAAGATGGAAAGGCCCAGGGCTGACTGTGTAGGAGTTGGTGCACCTAGCCAGGGATGCCCCAGCCAGAAGGGTTGCTGGCAGCTAGATAAAGGCTCAGACGAGTCCTACAGACACTCTCAGCATCCACTGGCTTGGGCTCACACCCACCCTGCCCCAGAGAAGACCCAAGACAGGTTTGTCACCTGTATCTGTGTCCCTCAGGTCCACCAGGATACGGAGCCCTCCTCGAAGGATGAAGCTGATCCTGTGGGAGTTCAGTGCCTGCTGCACAGCTGCCAGTCTCTGTAAGCAAAGGGAAGTGGGAGAATCCTGGGATCTGGACCACTGGAGAGTCCCCTGGAGCTGGGAAGGGATGCTGCCTGATGCCTCTGTGTTCTCATCAAGGAATGGTCTGCGAGCCCACCAGCTGGGTTCACTAAGAGCCACTGGTGGTGCAGGTATCCCGGCCACCAATAAATTATCATTTCAGCACGGGACAGACAGAGAGGACACAGGTTTCAGTGTGTGGGGGTGGAGGACTTGGGGTGCTCCAGAAGACCCCACACTGGTATAGTCAGTGAGTCTTCCATCCAGCAAGGGGAAAACCACAACGATGAGACATGACAGGCCAGCCCACCTAAGAGGGGAGGCAGAAGGAGCTGCTGCATTTGGAAATTCTGGGGAGGAAACAAAGCCCTGCTCAAGATCCCTGTAACATGGCTATCAGGCGAGGCTCACGGCACACATCAGAGCTCGCCCAGGCCTCACCATCATTATGACACCACCCGTCAGTCACTGTCCAGGACCTAGCATGCAAACCCAGCTGTGCCCAATGACACTCATTTCCACATGGGATTACGACCTTTGCTAAATCCACTAGGCAGAGCCAGAAGCTGTGACAGCCACAGAATCATCTTTGCCTCCGTCCTGTGCCATGGACACTCATTATAGGCTCACACCGAACATACTCCTGCACACCGACACCAGGAGGTGATCAGCCCACAGCCTCTTGAGTGTCTGGGTGGCTACCACTGTCCCTGTGAACTTGTCTTCGCCTTCAGAATGGAGCCATTTGGTTCAAAGGCTACTCGGCACTCAGCGTATGGGGGCCTCTTTGATAACAGTCCCCAAGGTGTCCCTGTCAAGGCACTTCACTGAGGATATTCTAGGATTGTTGATCTAACTTCCAGTTTTCCCTGTCACTTGAGGTCCAGAGTCTCTCACAGTGCTCACCTGTGTGTCCGAGTACCCCTAGCGGTGAGTCTGATCTCGCATGGCAACCCTAGACAATGATGTGAGAGAGTGGAAACCATCCCCACACGTTGGCCTAGCCTCCTCGCCCTGGAAGCTGTCTATCTCACTAACCTTGGATGCTGGCAGATGGTGGTACCTCGGGTCAGACAGCATTACAGAAAAAAGTAAGCCTTTAAGGGATGTCCCACAGAGATGTGATTGCCAGGAATGACCCCCACCTACATCCTCAGCCACCCAGCCCTGCCATGCCGTGGCCTGCCTGGGTGGCCGTGGACATACCTTGTCACTTGTGAGGCTTCTCTTCCTTGTGGGCCTGGGAGGGGGCAGGAGCACATACAGGTCGGCTATGGTGGGCAGCCCTGGCTTTACTACAGTCACCAGCAGCTCCTCGGGGATGCTGGTCTCCTGTAGGGACAGGCAGAACACTTGGATCCTCTTCCTGTTCCTCATCCTTTTCCGCAGCTAAATTTCCAGCAACGCCTGCCCTCCCTTCCTGGCCACCTGCCCTGCTCCACACTCCTGCCTCTCGGTTCCCATGGGTTTCTGTAGTCCTGCCCCTCCCTCCGAGTATCCGACCCAGGGCATCAACCCACCACTTCCCCAGCAGCCCCAGCCTTGTCCCACCCTCATTCCTCAGCCCACAAAGCACACCATGGCTCAGGCTAGAATTGGAGCCCAAGTCACAGGGTACCTTGGAGAGAAGCCGGGTGACCACCATCCCCACATCCTCCCTCCACTCAGGAGTGTTGGGGTTAAAGGTGTCCAGGTCCCTGGAGAACTGCAGAGGCACCGCCTGGAACTGAGCTGGAAGGGACAGAGTAGGGCCTGTGAGGTCTGCGGTGTGGCTAGGACCCTGCACAAGGTAGCAATGCCACACCGCCCAGACGGCCTCACCTCTATCCCAATGGGTCTGTGTTTGGAGCATAAGGGCCCTCCTTTCCTTCGACCCTGACATGTACTGATGATGACAGTGGGGACAGGGGCATGGCCCTGCACACACCTGCTTCATGAGAGCTACTCCTCAAGTCACGGGGATACATACCCTATGACGTCATCTGCTTCCTCAAGGACTTCAACTCACTAGCCACCCCACCAGATCAACAGTCACATGAGATTAAGGGACCCATCTTTCACCCACATTTCATTTCTCAGGGCCCACGGGTCTGTTTCAGAGTCACATAAGCCCTAGGACCGGCCAGTCACCTTCACTATTTCCTTCTTCTTTCTCTCTTCTGCAGTGGGAAACAGCTATGCTGGGAAAAGGGCTCAGGGGACAGTGTTTTGTGACTTGTGGCCCACCATCCTCTGGTGTGGGCAGACCCAGATCCACAGTGAAGGGAGGACCAGCCCAGGGCAGCCTCATCCCTCGGCCTGCAGGCCCCTAATGTGACTGATGGCTATGGTCCGTGGCAGAGACGTTCCGAAGCTGAATGAGCTTCAGGTGTGCAGAAGGGGTAATCTCCTCCAGACACAGTATTTTACTGAGGGGTTGACAGCCCCAGGAAGAGTAGACAATGGAGCACCATCCCCAGGTCCTCTGAAGGACCATCCTCAGAGTGGAAAGTGGAGAGGCCCTTGGAGATGGCAACATGGGGCTCATCTGTTCTTGTTAAATCACTGACATATGATTCATTTTGTCAGAGAGTCTGGGGCTCTTCAATAAGGCCACACAGTCAGTCACAGAACCCAAATCCACTTGGACTCCTCCCTGCCATCCAGGAGTGAACAGGCCCCCTGCAGCGGTGTCCCCAGTATGGGGGGGAATGGGCGCATAACTCACCCAGCACACGGATGACCCTGGAGTCCTGCAGCACTGAGTTCCCACAGGCAGCCTGCACCGTCACACGCACATCCCCAGCATCTGTAAACCGCGTTGTCACTGAGTTGTCCAGGGAAAGCAGAGGCTGTGGGCACAAGCAGGGTCAGACCTGTCTGGCAGGATGGCGAGCCACGATACACTGTCAGGAGCACACTGGGACTCTGCTGGCACTGGCTCTCATCAGCAAGGCTGCTGCTGGAGCTTTCTGCACTGGTTGTGACTGCGAGGGGTGGGGGACCCTCGCACACCCTTGTTCTAAGCTGCACCGGGAACATGCCCTGTCTCCATAACATGGCACATCTTCTACAGGCTGCCCATGGTACCCCATGGCTCACCGTGCACAACACAGCACTGTGAGTGAGGCCAGTGAAGCCTTCCCTGGCCACTCCACTAAAGAAAGCTTCCCCTGAGTTCACCTGCGATGCATGTCGTACCTACTCGGTGACACATAATCAACTACTCTGTTCCATTTCTTTCACAGGACTATCCAGGGGTTTTTCAGATGCTCAGCGAGGGAAAGGTCAGGACCAGCCCCTTCTAACGGTCTCACACTGTACCCTGATGTCAGGTACCGAGAGCAGCGCCTTGCTCCACTTGACACACCAGATGGCAATCTGTGGGAGCTAGGACTGAGAAGGGGTGTAGGGCGCACCTGCAAGCTGTGGCCGATCCACCAGTAGAAGACAGTGAGGTTGGGGTTCAGGGGCAGCAGCACGGCTGTGAGGTTCACCTCCTGATTGATGCCAATGACAGGGACAACCTCAAGGTAGAGGGCCTGCAGTGGGACTAAAGAGTCCCCAAAAGTTCAGGGTTAGGGGTCAGTGAGGCACATAACCTTTCAGTGGCTACATCTCTACCATCAGCACCACCATCATCAGCACCACCATCATCAGCACCACCATCATCATCACTACCAGCACCACCATCATCACCACCACCGTCACCATCACTACCAGCATCACCATCATCACCACCACCGTCATCATCACTACCAGCACCACCATCATCACCACCACCGTCACCATCACTACCAGCACCACCATCATCACCACCACCATCATCATCATTACTAACATAAGAACCACCATCATCAGCACCACTCAGTACAACCCATTACCATCATCACCATCAGCATCCCACGTCCATCATTATCATCACCAATCATTATCACCACTCACTACAACCTATCACAATCATCCCTATTCACCATCCCCATCACCACTACCATCCCCACTAATGCTAAGGTTTGAATCTAAACTGTTCACTGGTTCACGTTATGAATGTTTGTTCCCCAGCTGGTGGTGCTGTTTGCTTGCTCTTTAACGGAAACCTCAATCTCTGATCCCTGTTCCACCATGGCATGAGCAGCCTCTGGCTGCCACATACTCCTGCACCACGCCAGTCCACTGCGCTTCCCAACCATGAATGATTGAACCCTCTGAAACACTGAAAGTAACCCATTCCTCCCTCAAGTTCTTCCTGTCAGGTATTGTGGCCCCAGAAAAGCAATAGAATCGGTTGCAGGTATGTGGAGTTGCCGCTGTCACTAAATCTGACCCTGCAGGTTTAAACTGTTTCAGAGGGGGAGAATTTGCTATTGTTGTGGGGAAATAATTTGGAAAAGTGGTACTGGATTTTCAGGCACATTGGAGGCAAGAGTTACAGGGTCATAGATGCTTGTACTCAGATTTTAAAGGGAAGGTTGTCAAGCCAGGCAATGCGTGCATGGAGGGGTTGAATCTTCTCTATAACACGGATTAATAAAAGATCCAAAGGCTGATATTGGGATTCAACCTGAAGATCAGAGAAACAAAACAGCCACCCACTAGTGCTTACCACTACCTCAGGCTGAAAAGGCTGCCCGTACACTAGCCCTTCACCAAGCTTCAAACAGCCGCCTCTCCTCAGTGTGGCTGGAGAATGAATGTCTCATACTTAATACTGAAGACCCTGCTTCTATCTTTTATAGCTCTCTAGTGCTGGGATTAAAGGCATGTGACCTGTTACTCTTTTAGACTGATTCAATCTCGTGTATCCCTGGGTGGCCTTGAGCTCAGAGACTCTTAATCCTGAGTCCTAGGACTAAAGGCGTGTACCACCACCTCCTAGCTTCTGGCTGCTGGGATTAAAGGTGTGTGCCTGGCTTCTATGGCTTGTGGCTGACTTTGCTTTCTGAATCTTCAAACAAGCGTTAATAAATCATAAATAATATATCACTACACTCCTGCAGAGGGACTTTGACATGGCAATTCATGACATTCTGAGGGTGAGGCCTAAGATTCACTGGAGACCCTGTGTGGGATGCAGGAACACGGGGCATCTGTAGAGGAAGCCTGCGGGCAATGAATGGAGCCTGTGTTGAGACAAAGAAGGCCGAAATGGGAAGAACAGAGACATGGCCGCCCAACCTCATGATGCCACCACACGCTCCAGGTGCTACGCACAGCTAAGGGACTCAGTGCTTCCTTGCTGTGCTTCAGTCTGGTTCCAATCAAATCTTTTCTTGATGCTTCCTTTTCTTCTGTTTTCCGGGAGGTGTGTGTGTGTGTGGGGGGGGTAGTGGATGTTTACTATAGACAGGAAGTTCAGAATTGCCTTTTACAAGGACTGCTAAGAGACTTCTTTTGACATGTAATGGAGTCTCTGGGCTTAGATGCTTGAACATTGGGACTGTTGAGACCATGGTGACTCATAAAGTTGTGCTGAATGCATTTTGCATTAGAAATGTATGCTGTGAGCCGCTGGGGGCCACATCTAGACAATTAAGATTTAACTAGACAATTAAAGTTTAATTAGGTTCATGTCTTAGTTTGCATTTCCCATCTAGAGACACTCTTTGAGGAGGCTGGGGGACCTTTAGGAGTGGGTCTAGTTGGTAGAAGAGACTGCCATTGGCAGACCAGCCGCTCACTCCAGCCTCATTCTGATTCTGGAACCACTGTGATGTGAGGAGTCCTCCCCTCCCCCCGCCCCGGGTCCTAAGTGCTGCTCTTGCTATGAATGACATGATGTCGTATGAAACCCTGAGCCAAATTAAATCTTTCTAAGGTGTTTCTGGCGGGTAGTACAGTCAAAACCATGGAAAAATAACTAATGCAACCACCACCACACTCATTAACCACTATAACTACCATCACCATCATCGCCACCATCATCATTATCACCATCACCACCATCATTAACACCACAATTTTCACCAACATCACCATCATTGCCACACTGCTGTCACCATCATCAACACAGCTATACCATCCCCACCACCAATCTCACTATCACTATATTACTATGCCTATCATTACTACTAAAACTGTCACCATCAGTCATTATCGTCCGTATCACCATCACCATCGTTGTCCCTCATCATCACCACCACCTACAGCATCATGTCCATCATCACCATCATCACTAACATCCTTACCATCACTTGTGTCACCATGACCAGTACTATTGCCACCCCTCACCATTACTTTTGTGAATAATATCGGTACCAGGTCCATGACCTCACTGTCCCAAGGACCTGTAGCAACCCCACAAAACTCGCTGTGCTTCCCCAAAGCCCCAGCTCTCCATTTCGTGGAGACACACGGTGTCAGAGGAGCGGTGGACTTACAGTTGACCTGGACGAAGAGCACAGCCTCATCGTGGCCTGCCATGTTCTCAGCCCTGACAGACACGCGGTAGATGCCAGGACTCTCGTAGTGGTGCCGGATGGGCTCGCCCGTCAGAGTGAGGTTCACGTACATGGCCTTGAAGCCATCCCCGAGATCCACCTGGTACTTAGTGGTCAGGACATCACCCTGTAGGGGAATTCCACAGGGTCACTTAGGAGTGACTGTCAAGGTGGGGTCCAGCTCACTCCTTCTGTCCCTGCTCTATGGGGCCACAGACGGTAGGTTGGCTCTGATTTCAGGGCATTTAGGACTTATGTTTCCTGCTTTTAGGAAAGCAGGTTGAAGGCTGTGTGGGGTTTGGGAGGAAGCCTGAGCCTGAGCCAGACCATGGGGCTGGGAGGGAAATTGTGAGTCTCACATGACAATGGAGAAAGCTTTGGTAACCACCATGAGGTCTTTTCAGGGAACCACAGCAAACAAAACACAACAGTCGTTCTATGACAAGGTGGCTCCCTGTGTCTTGTCTCATCCTACACTGTGCCAGGGAAGAGGCTCAGCTGTGTGGAGCAGGCAGGGAGGGGTTCCTGTGACTTTGTCCCCAAGTGCCATTAAACTCCTCATGGAAGCTGCTGGCTGACCCTGACTCTCTAGCTCATGACAGACAGCATGGAGTCCTGTGTCCACACTAAAGTTCCCCTCCCCTGTCCGCCTGCCTCCCTCCCTCTTCCCCTCCCCTGGTTACCTACACTAGCAATCTTCCTATCTCCATCCAGACCTCAAACGCCAAGAGCGTTTGTATGTAAATGATGCTCATTTAACTTCCTCTGTGAATACACTACACTGGGTTGCATAGAGTCACCCCCAAACCCATGTCTGTTGGGAGCCTCTGAAACGGACACTTGAAATAAGTCTGCAGATGCAAGACATTGGGAGGTCACAATGGGGCATGGAATGCAAGAAACCCATGGCAGGATCCTTGAAGAGAAAACAGTGTGACCTGGCCACCAGGAGAAGGCTGTTTGAACACAGAGACAGATCCTGGGAAGTGCAGCCATGAGTTAAGGGGCTCCCAGAATGCTTGGAAGCGGGCCAAGGCTTTGTTGGGGCATTCCTAGAACCTAGCACATATGGTGCTTCATGCGCCCATTTTATAGGCCGCAAGACTGAGGCTTCCAGGGATCCAGGCTCTGGAGGTAGGCTCTCTGCCCATTGCTCTCCTGGTAGGGTTGGGTGAGGATTGAGGAGAATGTCCACACCCAATTCATTTCTATGAGGGGGCCGGCTGTGGGTAGCATTCAGGAAGGGGGTGTCTGCCTGTGGTTTTGAGGTCCCCATCCTTCGCAGTGCATGCCTTCCTTCGTGTACATCTTCCCCCGTGTGCTCGCTTGCCACCCATGCAGCCTGCTGCATCCACTGTCTCCCCGTGGCTTTTGCTCATTTTCAAACGGGCTGGTTCATCTATTGACGGGAGGTTCCCTGCACAGCCCTGTTCTGCTGCCCTCTGGGCTGCGCCCACAAACGCCCTCCTGCCCACAGTTGCCTTCATCTTCTTGAAAGTTCCAAATCTAGATGGCGCTGACACATCAAGGTTTCATTGTGTGGCCCGGAGCCGCGCCCATGCTGAGGACTCCCAGTCTGTGTCTGGATTGGCTTCAGTCCTAAAAATTTACACTTTCCCAAGTCCTCTGCAGGTGTGTGATCTATTTTGGGTCTGTGTCTGAGGTCTGGGGGGAGGCTGTTGCTGGATGGAGAGACGCTACCTCTCCCAGGCTGTTCTGCACCTGTCAAGAGCAGGCAGGTGTCTATGGGTCCGTTCCTGGTCTCCATCCCCCTACGCTGTGAATTCTTAGATACTTAGAAAATGCAGGCTCCCCACATCCAGCCCTGCTTCGAGCCCGGTGATGTGTAGGTGTGTGGTAGAGGAGAGCACACTCTTCCTATAAGCGTTTATGAGTGTGTAAGGGATTTTGTGTCACAGTGTAAGGGAGCAGTCCCATGCCCCTACCTTCGTCCCTCCCAGGCCTGGGTTGCCCCAGGATCCCCTATTTCAAGGCATGGTTCTTCTCAACCCTGCCTGACAGGCAGTCCAGCAAGGGTTCCAAAGATGCTAGGTCCTCTAGTCCTGACCCAGCAGAGGCGCCTACCTGTAGATGTGCTGTAGTTTCCAGTTTTAGGCTCTAGGGGGAAGCAGATAGCCATGTTTCTGGGATGTCTGGCCAGGAATTTGAGAGCCTCTGCTGGGTCTGTCTGAGGGGCCCGGGAGTCCCAGGCTGACCAGGGGCTCTGTCCTGTCACTCCAATACACCACTTCCAACAGAGATACCCAAGGCTGCCTCAGGGCTGCTTGATGGCTCAAGTGAATCTCAGTGCTGTCACAGTCAGAGGGCAAGAGGTGGTGTGTGTGTGTGTGTATGTGTGTGTGTGTGTATGTATGTGTATGAGTGTGTATGAGTGTGTGTGTATGTGTATGAGTGTGTGTGTATGTGTATGAGTGTGTGTGTATGTGTATGAGTGTGTGTGTATGTATGTATGTGTATGAGTGTGTGTGTGTGTATGTGTATGAGTGTGTGTGTGAGTGTGTGTGTATGTGTATGAGTGTGTGTGTATGTGTATGAGTGTGTGTGTATGTGTATGAGTGTGTGTGTATGTGTATGAGTGTGTGTGTATGTGTATGAGTGTGTGTGTATGTGTATGAGTGTGTGTGTATGTGTATGAGTGTGTGTGTATGTGTATGAGTGTGTGTGTATGTGTATGAGTGTGTGTATGTATGTATGTATGTATGTATGTGTATGAGTGTGTATGAGTGTGTGTGTATGTGTATGAGTGTGTGTGTATGTATGTGTATGAGTGTGTGTGTGTGTATGTGTATGAGTGTGTGTGTGAGTGTGTGTGTATGTGTATGAGTGTGTGTGTATGTGTATGAGTGTGTGTGTATGTGTATGAGTGTGTGTGTATGTGTATGAGTGTGTGTGTATGTGTATGAGTGTGTGTGTATGTGTATGAGTGTGTGTGTATGTGTATGAGTGTGTGTATGTATGTATGTGTATGAGTGTGTGTGTGTGTGAGTGTGTGTGTATGTATGTATGTATGTGTATGAGTGTGTGTATGTATGTATGTGTATGAGTGTGTGTGTGTGTGAGTGTGTGTGTGTTTGTATGTATGTGTATGCCCATGTGTGTGTGTGCGCACCAGAGTTGCACAGCTTGGGTCTGGGGACCTCAGACTTGGCCACTGTGTGTCTAGCGTCAAGAGGCCTGTAAAGGACACAGTGTCATCTCTGCCTCTCTTTACCATGTAGCTCCGAGAGAATGGCATCACTGTTCATGCCTCCATTTCCTCATCTAAATGTAAGATTGCATTTCCAACAGGAAGTGGCTGTCACAGTGCCTATTGTACAGGTAGGTGCTCAGTGTGGCCAGTCTGAGTCTTCGGTTGCCTCAGTTTCTCTGTTTTCAGGAGACCAGATTTCTGCTTCTAAAGACAGACACCTTTTAAAGGATGTTTGAGTACAGCATGCATGATCATGGATTTACTCATATTAGCCTTCACATCTGTTAGCTGAAGATCTGGACTCCTGCTGATCTGTGAGTGAAGCCTGCCCAGAACCTCAGGGAGAAAGAGGCTCTCCCTCTGCCTCTGTGAGTAGAGCCTGCCCAGAACCCCAGGGAGAAAGGGGGCCCTCCCTGCCTATGAGTAGAGCCTGCCCAGAACCCCAGGGAGAAAGGGGGCCCTCCCCTGCCTGTGAGTGGAGCCTGCCCAGAACCCCAGGGAGAAAGAGGCTCTCCCTCAGCCTCTAAGTTTTGTGAATGTTCATGCTTTTCTAATAGTCATTTTAAAACTCCTTGCAGGGATCATTAGCTGCTTCTATAAGCAAAGACACGGGGATGTGTCTTGTGAACCAGAAGGAAACAGAAAAGTTCCCTTGAGGAACAGAATTTTGGGTGATATTTATGTCTGTGTTTTTTAAAAATTATAAATGCATTTCCTAAATATACTATGACATATATTATTTTTAAAATCAGAAGAAATGTAACACTTGTTCTGAAGTAAAAATAGAATGAGTGGGAGACTGGGCGGAGGAAAATATATATATATATATTTGTGTGTGCATATATATAAACTTTTATTTATATCTATCCCCATATACACACAGAAGGCGTTATCTCTGGATGTGTGATTATAAGTCATTAAAAAAAAACTTTATGCTTTTGTTGGGATTCCAGATCAACTAAATCAATATAATTAGAGATTTAAAATAGCTTTAGCACTGGGCTGGGGGCGTGGCTAAGGAGAAGAATGCTTTTCTAGTCTGCACAAGGTCCTGGGTTCCATCCTCAGCATTAGAAGAAAGAAATCAATAAAACAGGGTTAGTGCCACCTATCGGGAGGGATCAATTTTGTACCAGTGTTTGATAGCCACAAGATCACACACACACACACACACACACACACACACACACACACGCGCGCGCGCACGCGCGCGCGCGCGCAAGATATATACACATCCATGCATTCATACATACATACATGTGTGATGTGGAGCCCATTTCCTGCTGATCATCTGACACACACTTGCTCTTAAATGCTGGTCTGAACCAACTTTGGTCCTGTGGCTCCCATCCAGCCTCAGGGGCAGGCTGGCCTCCTCTGTGGCCATGCTCCAAGCTGTCCAGAACCTTAACCTTGTGTGCCTGGCTGGAACCGCCCTTCCAGGGACAATCCACAGTCGATGCTCACCTGTTCCTGTCGCACCACAAACAGCACATCTTCTCTAGGCCGCACAGCTACTGCCTCTCCACGGATGCTCACCTGCAGGCCCCGGGGTGCCGTGAGGGGGCACTGCAGCTGCACCGGGCTCTGCTGCAGGTCCACACCACCTTCGCACACATTGGACACCACCTTTCGGTACCTGGGTGGATGAGGGAGGATCAGATTTAAGGTGGACAGTGGATGGATGGGTAGGAGTGGTCTCTCCTTAGGCAACTCACAGCTTCAACCTCTACAGCCCCATCTGCTGCCTGCTCCCCAGGCTACCTCATGGCTGCTTCTGTCTACCGTAGAGTGGAGAGCACTGAGGATGGGGATGGAGGGACTGGGCATGTCAATGTGCTTTGGAGAGCTGAAGCATCGATAGCCTGACCATATTACCCATAGTTATAACAACTGTTTTGCTAAGGAGACAGAAGGAGACTGTCTAAATCCAAGATCTTGCTGAGAACTATGGAGGACCAAGGTGAGCTCGGCCTGGGTTTCCTGGGTGGCCATAAGCAAGCATGTTGCTCTTCTTGGGTTGTCTCCACCCATCCACTACCCATCTATCCACCCACTCATCCACAGTGGCACAATGGCCTCTTTGCAGCCCCACCAAGGCTTGGCAAGCAGCAGCTCTTATCTGAAGTATCAGCCAGGACCTGAGTCAAGAGTACATGAGTTTAGAAAGATGGGTATTTGTGGGGGCAGAGAATGGGTAGATGGATTGATGGGAGGATGGGTGGATATGTGGATGGGTAGGTAAATGAATGGGTGGATGAATGAGTAGATTGATGGAATAAATAAATGGGTAGATGAATAGGTGATAGATGGAATAGATGGGTATAAGGATGAGTGGGTGGACAGATGATTTATGGTTGGGTAGATGAGTGGATGAAAGGATGCATATATGGAAGGAATATATAGATAGGAGATATATGGATAACAGAGAGAAATGGGTGGATGGGTAGATGAATAGATGAATGGGTGGATATATGGAAGGAATATATAGATAGGAGATGTTGTAATCAAATGGGTGGGTGGGTAGATGGGTGGAATGAAAGACGGCTGGCTGGCTGGCTGGCTGGCTGGCTGGCTGGCTGGCTGGATGGATGGATGGATGGGGTTGGATAGGTGAGTAGATGGATGATAGATGTCAAGCTACATACAGCTAAGACTAAAGCATTAAGTTCCTGGTCTTGCCTGTTTCTTCCAGCACTCCAGGGTAAGGAATCCTTCAAAATTATGGGGAAATGGGCCCGTCACTCAGAGCTTGGTATTTCTACATGAAGTTAATACTTTATATGTAGCGTGTTCAGCCTGCCCTGGGTGGGGAAAGGGGCCTGCCGGCCACTTCACCATCCCACGAAATTTGTGGCCACCATAGCAGACTGTAGGAACACTCACTGTGTGCCATGCATGGCCTTAGGCCTAGCAGATGAGTATGCCAGTGGCTGAGATTTCACCTACAGCAGAGGAAATCCTGGAAGTGGGGGCTGGGAGAATGCTCCACTAAGGCTTCTACCGGGAAGTCTGGTGTAAGCAGAATATCCCAGGCTTCAGGAATGTCTCTGGTACCATCACAGTATGAGTGTGAAAGGCTCAGGAAGACCACAGAAGGATGAGGTTGCTCTAGGGTCTCAGTCCCACAGTAGTCAGAAGACTTGGGACCACTTCTGCTCCTGTTCTCTAAGCTGTGCCAACTCAAGGCAGCTCTCTCCTGACATTGGCCCCAAGAGCTCGATGGTAAATGTGGGCCCCTGGGTCAGTCGGGTGAGTCTGATGACTTGCTGAGCCCTGCATACTTGAGCCCAGCACCAGAACCATAATCTTTCCTTCTAAGCTGTGGGCTGCTAGGAAGCACTGTACAAGGCTTGCCTGGGCCCCACTTCAGGAGTTGATTGACAGATGGGGGTGGAGGGGTTGGATGGATGTGTGGGTGAGTAGGTAGGTAGATGCTGGCTGCCTGGTTGGCTGGGTGGCTAGAGGTTGGCTGCGTTGGTGTTCTCACCCAAGGCTACTGGTGTAGGTCTGGCCCAGGACACAGTCTTCAGGAGGGGACAAGGGGTTGAACCAGAAGTTGGCCGAGCACTTGTTGGCAGCGGACTCAGAGGAAGATGAGCGCTCAAACCCGTAGTCACTGGGAAGGGAAAGCTGGGTTAAAAGGTGGAATCATAGATGATAGCTAGGGTGGAGACACTTACACACAGGTCCATCTGTGGGGACATTGGTAAATCCACAGGTTTGTCTCAGAGAACAGATGGAACATACTAGAACATTCCAGAACAAGGGGGATGGAAATGAAGTAGAGTCTGGTGGGCTCCCTGGGGGAAGCGAGTGACTATCAAAGGACGCAGAGAGATCAAGGGCAGCAAGGAGTAGCTAGCTGTGCAACCGGGGTCAGTGACCTTGGAAAGGGCAGGAGACCTGCATATGGGATGCAGAGGAGAGAGGATGAGGCAGGTTGGAGTGGAGACTGAGCTACATTGTCAAAGGGGAGTAAGCCTCTGGGTGAAATATATTCCCAGAGGGAGGAGAGGGACTAGGTGAGTGTGGCTTGCTCCCATGATGCTCTAAGGTGGCAGTGTGAGTCTGACTGGGCCCTGAAGGACACTGGGGCTTCCACCCTGGTTCTGGGGACAAGGTCGTCATGATGTATACATGCTGGAGCAGCCAGGAGGAAGGGGCAGCGCCCACCAGAGGAAGTCAGAGTCCCGGCACTTGCACACGCGTGCTGTGAGTGCCGACGTGAAGCTCCTCCCCTTGACACACCAGGACGTAGACTTTCTCTTCCGGTAACTTCTCTGCTGGCCCATGATGCAGCGGTCACCCTGTGGCAAGAACACTAGGATGAGGAACCAGAAGAGGATGGTGACAGTTACCACTGGCTTGTCCTGCTGCTCCTGCCCTGGTGGCACCTGGGGCGGGCCACTTGCCCCCTTTGACAAACGGGGAGACCGGGGTCCAAAAGAATGTGACATATCAGTCAACTGGCCCAGCCATATGACTGCCCCTTGGTGGTCACAGAACATCTGGGCCTACAGGGCCAGGTGTGTGACCATCTGGGGATGAGCCATGTCTGCAGGGTCCCGCGGACACAAAGTACTGCTCACAGGGGTACTGCTCTGATCCCAATAACAGGGCCCTTTGTAGTGCTTGGGACAGCACTGGCAGGAACTCTATGTGCTGTAGTGAATCAGGTGCTGTAACCTTCTCTAGACCCATCTGAGCACTCTCTTGTAAAGTAGACTCTGCAGAGTTATTGAGCTCCTAGCTCTGTGTGAACTCTTGATGTTGGATCTCCACTTACAGAGATATCTGGTCCCTGGATGATTTAAATTACTGTCCCAGCTAGAAGCTCAGAGTCCCCGACCTCAGGGGTCTCTTCTTAGGAATCTTCTAGCTTCTGATCTTCCTTGGCTACAAACCTCCACTTGATTTAGTGGCACACAGCAGCCTGCTCACAGTTTCTGGGTACCCACTGCAGGGTCAGCTTCCCTTGCGCCACCAGGCGCAAGGATGGCCCAGAAAATGTCTGGGAGGAAAGATGCCCAGAGGCTGACATCTGTGAGATTCCCTGGGGAGGAAAGGGGCTGCAGGTTGCCTGGCCCACCTGGAGGTCAGTGAGGTCCCAGGAGCTGTAGTCATCCTCGCCACACCGCCGGGGGAAGGAGGGCCGGAAGTCCACCTTGACCAGCTCCCAGTCAGAGCGGAAGCTGATGTGGCCAAAGACCCTGAGGGGAGAAAGAAAGACCACTTCAGGTGTGCAGACATGCCCTCTCTCAGGCTCTCTAACCCACACCTGTGATGCCTCTCCTGCCCCAGAGTATTCAGTGATGCGGCGTGCCCTCCACTGGCACCTGGCCTGATGTTTATCATCTTCAGGGTGGTCCCTATGTGTGGCTTGCTGACTGCACCAGCACAGGTCATCCACCTAATTCATGCAGTTCCCTTCCTGCATGAGCTGGCTCCCAGGAGGGTAGGCTCCAGGCCCTTCCATAGCCTCACACACCAGGCCTTACACTTGCTCTGTCTGGTGTGATCTGGTGTCTCCCTGCCTTTCTGCTGACCTCCCTCTGTCGGCCATGTGGGACTGGGCTCCAAGCTGTTTACCTCAGGTAGGGCTGGTACTCTAAAGAGATAACAAGTCATTGTGTGGATTGGACAGTAGGATGAATGGGTCAGTGTGACAGTGCAGTGCATCTCTCACTGAGGAGAGGGAGGCTAGACATACAGGAAGAACAGTGACACACAGAGGCTAAGCATGTTCAGTTTCCTATGCTGGGACCAGCATCCCACACTGGCTTCTACTCCTCCCATCCAACTTCTCTGGAGACCGTGGGTGGCCTTGTCTCGGGGTGCCTGCCATTCAGATGGGCATTCCCTTTGTCATGGACCCATCATCATGGGTCCATTTCTGTCTTCCCCTTTATTTAGGGCTTACCACAGCCTGTGAGGGATGCAAGCTGATTACCCCAGACTTCTGAGAGGAAACAGACTAAGGAAGGGACCCATCCAGGATGGCAGTCCAGTAGTGGTACCTGGGACTGGCAACTCATGTTTTGAGGCTTGGCCTGGGACGCATAACCAATTAGCCACAGTGTGACAGACAAGCAACTCCCTGTATAGGAACATCCCATACTCTGTAGTCTGAGCCCAAACAGAGAAGCAGACTGGACCATCTAATCCACTCTGTGCCTTTCAGTTCCTGTTGGTGAAGAAAGCCCAGACCTCAGCTCCCACTGTGAGCATCTCTCATCTAGTTGAGTGGTCCTAGCAGGAGAGACCAAAGAGCCGCTGGCTGCTTGACAGAGAACAGGAAATGTGGGCCATACTGTGGAGTGGCCTGCTAGCTGCTCCCTACAGCTCTGCCAGGCTGAGAGCCCTCACAGTACTGCCCAGGGCTGGGGACCCTCTGCCATGTGGGAGGCAACTGTGGGCAGTGCAGTGAACAATGTCCAGACAAGGCGATTGTGGTCGGCTTAGACGTGACCTTTGGGTGGATGGGGATAAAGGTGTCATGTGGGCGGGGCCCTGTTCTAGGCTGGGACAGAAACGCTTTTCATTCTGCCGGCCTGTGTCTCCTCCGAGGCGTGTGAATGATCTCCGTGTCCACTGAGATGGAAAGCTGTTTGAAGATGCAGCTCTGTGAAAGGCTCTGTAGGAATCTCACGGAGCTTTTTTAAAAACTTAAAACATGAATGCGCCTGCCTGTGAACTTTGCTGCTTTCACCGGATGAAATGCCATCTGCTGGGATGAAAGCTGCATTTGGGACAGACCTGGATCTGAGGACCTTGCCTGCACAAAGCACTAATGGCCCAAAGCGGCCACCAAAAGCAGACGACAAGATGGAGAAGAGAGGAGGGACTCGGAGGAGCTCAGGGCGGAAAGTGCTCCCATGGTGGGGCCTGGCTGCAGAAACTGAGGCCTAGGACCCATGCCAGCTTGCTTGGAGCTCTGAGAGCCCCGTCAGAGCTGTCACCTTTGTGATCAGCCCCTCTTCTTGCCTATGGGCTCGGCCCTGCTAACTGGTCAACCTCCTTGCAAAAAAGACCAAGGACCGAGCTGAGTCCGCCGCAGTCCAGGGAGCTAGGCTTCTGCACCTCCTTCTCTTGACAAACACCAAGCGCCACATTTCTGACCTCCCCTCCTGCCTCAAGCCATGGCCTTCAAGGCAACCCACCGCCCACAGACAGTGCCTTGCTCCTCATCCCTGCAAGAGCTTTGTCCTGTCTGGGCCCTGCCCAGTGTGGCCTGCCTTGCCTGAGACCCCAAGGAGAGGATCCTTCAGTCTGTGTCACTAATGTGTGTGACTGGGCAGCACCTGATGTGTGGTTAGAGCTCAGTGAACAAACTTTCAGTGAAGCCACAACAGCAGACATATGGGTGCTAAGGACACAGCGCCAACTTCCCATGTGCCAGGAACCGAGGAGGGATGTCAGAGATAGCCAGGCTAAGTGACCCCTACCAGGGACCAAGGACCGTTGGCCCAGGTGCATCTGCTGTCTGCACTGGCTGGTGACTGCCAGGGAGAAGGCTGGGGAGGGGCCTTGGCCTGCATGCTTCTCTGTCTCGGGGATGAGGAGCAAGGCCACTGTCCTGGCAGGCAGGAGGAATGTATAGCTTTGCGACTCCTCACCTCATATGCCTGAAAGGGTGTAAGGCTTGCTTCATGTCCTCCTGCTGTATTCCATCTTCCATTCATTCCCAGTCTGAGGACACCTCAGGACTCAGAAACCAGACCCAGGCTGCCTGGGGTGGCTCAGGCCTGTGTCTCCTCCCACCTTCCTATTTCACCCACGTTCTGTCACACACTCACGTCATGACCAGTGTCTCGTCCCCCGGCTCGCTCAGCAGCCCATCCACGAACACCGAGGTGCTGGTGAAGTTGTGTGTACTCCAAGTGTGACCCTCATCCACGCTGAACCTGTGGAAGGCCACCAGTGTTCACAGAGCAGCATGATCTTACTCCTTTCTATGACTCTCTATCCCCAGGCCTGACTCAGGGCCTGACTCAGTGGCCAACTCAGGGACCATCGCCACAACCAGGCCACAGCTGGACCACAGCCTCCCTCTCTCTGGTGAAACCATAGCAGATACCTCCAGCACCAGGCGATGGCCTGCTGCCCTAGACATTGTTAGGGTACCACACAGACACTTTCCGTGTGAATAGCAGGGACATCTGAACCTTAGAAACACCCACTGATAGCATGCAATGCTGAGCCCAGCTCAGTGACATGACCAATATTACAGTGGTGTTACTTCCCAGGGTATACAACTCTTTTTCGGACTACAGTGACACTGGATGCCTGGCAGTTTCCCAACTCTGCCTCCTAAATACCAATGTTATCCTGTCCTCAGTTTAGCCCGCTCCTACCTGGGCACCCACTGGCTTCCTTGTCTGCACACCCTGGCCCCAATCCTCTACTAGAGGTTCTTGTTGACACTTAGGGTGGCCCCCTGGATTCTTCAGCCCTCAACTTCCTTCACGTTACCCTGACTAGGCTTTGTACTCTCTGTACACCTGGGGCACCTCGGGAGGGTTGGGAGGTGTGGGTCATCCCTATGTTAGGATCTCCAGGATTTGTTCGGGAAAGCTCAGTGCCTTCTGCCCATGATCTTACTTGAGGATCTTCAGGGGGATGGAGGTATCCTTGATGGCAGCAATGACTCCGCCGTGGTCCAGGTAGAGGACGTGGTGTTCTTCCTCGAAGACCTGTGGGCGTGACACATACTCTCAGGTGAGACCCCAACAGAGCCTGTTCGAGAAGGGACGCCAGCTCTATTTAACACACCCATATCCACCCATGACTTAGCGCGTGAGGAATAAATGGGGCTTGGGGGATGGTGGCAATTTATCTACCCCGAGGGATGGAGAAAACTGTGGTGTGCACTCTCAGAATCTTGCCCCCACCCCAAACCCAGGTCAGCAAATAGCCTAGCAATGAGGGAAGCACAGTGTACTCAGAGGCAAGTTCAGGATGAACCCCCAGGCCGATGTGGGGTGCAGTGACAGAGCCTGGTTCCTGATACCTCTGAAACCAGGTGGTTGTGGCCACCACTGGCTCCCTGAAGTTCCAGCCCCACTGAACCACATGTGTCATCTTCCCTTACAACCAGGGAGCTACTGGGAGGCAGGTGACCTTTGAGCCCTCTGGGGCCATCTCAGTGGAGATCTGAGCTGGGTACCTGGGCAAGTCGATGAATACTTGAATGAATGGCCATCATTCAGATGAGTTAATGAACAGATACTCTGAGGATAAATGAATGAATGACCACTGAGAGGTTTGGGGGGTGGCAAAGGCATCCTGACAGGAGCTACCTAGGAGGGACAACTCTGTTAGCCACCGCCATCTGCTGATACCCTGGGGCCAGCACCATCTCACATACAGGAAGCTGGGCTCACAGCAGTAAGGCTATGCCAAGGCCTCACCGCCAGGAGCGGCAGAACCAGATGTGACTCTCAGTCACTCCAGGACACTAGGCCTTGTGAGCCTTTCAGTGGATTGGCACACACGGGCTATAGAGCATGTCCCCAGATGCTGTAAGGACCCTGCTACCTGGGTCATAGCTCCTTCCCTCTGGTGTGGGTACTGGAGGCGCCTGGGCTCAGGAGGTTAGAGAAGGACCTAATTATTAGCTGTCTCCCAAGACCTCAGTAAATTTTTTCATCTGCAGCAAGGTGACATGGGCCGGGAGAGAGATAAGAAACATGGTGGAACATGCTAGAGAGATGGGCATAGTCCAAGCTAGGTAAGGGCCAAACTGCTGCTTCCAGATGGGTGTGATCTACACCAGCCCTGGCTGGAGTGGGAAAGGTCTTAACTCTAGGAAACTAGGCCCAACAGTAACCTGGCCAGATCAGTATCAGGAAAACCGCTAAGGAAGCCTCAGACAGTGACACACTGGCTCTCCAGTACCTTAAGCAGCCTCTGGGGTGCAGAGCTGGGAGCGGACACAGACTCATCCCTGACCCAGCCTTTCTCTGTTCCCCTCAGAGTCCTAGCAGGTGGTAGAATGTGGTTAGTGAGGTCCTGGGTCATTCCAGGGAGCTCACAGTCTTTGTTATCCAGGGTTGGAGACAAGATTTTGCTCTGCAAACCAGGCAAGCCTTGAACCTACACAAGAATCTCCTCCCTCTGCCTCCCAGATGCTGGGGTTATGGTGAGCACCACCAGGCCGGGCTGGTGGCTCCTGGCTATGTCACTCCAGGGATGCTCTGCCCTCTGGCCCATCTCCACCTGTCAGTGCCTCTCTGGCCAAGGAGGAAACCCCACGGCAGCCCTGAGTGCCCCACCGGTCTGGAGCCATTGAGAATTCAGTTCCTTCCCTGACTTCTTCCCCAACTGTAACCACCTACAACCACTACACACATCCCTTCCTCCCTGACACACACATGCATGTGCACATATAAGCACACAGGTACTGCCCCATCAGGCACCTCACCTGTGAAGCCTTAGCTGGGGAACCTTAACCTGTAACACAGGCCCCGAGGCCTCCAAGCAAAACCTAAGCAAACTGTTTCACAAATGTGACGCCTCAAATGTCTATCGAGTGAGGAAGCCCATCACTGGTGAAGGTGGACAGACGGTGACCTTTAAGAACCTTAGAGAGGCTTCACCGGTTTTGGAAAAATAGAAATATTTAATGCGATAAATCTCTCCTGCCCTTTTGAAGATGCAGTGCTCAGTGCATCTTATTAAAACGGCAGCGACCTTAGTCCTTGATGCAGGTGAGCTCCGTATGCAGGGACGAGCGTTTGATGCCTGCTGGGGATGTGATTACATGGCCAGGCGTGGAGGAGATGACCTGGGAACAGGACTGTCTGCAGGCAGTTGGGCTTGGATGCTCAGGTCATCTTACAGCCAAATCACCTCTCTGGGAAGTTGGTAAACCAACTCAGCCAGAACCCACCCACCGTGGAAGGCAGTGAGTGTCTGTCTCACGGGCCCTCCTGCATGAGTGTGCGCGTGTGTGTGGGGTGGATACCTGCAGTCTCGGTGTGTCGTGGGCCTGCCAGCCCTCCTGTTTGTGTCCTCACTGTCCTGTGCTAAGGGCTGATGGCGGCCAGTATCCCTCTAACCAGTGGCCGGCCATGACATCCATGCGGACCTGTGAGTCAGAGCTGCACAGGGGGCTGCTGTTGAGCGGGTGACTCCCACAGGCAGGCTCTCCTTTCTTTCCTTTGCCATCCTGGGCCACCCCCCCCCATTACAGCAAGACAAGGGACATCCACCAGGACCCTAAATCTGCCCTTCCCACAACCTCTTCTATTTGTGTCTCCACTGTCTCTACCTGTTTGCCTAAAGGAGCTCAAAGCAAAGTAGGAAGTGTTCATGTGGCCTTCGGTCCCCTTTCCTAGCTGACCCCAGGGACACATCTGGGTGGAAAGTGCTTCTAGGATATATAATACCCAGCAGAATCCACAAAGCATTGGGCAGATGGCCTCACCCCGACGGGCCCCACCCCCGACAGCAAAGGCTTCAGCTGTTTCTGGAGCCCTGAGGCTGGCAGTCAGGTGCAGACACCTGGCTCAGGACTCTAGGGAGCCTCTGTGAAAGGAGGGTCACAGAGCAGATAAGTGTCCTGGAGGGCTGAAGAGCAGCAGGTACCGATGTCATCTTACCTGCCGCCAGGTGTGCCCACAGTCAGAAGTGATGTACATTTCCTCTTTATACTCCACCAGCTGCGAGCCCAGGTTACCTGACCCAACAGAAAAGGTTGCATTGCTCTAAGACCAGGCAGACCCAGATGATCAAGGTCTGGAGGTCCCCAGAAAAGGAAACTGTGCCAAGGCCCATATTTCTGCCATGGTCACCTACAGCAGGCCCTGGCTGCCTTTCTTTTCAGACAGTGGCCTGGTGTGGCTGCCGGGCTCAAGCTGGTCCCCTCTGGGCAGAAAGAGCTCAACCCAGCTGAGTCCAGTGCAAGGCCTCCAGCCTCAGGTCCAAGGTGAACAGGCTCGAGTGGTTCAGAATGCCCTCAGGTGTTACTTGAGGGTGAAATGTGTGATGATGGTCAGGGTCAGGCTGAAGAACATGGACTTGTGGATCCTGAGAGATGAGAGGACTTTGTAAGTATTTAGGGACAGTATCCTGGAGGCCATGTGCATGGGAGGCCAGAATGAGTCTGGGTAAAAGGCACACACACAGCAGATGCACATCCAGTTCCTGTGGAGGGGACATTGCGATGCGAGGAAGATGAAACAGGCAGCAGGGGCTGAGCCCTAGCCTGGGTCATCTCCAGGTAGACAGCATCCCATCCAAGATGCAGGCCAGCCCAGTCCAGAGCAGCTACCTCACATGAGCTGCTATGGGAGAGATGGAGGCTTCGAGTGAGGAGCACAGCCCTGTAGGTCCACAGCACAGGACACAATGGCTTCACAACCTGGGCCTGGCTTCCCCAGAATCCTACCATGGCCTGGAGCATAGGAGCTTTCTGTGGAGCCAGCTGGCTGCATCAGGATAGAATGGTCACCTGCCTGCCTGCCCACCTCTCCATCCACCCATCCATTCAACTACCCATCTACCTACAAACCCACCCATCCACCTATCTACTTGCCTATCCACCACCCACCCTTCTACCCACTCCATCCATACATCCATCCATCCATCCATACATACATACATACATACATCCACTCATTTATCTAACCACCCATACATTCACCCAACCATTTATGCCCATCCATCCATGCATTCATCCACCCACCTATCTACCCTCTCTCCATCCATCCCACATTCACCGTTAGGATTTCCAGGGAATTCCTGCCTCCTGAGAGGAGATACCCTGCCTCTAATGGACACACTATGGCCCCAGGCTCATGGCCTTCCATTCGCATCCATGAGACAGGAGCTTCCCTCAGGCTGTAAAGGCTGCTGTAGCTACCCACCTGCACCCATGATGAGGCCAGGGGCAGTGTCCTTGGTGTGGACTGTGCCCGACACATAGGGGTTGTCCGCCCAGCGCAGGTGTAGGTGCAGGTGGCAGTCCGGCTGTGGAGAAAAGAAGGAAGAATGATGGGCAGGTGGAGTATCCTAGGGAAACGAGTCCCGTGGCCGGATGTGCCCCATGGTCTTCGTCAGTGGAAACTGGTAGGAGTGCCTTTGGGTGAATACACAGAGGGTGGGAAGCTGTGCTCAACTGACTGCTGGCTGATGGGAGCAAAGATGAGGGTAACTTCAGCAGGAGCTACCTGGGGCCTAGGGAACGGAGGAATGGAGAAGGGGCTAACCAGACACTGTCTGCTGGAGATTCGAAGTCTGAGAGGGGGCCTCCAGTGGCTGCAACTTCTCCGAGGGAGGAGACTTGTGGCCTGGAGTCCCCTCAGGATGGGCTTCCCTACATGGGTCACTGGGTCAAAGAATGTATGTGATTCCTGGGGCTTGTGCAGCCCCAGCTCTCTTCCCTTCCTCCCTCCCTCCCGCCCTCCTTCCTGCTCTTCTTCCCTCCATCCATCCAGAACCTTTACTAGGCACCTTGTCTTGAGGTCCAATTCCTTGGTTTCCCATAGTCCTGGCCTATCAGGCCTGCCTAGGCTCTGCATGGGCCAGAGGTGGAAGTTCCTCTCAAGCTGCCCAGAGTAGAACCAGGTCATAGAGGCAAGCAGAATCCCCAAGGAGCTTGTACAGCAAGCCCAGATAAGGTGGCTGGCATGTGAGCTACCCATTCCTGGCCCTCTCATATGTGGGAGCTGGCAGATCCTCTAGAGAATTGCCCAGCAACTCAAATTGTGGATCACTGGGTAGGCAGAGGGAAGCGGCCGACTCAAACCCAGCTCTGTCTAGACGTATTTCTGACATGCTGGTACTTCTGAATACATAGGTTTTTGTGGGCTTCCAGTCAGGATCCCAGACACCAACAGATTCCAACCCATTTCCCAAATGAAATTCGTCCTGTTAGAAGAGATCTTATCAGGGATGGGAAGATGGCTCAGTGGGTAAAAGTGCTTGTTGTGTAAGCATGAGGACCTGAGTTTGATCCCTGGCATGCTCACGACAGCTAGGCACAGTCGCATGTACCTGAAGCCCTAGTGCAAGGGAGTGGCGGTGGAGACAGGTGGGTCCTAGGTGCCCACTGGCTTCCAGGCACTTTGCTTTGATCTCTAGGGCAATATCTGACCACTTTCTCCTCCTGCCAGCACCCTTGCACGGCCCCACCCCAACCCCGGACACAAATCTCACAGAGGCTGCCTCCTCACTGAGCTCAGTAATTGCAGACAAGAACCTTCTCTTAGCTGAAAGTTGCTTTGTTGGGTTAATGTGGCTTAACTTCCCCAAAGATGATACGAAAATTAGCCTTTCGTAGCGGTTTTGAACCCAGAAGGGTTTTTTAAGTGGCAGATGATGCATTCCCCATGCAGGTAGACAGGGGTTGCCAGCCTTCTGCACCTTCAGCGGGGCCTGAAGAGGGTGCCTGGGAGTGCAGTGGGATAGAATTCAGCACAGAGTGCCCATCCCTGCCCGGGCAGAGCTGCTCCTTAGGGCAGGCAGCTCATACTCGCTGGCCACATGGTGGCTATGGAAAAATGCTGTCTTTAGCGGCACCTGCCACTGTATACACTTCCTCTATCAGCCCCAGCCCTCAATAACATTCAGCAATGCTCAGAAGCAGACTTGGAAGACTCTGCTCCTGCTGTCCCTTGGACCTCTGCTAGCACCATGGGGTCACTCCAGCACTAGGCGGCTGGGCACGCAGGTATGGACAGCAGATGTCAACCTAAGTCAGTGGTGCCACCTGGAGAAGTCCCGTGGAGCTGAGCGTGAGTGAGGGACTGGGGCTTGGGGGCAGTTTCTCACACTGTAATTTCATGGAGATGAATGGTGTCCGTGATTCCCGCTGTGTGCATCTGCATGCTTGGCAGAAATCGGTGGCTTCGGTGTCTCAGCCGTACCCTGGAAATGGCATCTGTGCCAGTCTCTTTGAGGCATGTGACAGGGTAGAGTACCTACCGGCTGACAGTTGGTGGGCTTCCCATTCATGTCGGTGCTGGGTGGCCTCAGGTAATCCCAATCACGGCCCTTGTTGTAGGTTATGAGTGTTGTCACCTTGCCATCCACTTTCTGGTTTGCCAAGAAGACTCCCTTCACCCCTCTGACCTAAGGAGACATAAGAAGGACCATAAGGTTCCACACAGATCATGTAGAGCAGCCATAGCCAGGCACTGCCCCTACTGAGCATGCTGCATGTGGGCTTTGCCTCATCCTGGATGCAGCCTGACACGTGGAGACTGGTCCTAGGCTTGGATGGAAGAGTTCTGTCTGCTCCAGGATCAGGGGATCTGCAGAGCACTGAAGTATTTACCCGGTACCCTCACCAACTAGTGTATCTGACTAAAGGGTCCCCCTTTCACCACCCCCACTCTGGATCCCAGGATCTGCTCACTTGTTATGTCTTAGACCTGTGCCACAGCAAGCACTCCTTGGCTTTCCTTGGGGCCCTAACAGCCCCCTGCAACAATGGGAGGTCTTTGTTTGTCCTGGCATGCACTGGCAGGACTCCACTTCGTTTTTATTTCTCTTTCTCAAGAGGTCTCACAAAGTTCCAGCTCAGATTGCAACACCCAAGTGTGGCCACTGAGTTGATGCATAAGAAAATCCAAGAGCCAGCCATTTGATCACATTAAACCCAGTGGTGCCCTTGCAGGAACACACTATTCAGGCCCCTTATTGACAAAGACTTAAAGTCACATTCATGGAGCAGTTGTAGGGCAGTGTGACAGGTACAGGAATGCTCCTTCATCCAAGACTCACAGCAGAGGTTTCTCTACTACTCCAGATACAGCATGACGTCACTGCTCACAACTTGGGACTGGGGCTCAGACAACTGTGAATTTTACTCAAAACTTTAAAGCCAAGGATTATAATTAGGCTGTCACAGCTACCGAGGTCATCGGTGCTCTCTACACATAGGCACTGAGCTTAGAATGCATCATCTCACTTGAATCTGAAAAGTTGATGCCATTATTCTTCATGTACTTGTTTGCAGGTGGATGGTCCACCAGAGATGCACTGCTTCAGATGTAGGAATAGAGAGAGGAATAGGTAGGTAGATGGATGAGTAGGTTGGATGAAACACAGATGGAAAGATGTGGGTGAATGGATAGGCAGATGGCCTAGTGGATTAGTGGATGAATGAATAGATGGATTGATAGATGGATGTGAAGATGGGTGGTTGGGTAGAGGGATGGATGTAAGGTTGGATATGTGGATGAACTGATGGATCAGTGGATGGATGGGTAGACAATTAGATGACTGGGTAGATGGACTGATGCATAAATGGGTGGTAGAATCATGGATGAATGGATGAGTAGATGGGTAGATGGGTGGATGAGGAGTAGATGAATGGGTTGGATTATGAATGAGAGGATGTGTTAGGGGATGAGTGGATGAATGGATGGTTGGTTGGTTGGTTGGGAGCATAGATAGATGAATGAGTGAGTGGAATAATGGGTAGACAGTGGATTAATGATGTATTGGTAAGCAAATGAATGTATGGGCATATGAATGAGTAGATGAATGAGTGGATGGGTGGCTATGAGGATGAATGGATGAGTATATGTGTAGATGGTTAATTGGGTAGACGAGTAGATGAATGAGTGGACTGATGGATAGATGAATGGATGGGTGAATTAGTAGACAGAGGATGGTATCTCTACTTCCTACAGGTCCTACAACATCCCAAACTTACTGCTTCAAACAAGGCACTTGTCATCTACAGCTATGGTGGTCAGAGCTCTGACCTGAGTCTCTAATTCATTGTCAGGAGTATGCTCCTCTCTGGAGGCTGTAGGGAAAAATCTGTTTCTCACTGAGCTTTTGGCTCCTGAACTTTTTCCCTTCATCTTCAAAGCCAGCAATGCAGAGTTTCTGGCTGCCATCATAACTCTCCTTTGTCCAGCCCTAACTGCCTCCCTGTTTGAATTTCAAGGACTCTATAACAAGGCTGTGTGGACAGTATATAACATCACTGTCTCTGGAGCAGCAGCCTCAAGCCAACCTGTAGCTTTGACTCCCCTATGCCAGGTGTTGTGACACACACAGGCATGGGTTTGGGGACCAGGAAAGGGATAGATGGCTGGGTGAGCCTCATTCTGTTTAGTAAGTGTTCCCTTTGATCTCCTCAGACACACATGGGTCTGTCATGCGAAGCATGTTCACCCATTTGAAGGTCTGAAGCGTCCCTCTTCTTACAGCATCAGTATGAGTTAAAAAAATAATAATAAAATTTTTCTGTCTACATTTCATCAGCTCAAAGCCCGCAAATCTTATTGAATAGGTATAATTATACACATGGGCCCGTGAAACCGGAGAGTGAGCTACCTGCTTCTGAACCACGATGCCAGCCCGACTGTAAGGTGATTATGAAGGGCACCCCAGCTGAAAATGGAGAATGAGAAGCAAAAACAGAAGCCCCATTGCCAGGTGACCTTGCCATCCAGCAGGAAGCACCCCTTGGTGCCGCGGGTGGGAATGGCTGCTTGTGGCCAGGGCTCTGCTCTGACTTCCTTCCCAACTCTGTAGAGCCTGGGTCCACACCCTTCTGCCATGCATCTCTCTGTCCCTGCTGTCCACACTGCTGTGTCTCAGGACCTCAGCGTCTGTCCTGTCAACATCATCAGGAGTTGTGGCACTGGACTCGCCATCCTCCATCAGCACAGACACATCTCTGGAAGCACTTTAGAGAACCCCCTGTGACACGCCTTGTGACCACATGATCTACGAAGTGAGGTGATTTGGCCTGTGACACCTGAACACTCTTCCTCACTCTAACATAGATAGCAACTCAGAAAAAAGTTCCATCAAAATCCAATAGGACCCAAGGAGGCCACATAACCTGGGGATGCTCAGACCAGGCGAAAACACCGTAAGACTCAAAGGCAGAGATCCTGGATATGCTGCTGGCTTCCTTGTGACCACAATAGTGACGATACTAGCCACATATAGGATTTTCACATCCAGCTGCCAAGCCAAGCCCTTCCCATCCACATCCCTAATCCCAGAGTAGGTGGCACTAGGGACAGGGAGTCTTGTTGGACTGGGCCCTGCCGTTTCCTAAGGAAAGCATCCCTGGATCCTTGTAGTTGCCCTAGAAGAGGACATTGTTGGCTTCAACAAAGTGCTTGTTGAAACCAAGCCCAGGGAGGTTAAGTAACCTTCCTAAGACAGCACAGCACAACAGACACATACCAGAGCCTAGATAGGAGTCCAGGTGATTCAGGACCAGAGCTGAGGCTGACACTTCCACCGCTAGGTGAAGTTAGAGAGGGTAAGCCCAGTGGGTGGCAGTGGATGCCGCCTTTGCAGCGGCTTCCTGCTCTCAGCTCACCACTTCCCCACCTCGCTGACTCCCGCCTTGCCTCATCTCAGTGCTGCGCCCACCTTTTCCAGGAGGCCCAGCCTGACTCCTACCTAGACTTGTCAAAAGGCCTTGCACTGTGGGCCACTGACAGCATGGCTTAAGGACGCTGTCAGGAGATCTTCGTGGGGGCAGCATGGGAGGAACCCTTGCCGGAACTGAGGATAAAACTCCAAGTATAGCAGGCAGTGTGTGTGTGTGTGTGTGTGTGTGTGTGTGTGTGTGTGTGTGTGTGTGTGTGTGTGTGAGACAGGTATCTGTGGAGAGGGTAGATAGCGCCTCCCCCTGTCAGACCTATTCATAGCACCCTCCCATCTATCACCGCTCCCCTTGGCCTGGGGCCACAGCCCTGCTTATGAGTGTCCCAGTGCCCAGATGTCGCCAGAGATATCCTGACTAGTGGAGGGCTGCTGGGCAGCCCTGCCCCTCTGCGGCCCCAGCTGGGAGGCAGCGCTGACAAATGGGCTCTCCTTGCAAACAAACGATTACATTCATCATTTGGCTGGGAATAATGGCTCCCCGCTGCTGCTGACAGCTAGAGATACATTGAGGCCCCCTCCACCTGGGAGGTCCCTTCTCAACCACAGGGACAAAGCCCATTGTCTGCCAAGGGCTACCCTCTGAACCAGACTCACTATCCAACAGAGGGGGCAGCAGGCCTCCTGTGGCTGTCCTGTGGCTAAATAATACTATCACCCCTGGGCCGTGGAATCTACAAGAGAAAAGAGATGATTGTGCAGGCCAGGCCCACGTCAGGTGCTGAAAGGACATTTTGTGGATTGGACCTGAGGACCAGGCCACTCTAAGCAGTGGAGAACACTGATGTGGATTCCAGAAGCTTGGATCAGTGTCTTGGCTTGGCACGATTGGGAACCCATGGAAACTTGTATGGGGCCAGACAAGGCCAGAACCCCTGCCTAGTCATCTCAGGTAAGTAGGGGGAGAGGCTGTGTCCCAGCAGGTCAGGCTGAACAGTGTGCTTGGAGGGGTGGGACTGGCTGGAGAGGTGGTATAGAAGTCACAGACTCCAGCTCTCGGGACAGGGAGAGGAAGGAGGAGTCATGGGCAGGAGGAGAGGAACAGAGAGCCTCTCCCAGCTCCAGCAAGGTTGGCTGCTTAGACCATACTAGCTGTGGCTGCCTTTGCATAGGGAAAGCTTTGCACCCTGAAAGACTGAGCCCACTTCTGCAAGATGTTACCCACCAGGAATTTACTTCTTGTTAGCAAATACTGTCCCAACGAACTTCCTTAGAAAACCAGCTTCCCTCTGTCTTAAGCCCGTCTGATTCAGCCTCTGTGGCACTAAAGCCTGAAACATCTGGTGCTTTGCAGGTATCTGTAACCCCTGGGCAAGGAAGAAGCAAGGGAAGGAGTCGGGGGAGGGGAGCATGAGCAGCTGCTCCCGCCCTGCCTGGTGCCTACCTCAAGGATGTCGATGACCACGTTCTCCTCAGCCTGCCTCGAGCTGCGCACATTCTCCAGAACCAGCGAGTAGCGCACTCCGCTCAGGTCTGACTGGTACAGGTTGTAGGTGTCCACCTGGTTCCACTCCTGGACGGCCACGAACACCTGCTGCTCATCCGTGCTGATGATCTGCAGGTCCTGGGGGCCGAAGAGCTGTCAGAGACCGTTGCCTGGAGTACAGGCACCTCTTCCGTCCTGCTAAGTCATGACTTCACCTCCCTGAACCTCAATGTCACACCTCTCAAATGGGAGTGATGTTTAGACCCCTGACACCAAGTTAGGGGGTAGCCTGGGGGTGCCTCCTTTTCCCCAAGTCCCTACAATTTTATCCATCTCCCTACGATGAGGATGGGCTCCCCTACTCCACGTGGTCAGAATGAGTGGCAGGTATAGATAGGGCTAGGCTCCTGGGAGCCAAGCGGCCCTTCGTTTGTCTAGCACAATTCACGAAACATCTGCCTTTTGGGCCTGCTGCCAACCTTACCTCTGCCCTGAAGCTCAGAAAGGGAGAAGCTGACTGAACAGTCAGGGCATGGTGCCCCACACAATGCTCTAGAGATGAGCTCCACTTGGTCACCTTTTTCTGTATCCAGCCCTCAGCACCATAGGACAAGAAATGCTAGAAGGAGGGCAGCCCAGAAAATGGCTCCAGGCCCCAGGAAATGAGCCAGGCAGCTCTGTGGGGCTCAGTACAGACCTTCAGAATCTGTTAACAGATACACACTTCAGGGAAAAAAGGCCCCGCCATGTGAAAGGCAAAGCTGGGCTGACCTCCATGTGAAAGGCAAAGCTGGGCTGACCTCCATGTGAAAGGCAAAGCTGGGCTGACCTCGGGTCCTTGTCTTCCCTGTTGCCCAGGCCCTGTGTGGACTGCCCAGAGAGGCTGCAACCAGGGCAACTGTGGCTGGGGAGGCTGTGTCTAGGGACCGAAACACCTCCACCTCAGCTGAACAGACTTCACTCTGAGTCCTCCATGCATGCTTTGCTTTCCACCCTCTGCAGCTCACCAGCCCCTGACACAGGCAAGGTGTGGGGTACGCTCACATGAAGACACTCCTCCTCCTCATCTTCATGCTCTGTTGGGTGTGCTTATTTTGGGGAAGTGATTTTTATTTGTGTCTCTTTGATGAGGGGCTCCTGGCCCTACCCCTCACTGACAGACTGGTCCCTATGCTATGTGTCCAAAAGGGCATTTCTGAGCTGGGCGTGGCAGTGCACCCAGGAGGCTGAGGTAGGAGAGTCATGAGTTTGAGGCTAGCTTGGACTATGTAGCAAGAGCCTCAAGAAATGCAGAGGTGGTGGAATTCTGCAGAAAAGAGGTTCAGTGTGTGAAGCACCTATCATGTACCTCCCAGCTGGAGGACCCCATAGGCACATGAGTCCTGTGTCTACAGACATACACTGGACACACAGAAAGGATGAACTAAGAGGTGTGTGACCCAGGAAGGAGTCCATTGGACCTGGTCCCATATGTGAGATGGACCAGCAGAGTAATGGGGGCCTGTGGGGTGCCCACCCCGAGTCTGTGAGCTGTGGGCAGGAGGCAGGATATGCGGCTTTTGGCTGCTGGCCATTCTGCTGCCCTCCAGGGAGGCCATGCCGATCAGCTAGGGCTATGGTGGATAAGCAGATTCACCAGAACCGGGTGGAAAGTGAGGGTCTTTCCCACAAGAAGGCTCGGCAGCACAGCGAGCCAGCACGCCATCACAGAGGAGTGCAGTAATTCAGGTGACAGTCCTGATCCAATGGCACTTTCATAAGCTGGTAAGATATCCTGGACAAATGCTTCCTATAAGCTATGAAGCAGCTTGGGGCCATCCACAGTGCCCCTCTAGAGAGACCTGGAATTAACACTTCAGCATGTTTATGTCCAGGCTCTCTCCCAAGCATGATTCACACACTCTCCACGTCTGGTTTATAGCTTGCTCTGCACACTGCGTGGGTGTCTCTTCCTCTGCCATGAACGTTATTTATAAACACCACTGTTAATGACTGCATGATACGCATTTGTGGCCCAGCCATATTTCACTGAGTCCTGTCCCTGCTCCAGAGGACCAGAGGGGACGTTTCCAGACTCAGGTCCCTCCCTGCCTCTCCGCTTGTTTCCTTTCCATAAATTCTCAGGAGGGAGATTGCCACAGCAGAGACAGGGAATGTTTCTAGAATGCTTGTGGCATGTTGTAAACCTGCTGCTGTGATGTTCACATTGGCTCCTTCCACAGCAGGCTGCTTATGTCCCTTCCCGTGGGCCAGCACTGAGAGGGGTCACACAAAAAGCCTTGATGACTAATGTGACAAATACTTCACACCTTCATAAAATCCCATTTACTTTCCTTACTCTCCATTTACAGAGAAGCAGAGAAGCAACTAAAAATATCCCTTAACTCCATTGTGAATAGATGCACAGAACTCTTCATCTATGTTGGCACATGTGGCCTGGAAAGATCTATAGAAGGAAAACTCGTTGGATAACATTTGTTATCAAGGGGATTAGGAGGCTTGAGGAAGATAGGTACTTGTCTCTCTTGCCTGGGAGAGAGACCCAGTGGTGAGCAGGCTAGTGTAGAAGCCCTACAAAGCCACCAGGGACAGGGGCTCTTCTGGATCATCATTCTATAGTCCCAAGACATGGTGCTTGTCTTCAGGGCCTGAGACTGGTGTTGGAGTTCCACCATAAAACTAAGGAAAGGGGAAGAGGGAGAGAAGGCTAGACTTCTACACAGTGTCCCCAGAAGTCACACAAGGAAACTTCATTAATACCTCATTGGCAGATAGTAAACATGTGGCCACATGTAGATACAGAGGAAGATGGGAGATGCAGCCTTTTCTCTGGGTAACCCAGATGCAGCTAGACTGTGAGATTGGCTAAATTAAAATAAAGGGCAAGATGGACGCTAAGACTTCTCCATATAATTATCTTGAAGTGAAGAGATGAAAAATGGAGGAAGGGATGGGCAAGCATATGGAAGTGATATGAGTGTGATTCACACCATTTGTATGTTTTTGCACAGGCTCATAAACAAATTAAAACATGTTATAATCATAAATTATAATATACTGTGCATATATGGAAAAGTTTTTAGAACCTTTTAATTAAGCATGATGGCAGAAATTTCTTATGGACCTTCATATGGAATCTCAGCAGAAATTTTCCATAGCTTTTTTTTTTTAAAAAAAAAAAAAAGTTTTTATGTGTCTGTGTGGGTATATGTCATTCAGAGAGCCAGAAGAGGAAGTCAGATCCCCCAGAGCTAGAGTTACAGGGGGTTGTGAGCTGCCAACACAGGTGCTGGAAATCTAACTCTGGTCTTCTGTAAAAAGCGAGTGCTGGTAACAGCACAGATTATTATATGAAATTCATGAGGCACTCGCATGAGCCGGCACCTGTTTTTCAAGACTGAGTTTCTCTGTGTAGTTTTGGAGACTGTCCTGGAACTAACGCTCTTGTAGACCAGGCTAGTCTTGAACTCACAGAGATCCACCTGTCTCTGCCTCCCAAGTGCTGGAATGAAAGGCGTGTGCCACCACTGCCCAGCTCCTCCTATTTTATTAGTACTTTGGCAACTCTGGCTCCCTGCCTTCTGGCTCTTCGGCTTCTGGTAGGAGATCTGCAGAGGGAATCCCTATCTGTGACAAGTCGCATCTCTCCTGCTGCTTCCTAGATGCCCTCTTCGTTATTCGAGCTTCATCAATTGATCATGATGCATCTTTGTCTTGGGACTGGCCAACCTTTGAAATATTCACATCTGTGTGTTTTATGATTCTGGAGGTAGTAAGTCACTCTTTCTTAATCAGTCTCTCTGCCCCTTGCTCCTGTGTCCTTTTAGGATTCTCACGGTGTATGTGCTGCTCTGATGGTGGTGTCGAAAGAGCCTTATACCTGCTTGCTTTCATTGTCTTCTCTTCAGGTTCCCCAATTCATTCTTTGCCTGACTAAATCTACTTTGGAGTCCTTCTGGAGGACTTCTTTGCTTATTACTTTTATTATTTCTTTCTAATTAAAATTCCAGGGTTTCTATTTGGGCATCCTTAACATTTCCTGTCTCTTCGTGGCCAATTCTTTTGTGCATAGTGCCCTACTGTTCTCTGAGCATCTTGAGACAATTCTATTACTTTATCCAGCAGGTCGACCAGCTGGCCTTTCTTAGGCATGATTTCAGTTCTGAGTGGATCGTGTTTTCCTGTGTGCCTTGTGATTTTTGATGACTGAAACTGGAAATCGTGTGTGTGTGTGTGTGTGTGTGTGTGTGTGTGTGTATGCAAGTGTTGGATTTTTTTTAAAGGTCTTACTTTTCAGTCCATGCCAGCCTCAAATTCATGATCTTCCTGATTTAGCCTCCAGATTGCTAGGATTATAGGGCATGTCCCATCATGCCCGTCAAAAACTATCCATTTGAATATATGATATACTAACTGCAGATCCAACTGTCTCTTTTCTGCAGAGACTGTTTTTGCCTCTGATCACCAAAGGTCCTACTGCACTGAGGCTCAGAGCAGCAAGTGTGGAGGGCCGTGGTGACTTTATGTCCCTCTCCTATACATTTAGATATACTGGTCCTTAATATTTGCCTCCAAAGAAGAAAAGAGGCAAAAAAGAGGGAGATGGATGGGCTCTGGACCTACCATGACTCTTGACATCAGGGCACAGGCCTCTCAGTGTCTGGAGGGAAAGGCCCATAGTGTCCACCCTGGCCATGCAGCCTACTTGATAGCTGCTCCAGGAAAGCACATGTTTGCCTGCTGTGAGGCAAGGGAAGACATGGATAATGTTCCTAGGTCAAAAGCTTAAATTGTCAAAACTGACTTTGCTATATCGTCTGATGCCTGGAGGCTAGAGACATTATAATAGACCACAGAGGCCCAGAATAATCATGAGCCTACACTCTGCTGTGTGGCTGTTGCCAAGGGGGAGGGTGGAGAAGGTCCTGGAGCTTGCACTGGGCCATCCTTCCCAGCATCACTCTCTCCTCTATTATGTGTAATATGCATTTTAGTTTACTTTAAATAAAGTCATTACAAATACAGGACGATTTTTTCTTTCAAGTAAATTTGCATTCACCTTACTCCCCTGAATGCTTTTTATGTAATTTGTGGTTCTATAGATGCTTCTCGTGAGCATTTTTCTCTGCTAGGGAGCTTCAGGGCTTTTAAAACAGGCATTACAAATCAACACTTCTAAACGAGGATGCTGACTCGTCCCAACAGCTGTTCAGGAGTTCAGGAGTGGGTGGATCAGAATGGCAGAATAGCATTGTTTACCCCCTTAGACATAGAACAGGGGAGTCAAGGTACAACACAGAACCAAGCCACACTGTGCTGACTGTGATCTAACTCTGTGGGATGGGATTCTGCTAGGAACCCACTAAGATGCTGAGGGTCTGTGTGCTCAGTCCATTCCTGAAACTATTACCAGTGAATCCCCACAGTGTAGGGGTGCACTTCAGGGGCACCCACATGTCTGGACTAGAGACTGGCTGTGGCTGAGTAGACTCCTCTCAGCTCATAGCCCTGCAGCCAGTCACTTATTGTGGGGATCATGTATCCACCTAGAAAAACCCACCAGACACACTGTCATGCTAAGCAGGATGCTGGGGAGCCCTGCTCCTGAGCCAGCCATACCAGTCACTTTGTCACGTGATCAGGGGGACCAGGACAGGGAGGGAATGGGAGAAGGTTCTCAAGCAAGTGGCCCCCTTATGCTGTGCCAGACACTCATTTTCTTGACATTATTCAGGTAACTTAGGAAAAAAAAAATGAAGGCATGGCTTGGAAAAGAGGGAATGAGTTACAAATCCATGGTAAAACAAAACCTGATTAGAAAATCCAGTTAGTGGGCCTGTGGATTGCTGATGAGATGCTCTTCTGTACTCTGCTGAGCTGGGAGAGCAGGAGGGAGGAGGTCACAGGCCTCTGCTAGAGGGCTCAGGTGCTGGGAGGTCACAGAGATTGTGCTCAAGGTCATAGGAACCATGACTTCTAGCCATAGGCTCCTTGTTAGAGCCCTGCGGTGTGCTGGCTTCTCCACACCAGGACCAGGGCTCACATTCCTAGAGTTGTGCTGTGACTCCCAGCAAGCCCAGCGAAGCCCCTCACCACCAGGACAACTGCCTTTGCTGAAATGGAAGTTAGTTCTGGATTCACTTACTCAACCAGGCCTGCAGCTAATTTAGGGAGCTCGTGACTTTCCCTCCCATCTTCTCTGGTTTTGAAAAGATGGTCAAGAAAGGCCTAATAGACTTTTCACTTTGGTTCAGAAGAGTCTGAGGTGCCTAAGTTCGTAGCTCTCAAAATGAGGGCATGGAGATATACAGCCTCTGGCCCTGGAGGCCCCGGTCGTCCCTCCACTCCACACCAACCTTGGCTGAGCTTTCTGCCCCTTGCAATACTCTGCCTTCTTCCCTAACCACTTTTTCTTGCTCCTCCCAAAGCTTGATTCCCAAGCTTCTTGTCCAGATTCCATGTGCCCAGGGGGCAGAGCTGGCTCACCTGAGGCCAAGTAGGCTGGAACAGTGGATGGGCAGGCAGAGGCTGAGGAAGCGTGGCCACACCCATTCTTAGTTTCTGTCCCTCTTGACCTTGGGACCCCAAACCCCAGTGTATAAGGCCTCACAGTCTTTACATCTGGCACAGGGCCACCTCACCTTTGGCAGGGCATACTTGGGCAGCTTCATCAAGACAAATTCACTGCGGCGATAGGAGACATAGTATTTGGTTCGGTTTGTTGCTTTCGCCTAGGGGAGAAACACAGCGTCAAGTGACGGAATCTCCAGTTAAAGCCCACTCTCAGTTTGAAAGCGGGCCACTCAGGCAGTGGCCATGGCAGTGTGGTTCCTCTTCCGCAATGATGCCAAGACCTCACTAGATGACTCATCTGTGAAGGGGGGAGGGGGGACTCGGCAGTCTGGAGGTATCCAGGCCTCTGTAGTGCTGCTATGACCTGGACACACAGAGGTCCTTGGAGAAAGCATCCCTGTGGTGGGAAAGCCTGACACCCTTCCCCCACAGCAGCAATTACCCACTGAGGTGGGGAGACAGCCTCTGGGACTGCTCCAGGGGGTTCTCTGAGAGCACCACCCCATTCCAAAGAAACTGAGCTCAGAAAGCCTGGTGCTACCCTCAGCAGGCCCCCAGCCTTTCTGGGAGCTGGAATTTGAAGCTGAATGCTGAACTCCAGCTCCACACCAGACAGTCGCATACACAGAAACCTGTACACACTGGGACTCACTGAGACAGAAGACCTCCAACAGGGGAGGGATGCTATCTGTGCCTGCCAAAGGGCCCCAAAGAAGCTGGTGGGCCCATTTCCAGAGCCTCTCTGCTAGATGAGCTCAGGGCCGGAGGCAGCCTCTTCTCATACCCTGGGGAGGCCCGTGGGGTGTGTTGGTGGAGGATTAGTGTTCAAGAGCATGGCCATCCCCATTCCTGTCAGGAACTGATTGTGAAGGCAGCAGGGCCTTCCATGAGGCATCGTGGGAAAGAGAACCTCATCTTCAAGGTCCTTCCAACCTGCAGGTGCTGGGGGGCAGGGCAATACACAGAGGTTTTGCAAGACTTCCCTTTGCCTGGTGAGTGGATTAGAGACAGGCACAGCACACTGCACTGTCCCGAACAGAAAACCGGCCCCTTTCAAGCCATTCATTCCTCCCAGAGTGACCCCACACGCGGTGGGGAGCCGCTAACAGGCTAGAGCTGGTGGGAAGGCTGGGGTCACAGTGTCACCTGTGGGTCCAGCACGGCTGCTTGCCTACGTGAGTGCTATGGTGTCATCAGCCCACGACACGGAGCAGCAAGCAGAGGCTCAGATGTGGTCTGAAGGCTCATTTGAAGCAAGCAGTGGCAACTTTGCACCTGACACCAGCATGGTCTGATAAGAGCCCTCCATAGCCAGCCCCCTCTGCCATCTTCCATCACCTTCTCAAGGCACAGCTTCAGAATAGTGCAACCAACAGCATCCCAGCCCAGCTCAGCTCAGCCTTAGTTCTGTGACCTTTGCTGCTCCAGGCAAATCCAGAAAGAGCTGCCAGACCTAGGTGTGTCCTCCCATGCACCTCCCCCACACTTTCCCTATGCGGTAACCTTGCGTTTACTCTACCCAGACTGGCGAGGCTCTAGGTATGCCTCAAGCATGACTTGACAGAGAGGTTCTGTAGTCCTTCTGATTCCCAAGCTAGCACCGTCCTGCCAGACCACACCAAAGATGTGACTGTGGGACAAAAGATATGCCAGATGCCCGCCGTCCCTGTTGGAAGGAGATGGTGTGTCACCTGGTCTGATGTGAGCCAGGCAGGGAGAAACAGTGGAGCTCCACCTGACCATCTCATCCCAGCAGGACAATGCCCAGAGAAGAGGGTGGGCTGCTGTCTGTTCCTAGGTGTGATACTTGACAGGGCTACTCTATTTTCTGGGGTTTGGTTTTCTCTCCAGCAATAGCAACCGCCGCAGAGCCGGAGTGAGAACCAGTGGCTGCCAAAAGGAACTTGTACAGGGACCCTTAGGTACAAATGCAGAGCTTGGGGGACTTGGTGGACATGGCCACTGGTGATACAGCTAGGACCAGTGGGGTCCAGGGCCTCCTTCAAGCTGGGAGAGGATGGTCCATGCCGAGGGAGTGTCATGGAGACTGGGCAAGGGAGAAGTATGGGAACCTGGAGGACCCCCAGGTGACAGGACACTGGGCTGGAGTTTTCTTGCAAGAAGCTCTGGGCTTGTCTCACAGATTCCAGGCCGCAGAAGAGGGGCTGGCAGTAGGATCCAAGGAAACAGGCCTGTCTCCGTAGATGAACTTGCAGATGGTGACCATCAGTCTCTGTTGTCAACTTGATGGGATTTAGAGTCACCATGGAAACCAACCCCTGGGCTTGGCTGTAAAAGGTTATCTGGGCTGATTGAGGTGGGAAAGCTACCAGCATCATTCTGTGGGCTGGAGTCAGGACTGTACAAAGAGGAGAAGGTGAGCTACTACCAGCACTCACTCTCGGCTCTCTGACTGTGTGTAACCGAACAGCTGCCTCATGCTCCTGCCGTCATACCTTCCCTGTCAGATGGACTGTCTCCCCGGAACTGTAAAGCAGAAGAAGCCCTTCATCCTTAGGGTGCTCTTGTCAGGCACTTGGTTGCAGCATAAGAAAAATAAACAAGACAACCTGGGTCTGCGCTGTACGAGGCCAGGCTTCCCACTCCAGAGGGGTCAAGGAGCTCCCCTGATAGCATTCACTTGCATTTCCCAGTTGGCCTGAGATATGTATTGGGGGGCACTGCGGTGGCATCTTGGTCACAGGGGCACAGAGTACCCAGGATAAGACGCAAAGCACGAAGGCACCAAGTGAAATATGTATACTTGAATTTGTGGGGAGAGTCCTGGTGTGCAGAGGGAGGAGTCAGGAAGGATCTTGAGCCCAGGTTCTGGTGCCTGGGGACCACAGTGTGGCACAAAGATGCTGAGCCCTGCTGATGGGAGATGTCATTCTGTAAATATGTTTCTCATGCTGGTTAATGACTAAAGCACTGTTGGCCAATAGGAAGGCAAGATAGGCGGAACTAGGAGACAAGGAGGAAAGAGGAAGTAGTAAGGAGGAGTCAACATGGAGAGACTGGAGAGACCAGACGCAGGCCCCATTCCCCGGTAAGATGAAAGCATGTGGAAATACGTAGATTAACAGAAATGGGTTAATACTTAAGACAGAGCTAGCCGATAAGAAACAAGTACCTGGCCAACAGCATTATATCTAATACAGAGTCTCAGTGTGTTAATTGGGGCTGGCGCGGCAGCGGGACAAGACTGGCGGCGGGAGGAAAATCCTTACTCCTTACACCCTGCTAACTGGCATTTGAAAGCTGAAGCGCTGTTTTATTGCCTCTTCTGATGGAAAAGGCTCATGCAGGGTCCCCTCACTCACCTTCAGAAAGATGTACTCATCCTGCACAGTCAGGGAGCCACGGTCAATAGGGCTGGCGAAGGGTGCTGTGAGGGGCTGAGCTGAGCAGTTGTGGATCAGGCAGGTGAAGTACCGACAGCCTGCAGGAGACAAGAGCAGCCAGACATGCAGACCCCACTGAGAGCCGTGGGTGGAGAGTCGGAGCAGCGTGGACTCCTGGGCTCACCACTTTGTAACACCAGCACCTTGGCTTGGCCTAGAGCATCTCTTTTCAAAGGGCCTCGTTTCCTATGATGCTTGCCAGCCCAGTGGGGCCAGGGACCACTCAAGATCTCTTTAGCTCCTAGGGAGGGTCGGCTGGCATGTCAGAGAGTCATTATCCACAGGAAGGGACAACCAGACAGTTCAGGGACCTCTCTAGGCCACCTTCTCACAGACCCAGGCACCTGGCTGGACAGAAGTTTGTGTCTCTAGGCACTCTCTCCCCTTAACTTGAAGCCAAAGCTCCCATCTGTCCTCACAAAGCTCCAGGACAGCAAACTGAACTTAGGTTCTGTGAGGAAGCTGCTGCTGTCTCCAACCTGAGAGGCCAGGGAACAGCCACACCGAGGAGGTAACACTTGTGCAAGCCCAGGATTGTTCACTCACTGCTCAGTTATTTTCTCAGTCATCCACTCACTCGCTCACACATTCATTCACTCATCCATTCATTCACACACTCATCCACTCATTTACTCATCCACTCACTCACACTCACTCTTCACTTTCTCATCCAGTAACTCATTCGTTAACTCACTTTCTCATGCATTCACTCACCCACTCTCATCCACTCTCTCATTCATTCATTCATTCACTCACTCACTCACTCTCATCAACTCATTCACTCACTCACTGCTTCACTCATTCATTCACTGGCTCATTTATTCACTCACCCACTCTCACTATCATTCATGCACTCATTCATGAGGAAACTGCCTGGAGGAAGGTCCTAAGCAGTGTGTGACTGTCATGGGGGACTTGGCTCTTGGGAGCCGTGAGAACCGCTATTCTGGAGAGAGGCAGACAAATAGATGAGGGCCACTACAGTGTGCTGAGGGCAGAGAGCATCTTTCTGTCTGTCACATAGGCAGAATGCCCACAGCGGTGTACTCGGCATATCTGGCTTCATTTAACAGTTCTGCTGGAGACGCTGAGGAGAGCCTGTCAGCACCCAGCCTCAAGGAGCTCCCAGGCCAGGGGAATGCAGGGGAAAGCTGGGTGCTGCAGAGTTTTGAGGAATGACTGTGGAAGGGTGGCCTGGGCATGTGAAGGAAAATAACCCATGATGGATAAGGAGGACAGGCAGTCTCAGCCAGGTGACAGGAGTGTGGTGAGCTTGGAGCAGGGTCCTCTGGAAGGCCCAGCTGGCTGGAGGATGATGGAGACAACGGGTTAGGTGGTGGGACCTCAGGACGTTGAATGGTCTATGGCTAGGCTCTGAAGACTGCTCCAGCAGGGCTCTAGGCTGGTGAGTGTAAGGTCTTCAGGGGCTGGGGACGGTCCCACTCATGAGCTGAGTTGGACCAGGGGTTCTTGATGCAAAGTTCAGGCTACTGCACACAGGCTCTGCTTCCTCTAGGATGGAGGCTCTGTGAAAGACCCAGACCTCAGCTCATTTTCCCCCCTGGGACACGGCACACCTTGCCAGGCCTGCTACCACATGGAACCTGCTGGGAGTCACCTCTTTATATTCCCTTTGAGGTCTTAGGGCTAAGACCTGGCAACCCAATGGCCCCTGCTTACCAAAACAGTAGCTGCAAAACATTTGGTCCCACCCTTTGAGGTATGGAGCCCTGGCTGATATCTTGGAAATGGCATAAGTCATCATCTGGCAGCAGCTGCTTACACAGAAACTACATATGCATCAACATACTTCCTTTCCCCATGTCCTGCTTTACAGGTAGGAGAACCAAATTTACCACCCAGGACCCCCAGGACTTCATCTGGCTAGTGCCTGTGAACTGCCCAGGACTGCCAGGAAGGACAATGACCTCTGTCACCTTCACAACACAATAGCATGCATATACAAGTGAGTGGATTGCTCAGTGTGAAGGCTGCAAATGACAGGAAGATTTTGGCTGTGGCAATCCAGCCCTGACTGTGGGAGGGGAGTATCAGAGACACTGGGCTGTCTCAGCCCTCAGCCAGGCTGGGTGGGGCCATGCCGTAGTAAACACTCAATGCTCAGGAGCTGGAGCAAATTGCCCTTTTAATAGACTTTCCACAGAGCAGGGCTCCTCCACTTCAATTCATCCCCAGCAGGAAAGAAGCGCGCTTCTAATTATGACACATCAGACAACTAGCGAGGTTGGTCCACATGGCTGGCCACTGAGGATGCACCAGTGAACAGGGCTAGGCTGAGCAGCGCTGCTGGACAGGGATGCTCAGGGACACCTGTGAGTGCCCATCTCTCACTTACCTCCACTGAGGTCCCGTGCTTCCATGTGGACCAGGTTGGGGTCGGCGTCCACCCCAGACACAGCCCTGAAAAAGAATTGGCTGAGATTAGCATCAGCAAAGGGGTGGCTAAACCCTTCCCTTGGGCTCCCACTGGCCACACCGTCCCTCTGGGCCTGAGACAGCTCCTGTTCTCTGGGTTCAGAAGACCCAGCCCTCCCCACTAAACCTACAAGCTCCAACGGGAATCCGGATGAAGCTGGATAAAGCTTGGTAAAGCTGGCACCTGCTTGTTCATAGGATTGTTTATAATATTCACCTCTTCCCCCAGGGTCTCCCACCCCAGCTGAGGTACAGGGTGGGACCTCAGGCCTAGATCTGCACAGAGGGGAAACCCAGAGATATATAGAGGATGCCCATGGTCATAAAGCCCTAACAGGTTCACTGGGATTCCAACTAGGATCCGGATCTGAGTGGCTACCTTCTGCTGGGGGAAACCCTTCCGTTTGTTCCAACTGCTCTGTGTTTTGCCAGAGGCTCTGTGAGAACAGTGTTCTTCCATTTCACCCTTGCCAGCCTACACCAGAGTCCCCTCAGCCATGGCTGAGTCTTGCATCTCACAGGTCAGGGATTGTGTGACTTACCTGCCCAAGGACGCAGGTTGGGCTGAGCTTCCCATCAGGTCTGCCTAGCCCAGAAGTCACCCCCCTCTCAGAGCTCATATGCCTGTGTCAAGCCTGAGGAAGGCAGCCACGGGACATCCAGAGAAGTCCCACAGCACCTCCAGTAGCCAGGGGGGCCCACTCTGCCAGCACCATCCCAGGCTTTGGGGGTAGACATCAATAAGTCATAAGTACTAAGGAGTCAGGAAGCTCAGGCTGGGACCTGTCCCGGGAAAGTACATCCCTTCTTCCAAATCTCCAGATGTGCTCATTTATATGGGAAAAGCAGAGAAAAGAGATAAGGAAGGAGAAGAGGGGAGGGGGAAGCATATGAACACGGGCAGGGGTTCTCTTCCTGGTGCAGAGGCACAGAGACCAGGTAATAGCGGTATACACTGGCAGGGCCTCAGAGCAGGGGACATTCTAGGCGCTCTGGCAGCCATTTAAATGCTCACTCACCGACTTGTGCACCCAGGCATTCATTTGCCTCATTCCCCCATTCATTTACTTACCATTGTACTCGCTCACTCATCACTCACTCTTTCTCTCTCTCTCACTCACTCGCTCACTCACTCACTCGCTCGCTCACTCATATCAAGGCATTGGCCAGTATCTGCCTTTGTGGTTTTTACTCCAAGGCTGTTGACCACTCAGGGAGGCCACAGTTCCATAACAGGCACCCTGCAGCACACACACCCCTCTGGAGCTCCCTAGGGAGCCTGTGTGCTGTGTGGCTTCAGCACTGCTAATGAGTCAGGCCTGAGATAGAGCAGAGGTTCTGGTGCGTTCCGCTGCCAATCCAAGGACAAGAATGTCAAATCAGCTTTATCTGTTGTGTCCCTTGTCTCTCGCCACATTCCAGAAGGGATCCAACCAGCTACACTGCCACGCATCCTATGACTCTCCCACATAACAGGCACAGCCCTCAGCCACAGGAAAAGCTTGTGGGCAGAGCCGGTCTGACTTGTCCAAGATAACAGGAGCACCCCAGGTCTGGTTTCTCTAGCCAGCCGGAAAGTCTCCATGAGGCAGGCTGGGATACTCCTTAGCCTGGCTTGGGACAGGTAGTGATGTACTGCCTCCCTGACGTCTTCATGTCTATGGAGCTCAGAAGTCACACTTCCTGACCTCAGTCCCCACCTCCTGGGAGTGACTCCATGGACAGTTTCTGCTCTGGACAGGGGACATCCTTGTTGGGCCTGCGACTAACAGCAGCCCTCTGGTTTCAGGGAGGGTACTCCAGTGGGCTGCTGTGGAGAGGCAATCATCACTTCTTCCCAGGAGCAGAGGGCACAGATGCCAGGGTTCAGTGTTCAGAACCAACTTCCAGGACATGGGAACTGGACCCTTGTGAGTCACGAGAGGGTGGGAGGGACTGTTTTCACCATGCATCCCCATTGGAGACAGGACTGAGTCCTGGCTGGGGGACCAGTGTGAAGTTTTATACCCATTTGCACTAAGACAGGAAGGACATGAAAGCACATGTATGTGTGTGCCTGTGTGTATGAAAGAGAAAGCCTGTGTGGGTAGATGCGTGTCTGGCAAGGGACCCGTGGCACAGCCGGCTTGGTGCTGTGTGGGCTCTGAGCCAGCTGCCATAGTTTCCTGTTCCCTCTTTACTGCCTAAGACCCTAAGCAGGTGCCTGCCCTCTCTGGTCTTGCTTGAACAGTCAGCATATGCTTCCTGAACTTCAGAACTGCCTGACTTGGGTGGTGGGGCTGGAATGCTCCCAGAAGGGCTCCCAGAAGGTCATGAAAATGGGGAGCCAGCACCCCCTGGCCTTTGTCAGGGACCTGAGTCCCATTCCACCTCTATTCACGGTCTCCCCTGCTTCAGCCCTCAGAGGCTGCTGGCCTTGTTTCCTAGCAGGACAGAACGCTGTGATCTCATGGGCCAGAGGAGTAAATCCCAGGGTGGTGGTGGGACAGGGAAGAGAGCCTAGGCAGACAGGGTCGGGGCAGCCCTGGAGCATGATATGTTGATACAGGGCACTTCTCAGGAGCAGGTGGGGGTGAACTGGTGAGGAGTTGGGAGGAGGGTAGCCAAGAGCGTTGAGCCACCCCGAGCTGTACTGTGCCAGGTCCCCGTGTTTCACCTCTCCCAAATAGGTGGATATAGAGGACAAGGCCCGAGGGATGCTGAGCCCTAGACACCCCAGGAGCACACCGAGGACCCTAGAGTTCCCCGGGGTGAGGGGGAGGAGGCAAAGCCTGCGGTAAGATAAACGTTCCCATGGAAAGGGATCTCACCAGAACACGTGGTCCTTGGTCACCTGTTCCTGCAGAAGTGTCCACTTCTTCCCCAGGTCGGATGACACATACAGCTGCAGAGCAGACAAAAGAGAGACAGAGCTTTGGCGGGGAGGTCCGAGTGACAGTGATCTGCTACAAGGCTTCCCAGGGCTTCCCTTATTTCAACCCCTCTGTGGGACACTTCTGCACGGGTCCTGGTGACCTCATTGCACAAGGAATGCTGCTGTATGCAGGCAGCCGAGGAAGAGGCTATTGGTTGAGGCTGACAGCAATGTGGGCGATGACTTCACCTCCCAGGCTGTGTCAGGGAGAAGTTTTGAGTAGAGTGGCCTTGGCTTCTTGCTGGCCCAGGTCTTCTGACTTTTATGATGGGGCCAGGGAGGTGTGAAGGACCTGGTAGAGGCAGACTGGCTTCCTGTCTCTAGTCAGTCTTACTCACAGCTGACCAGCCTTGGTGCCCAGCTGTAGACGATAACACAGGCATGACAGATACAGTGAACCCGAACACACATCTCCCTCATCCTCCTATGTCTCTGAAATCTCATGTCTTCCCTGAATGGTTTTCATGCCAACCCTTCACATACTGAGAGAGTAGGCATGGATGTGGCCAGTGTGTTAGCCCTTTCACTCGTATTATTCCGTGGGTTTATGGGTGTCTCCTCCATCCCTGGGTTGCTGTGCCGACTGTGCGCGTCCTCTGTTCCTGGAGACACGTGGTCCCACATGATTCCGCAGGTTGAAGTCCGTCTTCATCTGAAGTAGGTCTAGAACTGTGTGATGCTCTCTGTTACGTGCAGCTGCCTAGGGAGGACGGATGGGAAGGGAATCCCCATCTGTGGCTCTGCCTCTGCTCTCTGTGCCTGTATGGCACTTGGTTTCCTCACCCACCAAGCATCATCCTTGGCAGTGCCACTCTGAAGGGAGAGCAGTGATTCCAGTATGTGTGGCTTCTGTCAGAGCCCTTCATTCACAGCTGCAGGGCTGTGCCGTTGCTCCAGGCTCTTTTATGCTTCAGTTTCTCACTTTCAAAACCAGGACTCCACACGCCTGCCTTGAAGGGGTGCGGTGGGGCATCTCAATCCCCTGACAAAGTGGCAGCATCCGGGCATGTGCGGTGGGAGCCCCTCAGCTCTGAACAGTGCAGTGGGAGTCGGCCCTGAGTTTGTAGCCCCCAGCTTCAGGCTCACTCCCTTCCACTCCATTTCCCATCTCCGTGTACTCTTGGTTGCCCGGGGCACTCACCCGCCTGGCTCACCTTCAGCAACACTGCTGAATGGATCCTTGTCTGCCAGGTACGCCAGTGAGTTTTCTGAATGAGTGAGCACGCTTGGCCGTGGGGCAAGGGCTAGCTAGAAAGGGCAGGAGATGAAGTGTTTCTGGCTTGGTCTCCACGGGAGCACTCACCTCTGCCTTCTGAGCAGAAACTGGGAGAGTTGAGACTGTGGGCTAGACACATAAGCACGGCCAGATGCCAAAAAGCTTAACAGTAGCTGGACGTTATTCTTGGACACCTGTTCTGGGTCACATGCTAAGAAAGCATCACCTTCCATTTGTAAAGGGCTTTAAAAGGGGACGTTTACCTACTTAGGAATGACTGCAGGCCAGGCAAAGTACTCCTGTGCTCTGTGAAGTCCCTGGATCTGGGGCTGGCATGACCTAAGGCTCAACAACTACCAAGGCACATGGCTCAGTGTGGCTGTGATCTACATCAAACACTTATCTCACTGAAAGCCCACACAGACACACACTCGTGCCCCTCCACACTCATGCCCACACAGACACACACACTCATGCAATACAACTCACCAACACAATCGTCAGATTAACATATTTCTGTCTTTACAGGATGAGAGAACTAAGTGCATCGATCAAGGTGATACAGCACTTACACATAGCAGCAATTCCCATCTCATAGACCCGTTCACAGTCCTATGTCAGTGGTGACGCAGTGTCTCTGGGTCATCTGAATGACTGGGGCCAGCCCCTTTCCATCTCATGACTCAGTTTACCCATCTGCAAATTAGTAGAGCATTGCTCTCACCCACAGCCAGTCAGTTAAGAAGACAAGCATTGACAGGCCTGGTGACAAAGTTTCCACACAAACGAGTGGTGTTATCATTGCTATCACCGCCAAACGTGCTAGTGTTTATGGTGCCCATCCCAGAGTTTTATGGAGCCTTTTCAGTTCATTCTCATGGGGGGCAGTGATTTTACTATCTGCCATCAATTGCTGCAGAAATAGAACACTTCTGCTTAATAAAAGATAAATGTCGAAAATAAACGATAACAAATATCAGAGGGATGCTCTAGTTCCTAGAGTTAAAATCTGCATTGAGGTATCCTGTAGCAGAATCAGCTCCAGAGGGTGTATCTCAGGAGAGTGGTGGAATGTGCTTTAGGGCATTGCTGCCCTGAGAAAGTGCAGCCAAGGCAAGGAGGAGATGACATAGGGAAGGTGCAGGTTAGGAGTGCACATCAGTGGCCTTCCTATGAGGCCAGAGGGGCAGAAGCTCTGCCCTGGGCTGTGACGGCATGCTTAGCTTTCATCCTCCCTTACTCAGAATGCCTTATTGTCTTCATAGGTAGGGACACTAATGCTGACATTGCGCTGACTCTCTTGCAGCTAGACTGCTGGGTCATAGGCAGAATGAATTCACAGGGTTAGGAAAGCCAAAGCAAAATGAGGCATTTTCCTTCCTTGGAATACTTCTAGTGTCTAGCATGTCCCAGAGGGCATGCTCAGCTCTGGGGTGCAGAGGCAAATGTCCACTCTGCTTTTACATATCTGTTGGGGATATAAACTCAGGCTTTCATGTTTGTGCAGAAAGCACTTTGCAGACTGAGCCATTTCCCCAGACCCAGAGGAGGTTCTTGACTGGAAGGGAAATAAAAGCAAGGAAAAACAAAGCAAAATAAACAATGTGAATCTGATCTTGTCTTATAAGTAAGTAACCCCAGCTCTGCCAGAAATCAGGCCCACAGTTCACACCCAAGGTGTGGGTGATGAAACAGTAGACCCCAGAGAGCTGGATAGGAAGGACCTCCTGGTCCCAGGAGCCTTGCGAGATTGCCAAGACTTGGAAGGAATATATACTGGGTGTCACTCAGAAAACCTGGCCAGACTGCAGTAAGGTACCTCAGATTGTGTCCAAATCATGACGTAGTGAGGAAGGAACAGAGGGAGGCAAGATACCCCAAGTGAGGTAGAACCTTTGTCAGAGCAAGGACAGACACCTGGGAAGTGGAAGGAGATAGGACAAGAGAAGATGGAGAGGGAGAGATGGGGGAGTGGCAGAGCAGGAGTAAAGAGCTTAATTCTGTTCATATGGTATTTGTGTCTGCCCTGGTGGCTCAGGACTTAGTCTATGACTGTGCCTGGTAAAGAAGAAGCTAGTAAAGTTTCTGTGTTTTGTTCTACCCATGTAGTGAGAGCAGCATGATCCCCAGATGAGAGCCTGCACGCTAGTAGCCAGGAACCACATCCAGTGGATTCCAGCAAAACCTGCAGAGTCCCAGCTACCTGAAGACCCAGGACCAATTCCCAGTGTACTGCTCTGAGCCAAGGAGCTTTGCGATGCCTCTTCTTAGCACAGCGTCCAGATGCCTGGCTCACAGTCAGTTTGTAGAGTCAGAGTTGGCATGATTCCATTATACATCCAGCTTCTTGGGCATCTAAAGGCATTGACAGACCACCAAGCCCCCCCCCCAAACTCAAGATGGTCATCACTGACTAATTTCCCCAAATCCCTCATTCCTTTTATAACAGCAATTAAACCTTTTTCCTCTCCTTTCTTTCCTTGTCATCACAGAAAAGAGCCAGGGAAAATAACCAAGGTTTCAGCTCCATTAATTTTTCAGGGCACCATAAATTAAAGAGCAATTGCAACACAGTCAATTTCTTCAGGAAAATAACTCGCTGTAGCCGTGCTTTGGTCTAATTACATGGAAGGCTAAGTAGCACTATTAATACCCAGAAGGGTGTGCAGCCCTGAGGGAAAGGGATAGCAACAGACAGGCACCCACAGGCCAGGGACACTACACAATATGTGTTAGACCTTGCAAAGGAGGCTGGGCTCTGGGGGTAAGCTGGGCTTGGCCATCACCACTCTCTACTTGGGGCTCTCTTTCCTGGCTGATCCCTGTTAGTAGGAACTGTCATTGATCCATATGTCCATTCATCTAACCAACTGCTCTCCATCCATCCATCCATCATCCATCCATCCATACCACCCACCCACCCATCCACCCATCTGTCCATCCACTACCTATCCATCCATCCATCCATCCATCCTTTCCTATGTCCACTCTAATATATCCAATCATCCAACTTTCCACCTATCCATCAACTCATCCATCCATTTCTTATATTCATTTATAATCTATCTAGCCAGCATACATTCTCAGAAAACACTTGAGATAAAAACTGTGAACTATAAATCAAGCATGGCTACCTTCCCAGAGTTTAGCTCTAGTGTGTATGGACTGGAGACTATGATCAAATACTATCAGAAACACAAAACTGTATGTTAGCACCAAGAAAGAGGCACAGGACCCTGGAAGAAGGTGGGCCCATGCTGTTGCCCTTCAGTTACATATGTTCATTCTCCTAACCAACTTATCCATCCATCCATGGATCCATGCTGGCCCTCCACCTGTCCCTGTCCCAGGGGCTGATGAATAGCAGTTTCTACTGGCAGCTGCTCTGGCCTCTGGCTGGGGAGAGCCCAAAGGAACAGGAGCAGAGTCTGGCTAGCAGGAGGGGAGGGGCTGTGGCTCTTCTTCTTGCTCCTCTTCCTGATAGCTACGTATGGCAGGCTCTGCACAGCTATCACCAGGGCCAGACTCCATTCCTGGGACCTTTGCTTTGCCTGCTGTGTGGTATGGTGGCAGGCAATCCTTCCACTCCAAGATGGTATAGTCTGATCCTTAAACTAGGGACCATGCCCTCATGTGGCTCCAAACAGCTTTACAGAGGTGCTTTTTAGAAAATGGGGTTTGCCTCGTGGACCTGAGGTGGAGTTGTCTCTGTCTTCATGGAAGACAGGGACTGTGGGAAGGTTCAGATATGTACTCATGGGCATGGGTACACCAGCATGTCCATGTACACATGCAGGGGGCATTCTAAAAATGGGCAGAGACTTAACCAGGCTGGCCTAGAAGACACAGCAATGCTACCTTAACCCAAAGCACACAGTGACCGCCAGGACTAGGAAGGGAGGGGCAGCTGTCCCCGGAGTCTCAGGGACACTCAACTTCAGCCCAAGGACACTAATTTTACACAGGCCTCTAGGTCTGTGACAAAACACAGTTGTGTCATTTAAGTTCCCAAATCTGTGGTCACTGGCCACCATGGCTTCAGGAAAGCATCCAGTGCCCTCCCCTTGAGCATCTACTAGCCTAAAGCAGAGGAGGCCTGGGATTATCTAGGATCTCCTGACCCAGCTAACAGGCCTCTGGGTGCCAAGGGCTACTCACTGCCACCTCTACCTGCTGTGCACACTCCATTGGTGTGAGATTCCCCATGGTGATAGATGGCCACATGCATTTGTCAACAAGAGCAATGCTGAGGTTTGTGCCTCCCAGCTCGAGCAAGGCTCTGCCTCACCAGCTGGGGGTGCAGAGACCCCTGATAAGAAAGCTGCTTCTGTCCTGACGTCTGTCTGGTTGGGTCGTGCGGCCTCACATCCCATGTCCTCTTACCTTGCTGTCTTTGGTGTAGGCAAGAACCTTGTCCTCCTCCTTCGGGTGGAAGAGGAGGGTCTCCACGAGGAAGGGGACAGGATACTTCTGGAAGGTGGCGCCCTCATCGGTGCTGAGGAAGAGGCTCTGTTCCCGGTCACCAAGAGACGAGCTCACAAGGATGATCTGAAACACAGAATGGGAGACTGCTAAGAGGAGTACTGTCCCTCACTGCATCCCCACTCCTTCATGGAGGACCCCAGCAGGCAGAGCTAGGGCTTGGCATGGAATCCCAAAGCTCAAGGTCTCTGCCGTATGGGAGAGGAGGCTCTGGGGAGAGCTGGGACAGGTGTGGCCATGTGGGAAGTGGGTGATGTGAGTGGGGGTGTCTGCCCGAAGAAGAGGATGGGCGGTCGCCTAGAAATCATGGGGAGGATGAGCGGCTGCTGCAAAGTCACTGCAGCCAGCTGACGGGTGTCCTCTGAAAAGACGTACCCATACACCAAGCCCCTGGGAGAGCTGGGAGCACACCCTGCCCTAAGCCCCTCCATGCTGCATAAACAATGGCTTTGGGGCTCTTCTTTGCCTGCAAAGAGTCCATTTTACCAGCAGCGTTTGGCCCCATTTTCGGCACAAACATAGGCCAGGATGACTGTACCTTGGTGGGCTTGTAAAGAAGACCACCTGTGCAGCGAAATGACCTATTCCTAAAAGCAGACAGGGGCTCACCCTTGAGAGCGATCAAAGTAAACTGACCCCTCTGAGTACATGGATGTGTTCTGTCACACCAGGAAAAAACAGGCCAGGGTTTATCAGACACAGGAGACCGAAGAAAGGGTGCAACACCCTTACCCGGACTCCAGAGAGAAGAGGTCACCTGACACCATGATGGCAGCCTGGCATCGGCCTCGTGTGTGCACTGAGGAGCGTGCAGCAGAGAATTCCCAGCTGCCTTGAACACGTCAGCTTAACTTGCTTTCCATGGTTGACATGGCCGACTTTGACTGCTGTCCCCTTCCCTGCCCACCTGTTTGCCCATGTGACCTGACATTCATTCATCTATGTGTTCATCCCTCTAGGTCTGGTCCCGCCCTCCATCCCACAGTCTCCACTGTTGCGTGCCTCTTTCCTGAATCGTGATTGACCCGGAAGCTCGGCTCAGCTCTGAGCCCGAGGCTGACTTGGAAGCACAGCCACCAGCAGGCTTCGTCTTATTCCCCCAGGGACTTGCTTCTCTCCCCATCAGCTTGCTGCTTGTCTTCAGCTAGGTCTATCAAACTCCTCCATCTCAGCTGTAGCCTCTGCAGCCCTTTGTGTCCATGCTGTAAACTACTGTTTTAGTTAGGGTTTCTGTTGCGCTGATAAACACAGTGACCAAGAGCAACTAGGAGAGAAAGGGCTTCTTTCAACTTAACAACTCTCAGATCACACACTCTGCCATCAAAGGAAGTCAGAGCGGGAACTCAAAACAGGCAGGAACCTGGAGGCAGGGGCTGAAGCAGAGGCCATGGAGGGGTGGTGCTCACTGGCTTGCTGACCAGGCTTCCTTCAACAACCGGGACCACTTGGACAGAGTTGGTGCCCCCCACAGCGAGCTGAGTTCTCTCACATCAACCATTAAGGGAGAAAATTTCCCATAGGCCAATCTGGTGTGGGCATTTTCTCTCTTCAGGCTCTCTCTCCTCAGCATGACAAAAACAAATGAGAACACCTACCTGTAGAGATAGGCAGGCAGATACGTACATAAAAACAGGTGCGCACGCGCACAAACATCTTCTGTGTGCCATGCAACTGTGATCCGAGAGAATACCGGTAATTAAGATTGGAATAAAGAACCAGTATTCACCTTGGCCAGCTACCAAGGAAATCGGACTAGTTGGTAATTGCAGCCAACAGATTGAGGTGGCCTGTGAATTGAATACACTCTGACACTGTGAAAGACAGAAACATGTCCGTCCATCTTCCTGATGCAGTACACTCACAGCAACGTCCTTACTTGGGAGCATGGTCACTGGTGACAAGTGCAGGACCTCAAGAGGAGCCCATCCTGGGTTTAGGATAAGTCCACCAACTGTGCCCTCGTAAGAGGAGACAAGGGCACATGCTTCTAGAAGAGGCAGAGAACAATGGTCCCCTGGACCTCCTGGAGTGGAATCCAGCACAGCCTCCCTAGGATGCTCAGCCTCTACCCTGAGAGACAGTCCATACTCAGCCCTGTCACATACATCCTTAGCTGTGGCCGAAGCTCGGCTCAGGGTGACGGGGTGGGGAGACTCTGGCAGCTTGGTCTTGTGGTGATGCCACATCCCTTCGATGTGCACACCACACCCCTCTTTGGAGACCCGCAGGCTGGATGAGCACCCCAGGTTCTAGGTGTCTGATGAAGCTGATGAAGCTCCACGACTGGGGTGGTCTGTGCTCATCAAAGCCTCCCAAGGAGAAGTCACCACAGTACCCAGCTTTGTGCTATCCAGGACTCTCGGAGAACCTTGCTATGAGGCTTTCCTGTGCATGGCGAGGCCGCCTGGCCCACCACCTCTTAAACTATTGTATGCTGCTGAGTCCCCATGGATGCCTTCTCCTTTGGGCTGCTTGGGATATGGGATGGTCAAGAAAGGGAGCTGAGACCCCCGCTATCACACTGTGGCTCACAGGAGGGTTTCAGAGTTGAAAGGGGGGCTTGGGGGGCTCCTTACAAGTCAGACCTTAGGGTGGGGGCTGGGAAAGCTGGGAAAGTGACTTCACCACACAGCATCTGGGCAAGTGGTGCCAGAGTCATTAGTGCTGCAATCCCTGGATCAGAGCAGTGATGGCAGACTGGCTCCCTGCCGTGAACTCTCCAACCCCAGGCCACTGTCTGCCCCCCCCACACCACTGGCATCAGTGAAGTCCCTCTGGTGTAGTCATGGCTGGCCCGCAGTCACTCTCCTCATGTGCAGACTCAAGTCCTCAGGCCAGCCTCCCTCTCTGGGCCAGCTGCACTCCATGTTAACTATGTTGCCTTGATAGGACTCTCAAAGGGAATTCTCATCCTAATACCACCTCTGCTTGCCAGGTGTGGAAACTGAGGCACAGAGAAGGGAAAGAGATGTCAAGTTCACATGGATCATTGGGGGGGCAGGGGCAGGGTTTAAGCAGCTGACATGCTCTGTGGGGTACTGTGGTGGGAGAGACCCTCTGCTGGGCCTGGAGTTGGGGCAGGGCTGGCTGGGAACCGGCGTAGTTGAGGAACACACAGCTTCCTGGAGGTCACGGAGCACTGAGACCAGCCTCTGACTGGAAGCTGCTGCGATGGCCTTTCAGAGCTTATCTGGAGAAGACAACGAAGGGCCCAAGAGGATCAGAGAGCGCTTGCTCGGCTCCAAGTGAGCTTTCTTTCCCAGGAACGCTAACCAGCTCCCTGGAAACATTAATTAGCCTCCTCCAGCATAATGCCCACTACCTCTGTTCAGGAAGGCCTGGGAAAGACTCTCCCTAACAGGGACAAAGAGATGAGCCTGTGGGTGCAGGGGCGCGGGGGAACTCAGGGAAGAGCCGCAGAGGGCATCAAAAACCGGATACTGGGTGGGAACACAGGGGATGGGCTCTGTTCCCTGTGGTATAGTGACTGAGTCATAAGAAGCATGTGGCACTCTGCAATGTGATGAGCAGGGATGATGGACAGTAGTGACACCCAAGGCCGCGGAGGAAGCCAGCGCAGAGGTCAGTTTTAAGCAGAAAGTTAGGATTCCAGGTTTTACTTAAATAAATAAACGTATCCGCAGTGTTTGCAGGCGGGAGACGTGGCAATTGTCACAATGAGGGCGCCGATGTCAGCCAGTTAGTATTATCCAAACGTCACTGGGCTCAGACGCCACTGGCTCTCTGGTTCTGCCCCAGGACCTCACAGCCCACCCACGCGATTAGTTGGTCAGGTCTTCTGAGATCCTGTTGGGGAGTTTTAACGTCCCCTGCAGTGGAGAGGCATCCAGACTGGCTCCTGCAAGGGTCCCTCCAGGGAGCCTTGGCTATCGGTTCCCACATTTTCTCCCAGCAAACACTGCTGCAATGGTATTTGCTCTAAGATCACAGAGGGAGGTACTGTCACCTGCTGGCAGGTGGCCCCTTTGCGGGTGGCTTGTTTCTCTGCCCTCTTTGGAATGGGATGGCACCTGCCTCCCTGAGGGAAGTGACTGGAATTCTGCACTAGAACTGGTCTTGCCTGCCTCCCCTGCTATTGATTTAATCATCCAGTTATATCACCAGGGGCTCATGAATATTTATTTTACACTTTGCATTGTAATTCACAAACTGTTTTTGCTCAAAGCATCCAGCTGTAGCTCTTGGGAACTTTCGGCTCCCTGTGTCCCTTCTTCCTTAGATAATCCAAACTATGTGTAGACACACCTGGACAAGAAGAAAAATGACACAAGCCACCCTGACATCCTGTGTTTGGCTCACCAAACACCCACCTGACGTTCTTTCTCCACCCCAGGCTCTGGATGCACCCCTGGTTTGCCCAAATCCTCTTCCCAGAACCCTCTCATAAGACTCTTTCCCATGATGCACTCCCACACCGCAACTGTTTGCTGTGGGCCTCCTGTTTGGATGGCATGCTCTTGGGCAACTCTTATTTTGTACCTCTGGTGACCACCAGCACAGGTGTGGGTGGAGTTGGCAATTGGCCCATCCTGGGTGGATAAGGGATAGAACTCCAGCATGGATGAGGGGATGGCCAGCCCCACCTCCACCTGGACTCCCATAGGATCCCGTGTCTAGTTTTCTCTTTGGGAGAATATCCTCATGAATACTCAAGTAGCCCAGAGGCCAACAGCCAGAAAGTTCCATTCACTTCTTCCTCTTCACTGTTCCCAGTAGCACACATTAGTGAAGGCTCATTCATTCATTCATTCACTCATTCATTCATTCATTCTTCAATGGCTGCTGAACCATGAGAAAGAAGGGGCCTTCTCTGATGAGCCTTGAATGGGTAGATTTGACTGGCAGACCAGGGTAGGGAGGTAATGGGATAGGGTCACAAAAGCAGGGTCCCTGGCCCACCTTCCATCTCCATCCCAGGCTCCTGTATCAGTCACCTCAATTCTGTATTTCTGCAGTGGGCTGCGACAGCAGGCACCTTGCCTTTCTGGGCATGTGCTGCTCCTTGCACAGACACACAAGAGAATGGAGATACCCTGACTCTGATGACTGCGACGCTGACCTCAAACTTCCACCACGATTCATGTTCACATATGAGCAAACCAAAATAGTTCCTTTCAAATGTTCTGGGTGCAAACTCCCAGGTGACGAAGCCCTACCTGCAGGCAGCCCCATACCAGTCAACCCATGGGTGGGGGCAGTGCCTCACTCCAACATCTGCTCATCAAAGGGCTTCCTGTCCACCCAGGCTCTCTCCAGAGGCTGCCTCTTCCAGGAGACCATCCCTGGAACAGAGTCAGTGTGGCTCTCTGACCCTCACCCAGAACGGCCTGTACCATGAACCTTGTAGTCCCTTACGCTCTCTCTAGGGGAGCCAGTCCCTTATGCTCTCTCTAGGGGAGCCTCCCCACAGCCTGGCAAATCTGAGTCTATCTGCTACAGCCATATCCCAGCCTAGACAACTCAACTGACACTGAGTAGGTGCTGAGACTCATTACTGAGTAAGAGCGCTGGGCTAGGGCCGCCAGCCACATCCTCGGGTGGGCCCAGGGTTCCGCCGAGGCGACCCTGAGGTGAGGGGTGCCAAGGGCCCTCCGATCTCACCAGGGTCTAATTTCAGCCTTTGGACTGTGAGAGTGAGCCAGGAAAGAGGGAGAGAAAGCGCTGACAACGATGGGAACAAGGGGTAAGAAGCAAATCAATTAGTAGCTCGCGGGTGGAGGTGGGCAGATTGCACTTCCAAACTGAGAGGCAGACTATTTCCAACAGCGTATTTTTACTGCTTACTATTCTGGGGGAGACATATGGTACCTGAGCTAGGTCCTGGGGGCTGTGAGGCTGGGTTTCCAGAAATCAGAGGCAACATGTTCAAACGTGTTGTAGAAATATCTGACACATTCCTTTGACTGATGGTTGGGCAACTTAAAGCCTGAGCCTCAGGAGAGGCTAGTAAGCTGTGTGGCCCAGTACAGGGTATGGGGTATGGCACAGGGAAAGTTGTATAGGACACTCACAGCACTCCTGCCAAGGAGCTCAATTGTCCTCATTTCTCAGAGGGACTGCTGAGGCCAGAGAGGCTGGAGAAGGTGTATGGAGCTCACCGGTAGCTTGGCTGCACCAGCTTTCCTCTCTTCACGTTCCCCTGTGCCACCCAACTAATGCCAAGGCCTAGGACATGGTTGTCTCTGTGTGAAAGGCCTCCCTCCGTACTCCAGAGGCCAGAAGTGGCTCCCAGAAGCCTATAAGTTACTAAAATGTTGGGGATGGACTTCTGATTGCATGAAGGCTCCTTGGACCTTTCTCCCCCTGGCCAGTGGGTCCCGTTAAGATCACTCTGTCAGGGCACACATATGTCCTGTGCCCCTATTGCAGCGAACTCCTCCTCCAAAGTACCTCTGCTCCTCAGGCCTACAGAGACACAGAGGACCTCCATGTCCTGGAGTGTTGACCACAATGACCCCTCCCCACTACCCGCCTCGGCGGACAGATGTCTTCTACGGAAGGTCAGTGCAGCCACACACGAAGGGCTTAGGGGAGCTCCTGGCAGAGGAGGAGCAGGACAGGTGGGACCTGTGCTGGAGCCCTGATCCCTTGGCCGTATCTGGAGTCCTGACTGCTTAAGGGTCTACATGCCTTCTTCTGGGTTCCAGATTCAGTCAGATATCCTTCCGGTCTGCTATTTGGACCTTCTGGTTTGATGCGTCCCTGTGACCGCTGCTTATAGGTTTCTTGTGGTTGCTCTGATCAACAGATGCTGGATGTTACCTCCCTGGTCCACTTCCCACCATGAAGCTTTCAGCCCATCTCTTCCGAAAGGTAGGGCTAACACCCAGCCTGCCCCAGTGACACACATCGGATTGCAATCATTTTTGTGGGCCTTACAGAAAACCAAAGGAAGTATGTGTCATCCTTGCTTGCCAGAGCCCTGCCTCACAGAGAGATCTTCCTCTCTCTCTACTACGTATATAAGTGTGATTGTGTGTATGTGTTTCAGGGACTGCCAGCCCATGCCTCAAGATTCCTGTCACCTGTCTACTGAACACCCCCTCCCCCCCCCCACCAACTTGTTCCTGGCAGCCAGATGGAGCCAGCTGGGAACTCAGGAGACTTGGTTTGGACAAGTGCAGATGCAGACAGTTGAGACAAACACAGAGGCACCCACCCCCAGATCTGAAATTAGAAGCTGCTAGAATCTCATCTGAGCCCGAGTGAGTCATGAGTAATAAGAATTCTCCAGCCCAGCACCTTTCTTATCCCCCAAGGCTTGCAGATGGCAGGGGGAGGGGCTGGTACCCCCAGGTGGGATCTCTGGAGTGGTAGAAGTGGTCATCTGTTTGGTAACCCCTAGGAGATAGTTTGCCTGAGATGTGGCCTTGTGTATACAAGAGGAAGGTGACTGTGGAGTCGGGTGGGTTAGTTAAATGAGACTTCAGACAAAGGCAGCATGCCACACAGGATGGATGGGTGCTAAAGATGACTTACAGCTGGGGCTCAGGGGCTTCAGTAGGGATTGAGTGATAAGGGCCACAGAGAATGCTCTGATCTGCTGGCTAAGGAAGATGTGCACAGCAGTGTCATTTACATTTATGTGGCATGAGACAGGATGACTAGCTTGGGAGACAACCAGGGTCAATCTGAGCTTCCAAGGCTCCTGGGACATACCCAGTGGTGGGAGAGATACTCAGGGCGAGCCTGGTAGGAAGCTGGCCTGCAGGGAGGCATTTGGGGACTACACATGGGCCCACGAGCCAGATGTGGCTTCGCTTATTCCAGGGAAAGTCATTTTGGAGTGTGCTCTCTTGAATGTTTTGAAATGAGATAATGTGGCATGCAAAAGAACTGGCCTGGATGCCACCCCATTCCGCCACTATCATGACATACTGGGCTGAGCAGCCTTCACACAAGAGCTGACAGGTTAAGAGCAGGGTCACTGGTCTTCCATAGATTCTGTGGGCTGGCCCAGGGCCACCAGTGTCCCCAGCATCCTTCCTAGGATCAGCACAGGGTGAGAAGACAGATGGGAAAACAGACAGCAGTTTCCAAGCTTCTCATACCCCAGTCTATGACCTTCACTCCAGCCTGTGACAGCCATCCTAACGTGTGATCTTCACCCCAGTCTATGACCTTCACTCCAGCCTGTGACAGACACCCTAACGTGTGATCTTCACCCCAGTCTATGACCTTCACTCCAGCCTGTGACAGACACCCTAACGTGTGATCTTCATCCCAGTCTATGACCTTCACTCCAGCCTGTGACAGCCATCCTAACGTGTGATCTTCACCCCAGTCTATGACCTTCACTCCATCCTGTGACAGCCACCCTAACGTGCGATCTTCACCCCAGTCTATGACCTACACTCCAGCCTGTGACAGCCACCCTAACGTGTGATCTTCACCTCAGCCCACGACCTTCACTCCAGCTGTCACATCCACCATGTAGGGAAGCCTCAGGGGCCCAATATTAAATTCCTTTTCCATACCTGCTGTGGTTTCTGATCAAGGCCTGATGATAAAAACTGAAGGCAGGGAATAATGAGTTCATTAGACCAAAGATAAATGATAAAAGGGTGTTTTATTGGGGAGCAGCTTGCACAGATAATAGTAAAGAATGGCCGCAGTGTTCCGGCTCCAGAAGATGCAGCCTCTGCCCTTCTGATCTGATCCACAACCCGAGAGAGAGAGAGAGAGAGAGAGAGAGAGAGAGAGAGAGAGAGAGAGAGAGTATGTGTGTGTGTGTGTGAGAGAGAGAATGTGTGTGAGAGAGAGAGCAAGAGAGCGTGTGTGTGTGTGTTATGTGTGAGAGAGTGAGCGAGTGCCCACCTTAGGCTTCCCCATCTTCCTGTTAGTGTGGCCACTAACACAAATATACTGGCAAGGCTAGATGCCACTACAATTCCCCCTTTTAGTCTAAAGAAGGCTTTAAGCCTGATGCAAAAACTATATATAATGATAACAAATGTCAAGTATACTCCAGGAAAAGGAAAGGTAAAAACATAAACAAATTAAAACCTACAACCAGCAAGGGCAACACTGAGCAAAAGACATATACTCAGGAAACATCTAGAATAACACTACCAGTCAAATACCAGGATCTGGTCCATTCCATCTCTGCTTACTGAACAACGCACATTTTATCTAGATCATTCTCTGTACAGAGCCCTCCCTGTCTTTGGTGCTGATGATGTCTTTGACTTCTCATCTTTGACCTACAAGAATTAGGACTTGTCTGCCTCACAGCAACCTCTTCCAGCAGCATGAGCTTGCTGTGAGCTACAGAATTCACTCCTGCACCAAGGCGACAAATGGAAATATCTGTTGGGGCAGGATGCAGATGACACCTGTTCACAGCGTGATTCCCGAGAGATTTGAGCTCCCATTGTGTGGAACACATCAGAACAGGATCCAGTGCCCTCGACCCCCAGCTGTGAACTGCTGTACTGTCTTAGAAATTTACCAGGAGTGCTGCAAGATGAGAGGGCTCAGGGCATAAAAGCACTTGGTGCACAAACCTGATGGCCTGAGTTCGATCCCTGGGACCCCCATGTAAGGACAGAGCCAACCAACTTGTCCTGAGACCCCCCTACATGTGCCCTGTGGCACACATGGGCCCACCACCACCAGGAATGAATAAACAAAGAAGGAAATCCATCAGGAGCTAGCAGACTACAGCAAGCCTGGGTGGGTGGTACTGCCTGTCCATCTAGAATGTGGGACACGGTTGGCTCTCAGCAGGTTGGCTCTCACCGACTGACTGTCCTTACCTGGTATAATAGTGACTTTTCTGTGGCTGTAATAAATACCATGACCAAGGTAACGATGAGAAGAAAGAGTTTATTTGGGTGTGTGGTTCCGGAGGGTTAGAGTCCTTGACGACAGAATGACACATGGCTGCAGGAGGATGAGGCTGAGGGCTCACATCCTGGACCACAAGGGGCAGTAGACAAAATGAGCTAGGAACGTCACAAGCCTTTAAACTCTCAAAGCCCTCCCCAGTGCCATGCTTCCTCCAACAAGGTCCCACTTCCGAAGCCTTCTCAAGTCGTGCCACCAACTGGGGACAAAGGGTTCAAATGCCTGAGACTGGGGTGGGGGAGAGAATCTCCTTCAAGCCACCAAAGCTGGCAAGGGATCACTTCAAAGCTTATGAAGGAGCTGGGCCCCAGTAGTGATGGACAGGATGCAGGGTGCTGGGGTTGGGGGCGAACTACACACAGGATTCCTGTCACATATCTATGCAAGGGCTGTGCCGGGTGTTGGGATCACCAAAGTGACCAGGAGAACACAATCCCCAACCTTAGCCCCATCCTCTGGGCAGGGTGCATTCATAAACACAAATCCTAGTCTTTCATAGCAGCCTGGGCGGGTGACACCTTGGGCTGTCTTCCAGACAGAGAGCAGGAGCCTGGACGGGGAAGTGACTTGCCCAGTGCCACACAGCCGTAAGCTCCCGTGTAGGTGCATGGATGTCTCTGCTTGCTGTGGCAGCCAGCCATCCTGCCCTCTGTGTGAGCACGTGCGCCGATGAGCACGCAGTGTTGATTTTGTAAAACAGCCAGTCAAACACAATCACGGAATTGATTGTCAGCTAAGGGCTGGTTCAGCTTTAATTACTGACTTGACAATTGCTGAAATGCCAAGAAAAGTCCCTGGGCACACTTGTAAACTGAAAGCAGAGCCTGCTTTCCCCTTGGCCAGGGTCTGCCTTGAAACCTGGCTCCTGATCGATCATCATGGAAGAAGGCAGACATATTTCAGGAGACATAAAAACAACTCACCACCCACGTCCTACAACCTTGATTTACGGGCAATCTTTTCAATAACATGAAACTCGAGCCAGGGCCGTTGTTAAGACTTCTGTTCTCGGAGGGGCTGTGCATGAAGGCCCTAGAGGGAATGTGGTTTAATTGTGTTTGTTTGGCTGTCTGAAGGCATTTCGCCGGCAATGCAAAGAAGCCCATTCGCCTGGGCAGAGTGCAGAGGGAGGATGGTGAATTCTCTGGAGTGACTGTGTTTTGCAAGATTGTCTTTTATCAGGACAGTTGTGTTAACTGTGTAAGATTAGATCAGTGAACAGTTTGTTCATTCATCTGCCCTAATTGAACAACGGAAGGCGAGGGAACGCTTGGCAGCTCTGTTAGTACTCTGGCTTTGCAGTGCTGGCTGTGTATGGGTAATGACGGCACTGTGGGAATGACACGGTCGGTCCCTAAGATTTCCTAGTCAAATACTCACAACCAGCAGCTAAGATGGCACTGTCATCAGTAGTCCAGGTGGCTAAAGTGCTGTCTCAGCTTGAGCTTGAGCTGGTCATTGTCCCTGTGAGTGGGTGATGGGGACCTTGGAGCCAATTGCCCTCACATTCACTGTCCACTTCGGAACTGTTGATCTGCTCAGAGAATCCAGTGTGGACAGAGATAAGTGGCCCACACTGAAGCTTCTAGAATCCAGTGAGGACAGAGATAAGTGGCCCACACTGAAGCTTCCAGAACCCAGTGAAGACAGTAAATGGCCCACACAGAAGCTTCCAGAACCCAGTGCGGACAGAGATAAGTGGCCCACACTGAAGCTTCCTCGTATCCCCTTACCACCCTATTAGGCTCTTATCTCAGCTTCCTGGGTGAGCCTTACTGCGACTTCCTGCCTGACCGCTACAATTTCCTGTTTGGTTCTTAGCACAGCTTCCTCTTAGACCCTCACTGTCACTTCCTGTTTGGCCATTACAGCAGCAGCTTCCTGTGTGACAGAGAAAGAACCTTACACAGGAAGCCCCAGTCTCCAGTGATCGCCGCTACCTTGAGTGACATGGCAGTGACACACTGATCACTCAGCGTGGACAACACTGGTGACAAAAATCAGGCTTGCGCATACAGCTACTGTGTCCTGGGCCCCACAGAAACCCCGGACACATGGCGAACTGAGGTCCCTGCTACCGTATCAAATCTGGCTGCCAGGTCCTCTCAGCATAGGAAGTGTCTGTGACAGAGTCCTGGCCCCTCTCAGCACTTCTTACCCCACCCCAGACATCTGCAGCCCCTGAGCTTCTCTTCCCTTCCCCAGCTTCTGATTCCTGTACAACTCAGATATTTTGGCCATGTGCTGTCTTGGTTCTGCCCTTGGCTTCTTTCTTGGCCCTGCACCCTTGACTCCTGGTCCCCTCTCTTGCCCATCTAGCTTCTCTTCCTCTCTCCCTGTCTCCTCACATCCCTCATCTAGTCCGCTGGCCGTGTCCAGTCTGGACTCTTCCAGATGCCTCTGGCTGTGTTCTCCCTTATATCTATACCATAAGCCTTCTCCTCAACCACACCTAGGACAGTCATTCCTCGTTTTCATTTACTGTGTGTCGGGACAGAATGCTTCCTGTGTCTTTTAAATGGTGCTCTGGCGAAGCGAGCCAGTCCTTGCAGGCGTTTAGCTGAGTTCTCTTTAAGGCCTCTCTCTCTCCCCCCCTCCCATCCTCCCTCCCTCCCTTCCTCCCTCCCTCCCTCTCTCTCTCTCTCTCTCTCTCTCTCTCTCTCTCTCTCTCTCTCTCTCCTTTCTCCCTTCCCTCCCCTCCATAAAACTTCCCACACAAGCTCAGTCCCCATGGTGTGTTCGAGCCTCACCCACCGTGGGGCTTCCCGCCAAGACCCCATCTCTGGAAGTATCATAACACCCACCCTGTGTAAAAGTAATGGAACCTGAGGGGATGCTAGTGGGAAGAAGGCCACTGGTGGGGTGACCCTGAGGGGGACATGACCAAAGGCCCTGCCTCTACATTTTCTCTCTGCTTCCTGGCCACCATGGGGTCAAACAAGCTACCTCTGACTCAGCTGAGTCAGAACAGGTTTACGGAAGTGAAGCCAATGGGGCATGGAGCTCTGAACTGTGAACCACATGAACTTTTCCTCCTTAAAAGCCAATGATTTTAAGTATCTGGAGACAGCAACACACAGATCTCAGAGACAGCAGCTCCATCCCAGCTCTACAGTGCCTGGCGATATGGAGGCAGGGTGTCAGCAAGGCAGTACTCTGTCACCCACCTACAGAGATGACAAAGGACACGCACAGGGCGTCCTCCAGCCGCCCTTTCTGTCCAGCCTTAACTGAGCTAGAGAGTAAGTGAAGCCTTGATCCTTGGCTTCACAAGGCACAGACAGACAGGGAATGAGCAGACAGGCAGAAACAAGCAGCCTTGGACTCAAAGGAGGGACTCAACCCCTGAACAAAGGGGGAGTCAGGAGGCGCCACACCCTCAGGAAGTGCTTTAACAAAACACAGAGTGGCTGGGCCAGGGGACCCATCTAGCAGCAAAGTGATGGTGAGGCCATGGCGTGGGAGGACGCTAAGGCGTCAGGAGCTGTGGAGAGGATGGGAGAGGCGGCCTGAGTCTGCTGGGAGGGACTGTGGGAGGTTCCAGGCTGCAGCTGTGGGACAGGGAAACACTAAGCCACGTGTGTGTCTTGTGTCTTCCCATGGGACAGGGGCTGGGAAGGACCAAGCCACGTACCAGTTGGATCAGGACAGGGCAGTACCACAAAAAACTCAAAGATGGTGGGGATAGAAGGAAGGCCCTGCTGACTTTCTGCATATGTCACTATGTCTAAGCCTCAGCACTGGCGTCTTTGAGCCCCTCCGTCGGGGGCAGGTTGTGGTGTCCCTGGGCCTTGTTGTTAGTGTTGGGGGTGGTGTCTGAGCCCTGAGTCAGTGGTGCTGTGTGCTGCCACATAGGCCTGTTGTCAACAGTAGGGTGTGTTATCAGTGGTGGGGTGTGGTGCTTCTGAGTCCACTGAATATTAATGGTTAGGCTATTGATGTCTCAAGGCATTAGTCAGTACTGGTATATTGGTTTGTGTATACTAACGCCACTAAAGTGGTGTGTTAGTAGCTGTCAACCATGGGGTGCTGGTGTTCATAGAGAAATGTGGCTTCTAATGTTACATAGTCCTTGGACATGGAAGCGGTGGTGGCCATGTGTTTTTGTCGGTTCCTTCTCACCCTTCTTGTTGGGAAGGGAATAGTTACATCATTAACATTCCCAAGAAGAGCGCTCTGGAGGGCATTTCTCAGGGCCCACAGACACTGTAGGGAGACTGCAAGACAGGAGCTCTGACCAAACAGGTGATGTGTCCTGACAGAGAGGATGCGTGTTGTTCTGTGCCCAGAGCCCTCCTGGTGCTGGCCTGGCCGTGGCCTCTCCCACGGGCATAAAACAGAGGGCAAGGCAGGGTTTGGATGAGAAGAAGTTAGGTAAAATGGTTCCAACCTCCTCCAAAACGCGGTGACATCTGAAGCTAGGTCCTGGCTGAGTTGCAGAGATGGCGCTGACTGAGGGCAAGCAGGACCACATTCTTTATTATGTGAAATCATCACCTGTATCCCTGAGCTTTGCCTGAATGCTCCTGGTGACAGAAGGCTTCCTATCTCTGCCTGGAACTTTCTTTACTCAACAGTGTCATCTCAGCAGAGGAAAAGCTTTGTGGCCAGCACACCTTAGCTGAACTCTAGCCACATATGTCCACATGGCCTGGAATAGTTCAGTGGTCCACGGGAGCCCCAACCTTGGAAAGCAAGAAGGCACTGTCTCTCTTCTCTCTTCTACCCGCTGAGCGTCAGGCTGGGGTTGGGGGAGGAGGTTTACACCCTGACAAGGGACATGGCAGCCCTCCCCTAATTAGGGCTGCTCTGGGCACCTCTCCTCTGGAAGACCCTGGGGCAGAAGGGCCAGGCTTCAGGGCAGGGCGTAGTACTCTTTACCAGAATGGCATCTGAATCAATCCCAATCATGGTAACTGTGACTTGTAGGACTGCTGTGACACTGGGAAGATGTGACAATGTGTGGAACTCGGGTGCGGCAGCCATAATGACACACTGAAGACAAGGTGACAGGAGTCAGTCACCGTTACTAGTTACCCGGGTACTTCACCATGTCCACTCTTGGACCCTGCTAAGATGCAGAACCTCACGAGAGGTTAACAGCCCTTGAGGGTGCCCAACTCCATAAGTGTGGCTGAGCAGGTGACAGGCCCAGAGAGCCATGTTTCCATCCCCAAGCCTTGTCACAGCCGCTCAGCTTGCCTTTGATCTATTGACTGTGTGCCTCTGTAAGATTTGTTCAGCAAAGGAGCTTTACAATTCAGGAAAAAACGTGTTTCACAATTCCGAATTCATCATTACTGCCCTAGTGCATGTACACACACACACACACACACACAGAGAGAGAGAGACAGACAGACAGACAGACAGAGAGACAGAGGGGGGAGGAAGGGAGAGGGGCAACTACAAGTAGCCGTGACAGGTAGGCACTGGAAGGACCTGTTAACGGTTCTGTCCACTCCCACATACTATCCTCCATTGGCCAGGCTCAAGCTGGGCATCTGTTGACATCCTACAGGGTCTGGTCACAGTTAGTGCCAGCAAAGCCTCCAGTGACTGCTTAAGCATCTCCTGTCCATGGGCAGCTGTGGATGGTGTCACAGCAGACTGGAACAGATTCATACCTCTGAGTTATAATGTGCATGCCAGCTCTCACCTATGATAGGTTAGAGCAGTAGAGTGACTTCAGGGGCAACAGGAAGGGGAAGGGTACTTGGGGAGATACTTTGAGAGGCCTGGAATCATCAGATTAATTGATTGACACCAGACAATTGACCTAGGTGGCTGCCAGTTGGGAGCTAGGAACGTATATGCTGAGAAAGAGACCTTCACTCACGAGCTCCTTTCCCTGGTTCCAGCTTAGGTTCTAAACAAGGCAAAGAACTCCCCTTGTTCCCTCACAGGCCTGCAGCGGCAGCCACAGATGCCAGAGGTGTTCACGTTCCAATGTGTATAACTACGCATAGACCCAGGTGACAACAGGGCCAGTGAGGGCAGAACGTGGCACACTTGATATGGGGTGCAGGGATCGGGAGAAGGGAGACAGTAGCCTTTGCTCGAGAGCACATGGCATGGCTTTCTGAGTCGCCTTTGAGAGGTGGTTGCAGGAGCAGACAAGGATGTCACAAGATGGAGACCCTGAGATGCCAGGGGGCCACCGGGTGGAGATGTCACGAGGCAGCTTAGAATCTGAGGGGGGGGGGCATTGGGCTGGGCATCCCTGGAGTGATAATGGTGAGATTACAAGGGACAGAGGGAAGCTGGGAGATTGGGAGCACCCCTGTGCCTCCCCAGGAATCTCTGGGGGAAGGCATGAGTGGGAAGGGAGGCACAGCGGAGGAGGCGGATGGGTCACACTGAAGAAGTCACTTCCCCTGCCTTCACAGATGAGGATCCGGCACTGGAGGACCTAGAACCTGAGCTCAGTGGACCTGAATTTCAGAGCAAATGTCTTTGTCGTCTCTCACGACTCAAGTCCTACACATCTGGCAGTGATCAACTCAAATGGGCTGCCTCCATGGAACACTTCTCACTCACTGTTTATGTGCATTCTCCATCATGGTTCCAGAAGTTCTCCCTCCTCTACTTCAGAACGTGCTCTTCTGGACATTGGTTTCAGTCTCCTCGTTCTGACAGTCCTGGGGCTAGAGGGTAGATGTTGTTCACTCCACTTCTGCTTGTCCAGAAACCAGGTACAGGAAGAGTTGTCTAAAGGCTAAAGGCTTGCTGTGTGATTGTGCAAGAAGGGTTGTACATGTATGTGCGGGTGGAGGGATTACATATGTCTATGTACACATATATGTATATATCAATAAGCAGTGAGTAGATTAATATTTATACAGATGGCACATGCATGATGGATGGATGAACACATACATAGTGTATGTACCTAAGTAAACACTCAGATGCATGAATAAAAACTCAAATAGATAAGACAGTCAACTGGCTTTGATTATGCAGATCAATAGCAGGGAATGAGTGATGAGTACATGGATGAGTGGATGGGTAGTTGTATGGATGAGTAGATAAATAGACAGTGAGTAGATGAGTGGATGGGTGGACGGGGGAAAGGTAAAAGAGTGGATGGTGGATGGCTAGAAGGTGGTTGAATGAGTTGACAGGTAAAGCATGAACAGGGAGATGGATGGATAGGTGGGAGGGGGGGTGGATACTTGGATGGAAGTATAAGTGGCTGGGTGAATGGATGGATGAGAATATGGGTGGATGAGTAGATGAGTGAACATGAACGGATGGGTGAGTAGATGAATGGATGAATGCTTGGATGGATGGACGGATGGATGGATGGATGGTTAGAAGAGTAGGATAGATGGGTAGGTAAGTGAATAAGTAGGTGGATAAGTGTGTGTGGGTTGGGGTAGTGGAAGGGTGGATGGATAGGTGGATGAATGGGTAGTGGAAGACCAGGTTTATCATCAAATACCCCAAGTTTTGTTGTGGCTCCTGCTCACTAGTTGCCATTCTATGCACTGCTGGTCCTCATCTCTGGGCCCTGGCTCCTCACCTTTGCTGAGAGGTGCAGTGGGTCATACAAGAGCCTCAGGGAAGAAACAGGAGGGCTGATTTGGGGAGTCTGAAGTGTTATGAACCACGGAGGAGTTTGCTTGCCAGAAATCACATTCAAAATGCACATTGAAGAAACATAATTTCCACATGGCTGGTTTTAAAACCAAGTAATTAAATGGTTTTACAGTCGGTTTTTAAAACAAGCTCTTTGAGTTATGAACATAAAGCATGTCTCCGTCATGTCCAAGTCACTCTGCCTTGAGATGTTTAGCGCAGTGGGTTTTATAATTAGGTTGCACGGCAGCTCCATAGTGGCTGAGGCCACTTTGCAAAACTCCTTTTGTGGCCTGATGTGGCATAATTAGCCCCAGAAGTCCCAAGGAGGGCTTTACCTGGGGTTGTCTGATGAGGAAGCTGGAGAGGAGCCAGAGCTGGAGCTGCAAGGGAGGGCATCTGGGGAGACATCGCTCTCAGCATGGAAGGGGAGGGCTCTGGATGCTTCCAGATGAAAGTTAGTCTCTCCCTCGCAGTGTCTAACTGGGGTGCTGTGCCATGACCTCAGCCACTGAGCTTGGAGGCTGGCCACTAGCCAGGCTTGACTCTATCCCTCCAAACATGTCTTCAGCTGCCGGAGCCTAGAGGAAGCAGGGCTGTCAGTCAATAGGAACTAATGCTTAGTATAAATATGTGTATATTTGCGACACAATAAGAAGAGTTCATTGCTTATGTGAAATTCAAATTTAACTCAGTTCTTTCTAAACTTTTTTTTGTCACATCCATCAGCCGTGCACTGTGTTGTGTATGTGAAGAGTGTTCAGTGCCCACCAGTCCCCTGTGGCCAGTGTGAGGCCAACGGTGTACTTGTGATAAGTGACAACGATTGTGAAAGGAGAATTTGGGTCTGAGAGGTGCCAAGGGGCCTGTCAATCACCAGGGAAAGGGGTTTCATGCCAGCATCACTGAGCACGGGGAGCCTGTGAGAAAGTGGCTTTAGCAGAATGTGACTCTAGAGCCGGAAAGAGTGAGGTGTGGACAAAGGGACACCGAGTGTAGCAAGAGTAGAGATAGTAGGCTGTAGGGATAGTACGCCCTCCCTCTCAGATATCCCAGAATGCAGCAGCAGCCTGCAGTGCTGAGCTGGGCTTGGTTCAGGCCAGGGGCATGGCTTCAAAAATAGCTTATCCCCAGGGTCCTCCCTTCCCATCTTTCAGTGCTTGAGCTAGGAATTTCACAAGCCTGTCATGGGGCACTCCATGCTTTGTCCCAATCATCCTGGGCCCACAAGGCTAGGGCAGACCAAATGCACGAGACAGAACCTTGAGGCATGGACATGCTGTGGCAGTGGGGTGTGTCACATTGCCACACACACCTCCTTTATGCCAGGCTGGACTCCTGGCAACTTCTGCTGGAAGCTGTGAGTGCACTGGGCACAAGTACCGTGGGTCCTTCCCGGGCATCCTCCAAACACACGGGGGAATGATGGTTGAGGCAGGGGCCTGTCCTGGAGCGGCAGTGGGAGCTCACCTGGACATCCAGAGATTTGGGGGCAGGGTGCATTGTCCTCTTCTGCTGCCCCATCTCCATCCTTCCTCTTCCCTTCCACTCTGTAGCCAACCACCATAAAGCCATCTCGGATTTCTGTCACGTTCTGTCTGGGAGATCTCACCATTTCATGATAAAACTCCAGTGTCCCTGCCCATGGTGCTGAGCTTGACCTCCACTCCTCCTCCTCCCGTGTGCCCAACAGGTCACCCATCATCCCTCAGCAATCCATGCCATGCCCCATTAAGCTAAACCCCATGTTTCCAAACATATCAAATAATGGACTCACAAACAGAAGTCAGGACCAAGGACAAAGCCAGAGTCCTTCCTTCTGCCACAGTTGTCCCCTGGTGCATGGGTGCCTGCTGTGGGCTCAGATAGCAGCTTCTGGAAGCTGCAGGGCACTATGTTTCAGTAGTGGGGGTGGGGTGCCGAGTTAACCATGGCTTTCCTGTGCCATGGACGACTGTGAATCTTTTTATTTTCTCCACAAGACCATTCAAAGCACCTTCAGATTGTAGCCACAGGGACATAAAGCCCAGAGATCTGGACAGGGAGCAAAACCATGTATGTCCCATGCCCAGGCCACTTCCAGAGGGGACTTGGATGATGAGTCCAGAGTTCACAAGGCAAGTAAAATCAGGGTGGGACTTGAAGGAGAGGGTGTCCTGCAGTGGCATCTTGCCTTGCCAGTAAACTTGTAGTGGTGGCCACACCCTTTGGGCGTGGTTTCAGATGCGGATTTTTTTCAGGTGCCCATTTTAAGGTAGAGGAGGGGCTGGCTCTCGCTCTCTTCAGTTGCTGAGAGCATTGGAAGAGCAGAGACCGCATGTTCTGGAGCAGGAAGACCATGGCGGTTATTACTCTTACCTGTGTAAGTGTTTCCCTATTAAGTACCTATTTATCATTTATCTTGGGTCTGGTGTACTCTTTAAACCCCGCCTTCAGTGTGCCCCATGCGACTCCTGCAGTCCAGCACGTCAGCTTGAGATGTGCAGGCCTCTCAATCAGGCAGAAATGGGATGCTCTGTCCCGGACTGTGACTGCTCCATCTGCACCTGGCAGACTCAGCAAACATCACCGCTGTCACACAGGCTCCAGGTGATCTACCCAGGCCTTGGGGTCAGTCTTTAGAGGCCCCAGGCTGCAGGAAGGTTTGTCCTGCCCCTTAATCCCTCTGTGACCCCTCACTACTTCCCACACATGTGCCTGGGAAGGCTGATCAGTTCTATTGTGTGTGATGGGTGAGGCTGCTGTTTTCTCTGGACCTTGTGAGCATATGTGGGCTGAAGGCTAGACATCTTTAAGAACTGCTGGGAACTCAGTGAATGAGTGATGCTCCAGTGCTTTCTGGGGGTCACTGCCTGTGACCACTTCTCCCTGTAGTCTTTCTCCACCACCCAGTGTGAAGCTGTTTCCTGAGGTTGCAGATGCCAGGCTTGGTAACAGGGCTGCTACCCCTTTCGCTGGCAGTCCCTTAGAGTTGGTCATTCCTGCTTTCTGGGTTTTAAACCCTTTAAGAGGCCTACAGAAGAAATGATCTGCTACCTGTGAGATCAAGCAGTAGACAGCCCATGCACCCCCAACACCTCAGGGTAAACATCGGGACCAGAGCGAGGACAGAGGACTCTGTCCCCTGAAGAGTACAGCTCTGTGCCTTTGTCCTTTGTTCTTTGCTGATGTCATGTAATTGGCAGAATGATGCAATGCACCTTGGAAGCGTGGCACACATAGGGATGGGTGGCATGGTGGATGGGACATCTAAGTCATTCCTCCACAATTTCCTAGACAAGTCTCCAATTGCCTCCCCTGAAAGCATCTGAAAGTCAGTCATCTTGGCGCTGGTAAGTGCTCCAAAAAGCCTCTAACATTGTGAGCTCTACTTAGCACATCTTTGTAATAAGCCTGGGCCCAAGAAGCCAGTCTCGAGCAGGCATTAACGAGCTAATTGCCACCTCATGATTACAAGGCAGCAGCCTGCAGGTCACTGTGGTCAGGGACTCACTCGCTGGTCACTTGGACAATAAGCGAGGAAGGGAGGGTACGGCAATGCGAGCTGAAGCGGCACAATGCCAGACACAAAGACTAGGGTTAGCTCATGGCGCTGGCTCACGGGACTGGAGGGACTCCATGTGACAGACTGGACTAAGATACAAAGATGGTGCTATGAGGATAAGCCACAGAGCCTGTCCTGGACTCAGGCCCCTCATCTCCCACAGCACGACACAGGGCCACTTCTTTTCTGCTCCTAGGAGCCCTCAACCACCCTTGCTGCTACTCTGCCCAGTACTGTCATCCCGTCATTCATATGCTGGCCTGTGGGCCAGGGACACAGAGGAGGACATGGTCTCTGTCATTCGGGAAGCTCAACCTGGAAAGCTACAAAGACCAGGGAAGCCCAGAAGGGAAGAAGTCCCAGACTGTGGGGATGGGAAGAGTCCTAGAGGGGATGTCTGAATTATAAGTACCAGGAATGCTTCCTGGAGGAGTTGATAGCAGAGCTGAATACTGAGACTTTTCTGAGAGCAGGGAGGGTGTAGAAGGCTGGGGCCCTGGCAATGTGAAGGCCAGATCTCGGATGGCTCCAGGCTGTGTCTCTCTTTCCTGCTTGCTGCTCTCAAGAACAAAATATGCTGTACCATCCCAAGTTAAGGGGGCAGCAAAACCAGGCATTGTTATTCCAGCTAACCCATGGTCAAGTGTATCACATAGCCCAGGGTGGCTTCCTGGAGCACTTTCGGAGAGGGGCAATGAGAGAGCCACTAGTTGGGACTCTATTTGCCCTAGGTAAGCTTTTTCCACCTGAGGCCTGGCTGTGATGGCGCCCAGCATCTGTTGTCCCAGGCAGCCTGTTCCACCAGCAATAAAACTACTTGTGGAGGTCTGGGGATATGGCTCAGTTGATAGAGTGCTTGTTTAGCTTGCACTAAGCCTTGGGTTAGATCCCCAGCACTGCATAGACCAGATGTGGTGATGCATGCATGCAATCTTAGTTTTCAGGAGGCGGGTGGATCAGAAAGAGGTCAGGGTTATCCCCTCTGCTACAGAGAAAGCTCAAGGCTAGTTCGGGTTACATGAACTCCTGTCCCAAAACAAAGAAACAAAAACTATTACTAGCCACTAGCGTGTTCATAAGTTCAGGGCCATTTACACTGTAGAGTGGGAATGTGGACCCTGTCTCCAGGCTTGAAAGCTCTAGGAGCCAAATAAGGCAATCTACAAAAATGTAAATGTGGGGTGCTGTCTTTATTTGTAATAAAAGGAAGGAAGGAAGGGAGGGAGGGGAAGGGAGGAAGGGGAAGGAAGGGAAGCAAGCAAGCAAGGAAGGAAGGAAGGAAGGAAGGAAGGAAGGAAGGAAGGAAGGAAGGAAGATTCCATGTTTTTAGCCACATAACCATAAGAGAAGGGACAGGCAAATATTCCCAGAGAGGCTCAGCAAGAAGGTGGGGCTCCAGCAAGAGGGCGGGGCTTCTAGAAAAGTCCACTGACCAGCACCTGTCAAAAGGCCTCATTTGAGGGGCACAGAGTGGAGGCAGATGGGAGTGGCAGGGTTGGGTGTGTGAGGGTGGAGCTAAGGAGGGTGTGAAAGGGTCAGATTCAGTGGATTCTGGCAGGGCAGTTATGTGTGTGTGTGTGTGTGTGTGTGTGTGTGGTGGGGGGGAGTTAAATTGCTCCTGGAGTAGGACTGACCCCTGGTGGCTGTTACAGACTGGGACTTTTGCCCCAGGGCACAAGTAGCTCAGTGCTTCCCGTCCCATTTCTGCCCTGTCCCTGCCTGGACACTTCTAGGAGTGGGTGGGGCAGCCCTACCTCAAGGTCCCGTCAAACCGGGGCTGGAGATGCCCCTTCTCCCCCATCCTATGCTGTCACTGTCTCCAGGTCTAGGCCACAGCCTCCTGAGGGGCAGATCGGCAGTTTCCCACGGTGTTCCCTGGCTAGGGACTCCTCTCCCTTCCCCTCCACTCAGGAGCAAGCACAAAGCAGGGTCCCCCCTCCCCCCGGGACTCATTTCATATCTCCATGCCTCAGTCTCCTCATTGGAAGTGAGTGTTTAGGGAGGGGACACTACACCCTCCACTGACTTCACAGTGGCCGCTCAGGGCCCGCTGGGCCTCTTCCTCTCTGGGCCCAGAATTCCCTCAAGCACTGTGTCTTCTGCACACCAGCTCTTGACCCCTCAGATGGGGTCATTCAATGACTATGATTTGAGAAAACAAGAAACAAGATCCACTTACGCCCTCGCTGCTCTCATTCTAGCAACTGAAAACAGCTCCTACAGTCCTCTTCAGCCTCAGCTCCCATCGCTTGCATTTGGGGGAGCTAGCTTGCAGAGTGGGAGGGAGGCCGGGGGCGGGAGAGAGGAGGCAGGAAGGTGGGGGCAGGTAGATAAGGTGGGCTGGGGTAGAAGGGTGGGTTTAAGAATGGTGGAGCAGGTCAGCTAGTGTAGGAGGGTGGGCAGGCAGCTTAGTGCAGGAGGCTGGGGCAGGTGGGCAGGGGCAGGTCGGCTACCCTGCACTGGCTCCCAGGGGTTCGCAGCAAATTAAGCATGTGACCCCTTTCCTTTGTTTGTCCCAGGTCCCTCTCCCATGCCACCTCTTCTGGAGCTATTTACTAAGCATCTGCTTGTCTTTGGATCCTGTCTTAGGTCTACTTCTGTAGAAACCCATTCCCAACACAGGAAGGCCATGCTGGTCAGAGGCAAGCTCACCATGCATGATTGAGGGCACTAGTCAGAAGCTCTGGGCAGACAGGCAGCATGAAGTTCTGAGCCCTGGGCTTGGGAACCCAGTTCTGATTGGCCACTCCTTTACCATGGGATCCCGGAACACTTGCTTAGTCTGCTGCCCTCTGCGCCCTGATTCGTCTGTGAGTGGCATATTGATTCTGGGTCTACAGCTGCTTTGGGGCATCAGGAACCAGGACACAAGGCCATTTTCAAAGACCGTCTGAACACAAGGAGGGATGGTGAGAAAAGCTGTCGGTAATATGCACGTTATCTAGACCAAAGCTTCAACTGCAGGTCATGACCCCACACAGGGCTGAATAATTGGACATGCTTTATAATTACTTGGCCACGGTATGAGGCTTCTGGACAGGACACAGCCAAAGACTAACGTCAGAGTCAAATGTGTCACAAACCTCTCGTGTTCCTGGCCATGCTGGTAACACATGTCTTCACTGCAGCCTTGGCTTTAAATATACAACACGTGCACTGTGCACTGCTCATGATGCCACACCACACAATGCCAACAGAGCCTCCTGGAGCATCCCAGCTGACATTCCAGATCGCTGTGTATTACATCCACATTGATCGCTGCACACACAGCTTCTGCCCTTACAGACACGTAAAGGTTTAATTACAGAAAACAGAGACTTCTGGTATTTTCCTATCACCATTCTGTGGTGATATATTATTTATGATTTATCAAAGCCACCGAAGATCAGAAAAGCAAAGCAGCCAAGCCACTAACTCTTACCTCCACCGCAGGCTAAAAGGGCTGTTCCTATCTCCACAAACTCTCGCCAAGCCTTAGACTGCTGCTTCTCCTCATTATGTTGGAGAATCAATCTCAGAATGCCTTCCTACCCGCAACATGGTTGGAAAATGAATGCCAGCTCTGAGACCCTGTTCCTGTCTTAAATATCTCTTGTGAGTCCCAGGATTAAAGGTGTGAGCTCTGTTACTCTTTTAGACGGATTCAATCTTGTGTGCACTGGGGGGCCTTGAACTCAGATCCATCTGCCTTTGTCTCCTGAGGCCCGGGATTAAAGATGTGTGCCACCACTGTCTGGCTTCTATGGCTAATGTATGGCTGCTTTGCTGTTTTGATCTCCAGTGGCTTTATCAAATCATTAACAATATATCACCACACCATTCCTCAGCAGAAATCAAACCAGTCTATCCTTGGATCTTATCATGTTAGACACGCAAGCCTAACCATGTCAGTGTGCAAGCTTGCTTTAGCCTTTAATATGGTAAAATTGTAAGTATATTCAAGAACTGTTTTGAAATTCATTTCTTTGTGGTTTATCGCCAGTGAGTGTTTGATTTGTGTACTTAGTTTAAATACCTATGGGTCCAGTGTAACATAACCATTTCTCGGCCAAAAAACGGAGTCTCCAGCAGAAAAAAGTCTGATGACATCCATGACCTGGGAGCCAATGGCAGTGTTGGGATATTGAAGGGATTGAAAAGAACAAAAAATGACAGAAGAGCGTATGCTCAGACTTTCTGGACACCATGGAAGGACATGGGTGCCAAGCTCGGCACAGGAAGGCTTGGGTCTGGAGGTATCCAGAGGCCCGTGTGTGGAAGGTGGGCCCTCAGTTTGATGCTATGGGGGTGGTATAGAAACTTTGGTGGGGTTAGTGGGCGATGCAAGGACTTTGGGGGGGGGTCTCCTTCACGGGATACTGGGATGCAGCCCCTTCCTCTACCTTTGGCTCCTAGCTGCCAAGAGGTGGGTGGCCCTGCTCTGCCACAATGCCCTCAGGACAGTGTGCACCCTCATATCAGTCCCAAAGTAACAGAGATAACTGACCCAGGACTAAAAACTTCCAGACTGTGAGCACCAGCCAACCTTCCTGCCTTATACATTGTCTATATCAGGTACAAATTTATATCAGTACTAAGTTGATGATGGGGGTTGTCCTTCTGTATATATGCTTCTCTTATTGGTTGATAAACAAAACACTGATTAGCCAGGCAGGAAGTATAGGCAGGGCTAGGAGATGAGGAGAATTCTGGGAAATGTAGGCAGACAGAGTTGCCATGTGAGCCCAGGAAGAGAGGATGCATCAGGCATTCTCCAGTAAAATAAGACCACATGGAAATACTTAGATTATTAGAAATGGGTTAATAATTAAGACAGAGCTAGGCAATAAGAGGCCCAAGCCACCGGCCAACAGTTTTACAACTAATATAGTGTCTGTGTGTTTATTTGGGGCTCAAGGGCTGTGGGACCAGCCAGGACAGAAAGCTCTTGTTACAAACTGCTAATCAACAGCAAGGAAAGAATGTAGAAACAGAAAATGTGAAAATAGAAATAAAAATTAAGATATTAATGTAGAACCCATGCATTATCCATACTTGAGGATTCTAAAATCCTGGTGAATTACAAAGCCTGCTAGACTGCTCTTTACAAATCCTACCATAAGGGGTTGGAGAGATGGCTTAGTGGTTAAGAGCACTGGCTGCTCTTCCAGAGGGCCTCGGGTTCAATTTCCAGCGCCCACATGGTGGTTCACATCATCCATGTGTAATTACCGTTCCAGGGAACATGACATGACTCCCTCTTCTGGCCTCCACAGGTATTGTGTACACACAGTGGACATACATGCATTCAGGCAAAACACCCATATATATATTTTACCATATGTGTCTTTTTAAAAATCCGGCTATGAACAATTAATTAAGAAAAGAGTCTAAATTATAAGGGTAAATGGATTTTTTAATAAAGGATTTTATAACTGGCACAAATGGGTGAAAGCAAGCCAACACGTCTACGTAAGGGTAATATTTTAAAGGTGATCTCATTTCCAAGGGCGAGCCGACCAACAGGTATAGAAGTTTTGACTCACAGGACAGTGTAACCATGCATGCATGTGTTCTGATTTCATTCCTCTCTGTGAATGCATATGTACATGAATGTACACAGGTGTGTATGTATGTATGCATATGTTATTATGAATATGTGTGCGTGTGCAAGCCAGAGGACAACCTCAGGTACTGTTCTTTAGGCCCTATTATCCACTCTTTTTTTTTTTTTAATGAGCTCTCTCGCTGACATGGGACTTGTCAATTAGTCTAAGTCAGTTGGCTAGCAAGCCCCAGGGCCTTGTCTCTGCTTCTCCAGCACTGGGATTGTAAGGTGACACGGCTGTGCAGGTTTTGAATGAATTCAGTCAGTAAACCAATGAGGCCATCCCCACACCCCTAATCAAATGCTTGTGGTGGTTACTGTTAAGTATCCATTCGAGAGGCTCTAGAGTTGACTGGAAGTCGGGCCCTTGAGCATGCACAGGGAGGGAGAACACCTTGGTTATATTAACAGAGCTGTGAAGACCTCCCACAGTGGGCGGCACCATTTCCTGGCAGGGGACCCAGACTGTGTACATGGAGGAGGGGAGCTGAGCAGCAGCAGCAGCAGCAGCATCCATCTCTGCTTCTTGACTGAGGACGTGATGTAAGCAGCTGCTTCAAGCTCCTGCCGACTTGATCTCCCCATCATGACGGATGGCACCTGTAACTGTGAGGCAGAATAACACTCTCTTCAGCTTCTTCTATCAGGGCGACAGGAAAGGAAACTAAGGCAATGTTTCCAAAATATGATTCAGGCCTGACATAATGGCTCAGTAGTTAAAGTACGCATATTATAGTAATCTCTCATGTTACACACACACACACACACACACACACACACACACACACACACACACTATCCTAAAAATAAAATAAAAGATTAAAAGATGGCAGAACTACTAGTTTTAAAAAAATTGGTAAATCTGAGACTGACTTTTGTCTCCTCTTTTGGAAATCCACAGTCAATCAGACAAAGTTACTAAGGGTGTGGATGATTCCCATCGCTGTGATAAAACACCATGACCAAAAGCAATCGGGGGAGGAAAGGGTTCATTCCGTCTTATGCCCTGCAGTCCCTCATCCATGAAAGGCAGGTCAGGAACTCAGAGCAGCAGCCTGTAGGCAGGACTTGAAGCAGAGGCCATGGAGGAGTAAAGCTTACTGGCTTGTTCCTCCTGGTTTGTTCAGCCTGCTTTCTTATACACCCCAGGACCACCAGCTCAAGTGGTCACCCACAGAAAGCTGAACCCTCCTACATGAATCATCAATCAAGAAAATGCCTCACAGGCTAGTCTTGTGGGGGCCATTTTCTCAATTGAAGTTCCTTCTTCCCAAATGACTGTAGCTTGTGTCAAGTTGACATAAACCTAGCTAGCACAATGATGTAAATCACAGCCTTAACAAGCTCCAGTCAGTATCAATTGGGGTTCTTCAGTCAACCGGACCACAGGAGGTCTGTTCAGATGCTGGCAAAAATATTCTGGATAGAAGTATACGCACCCTGTTACAAACTAGCTTCTCCTGGCTTCAAAGGACATGTTCACATCACTTGTGTGGGTAGCCAGAATAGCAGATTCCCCAGATGTACCCTACACACACACACACACACACACACACACACACACACACACACACACACACACACACACACAATTTGCTGGAGGCAGACAGACATGTCCATGTAACCTCTCACAGTCCATGGACCTTGGCAGATGGGCCTGAGTTGGAATCCTGTGATGGGATGTCACTTTGGATCATCGGGGGAGGCCCAGGGTTGTCACAGCCTTTAGGAGAAGGATGTCAGAAGCAGTCAGAGGGAGGAACTGCAGGAACAGGAAAGGATGAGACATGGATTTTCCATTCTGGCCTCAGATGGGAGTATGCCATGTGGGCACCTTGACATGGGCCAGTGAAACCGTTTTGGACACTGTGATGGCTATTCTTTGGTGTCAACTTTGCTACATATGTAATTAATTGAAAGGTAAAAACGGAGGGCACACCTGTAAGGAATTTTCTTAGTGATTGATGGAGAGAGCCGGGCTCATTGTGGGCAGTACCCATCTCTGTTCTGGTGGTCCCAAGTTCTATAAAAGAGCAGGCTGAGAAAACCAGTAAGCAGCAGCGGTCCGTGGCCTCTGCATCTGCTCCTGCCTCCAGGCTCCTTCCCTGTTTAAGTTTCTGTCTTGACTTCCTTCAATCATGAGCAGTGACATGGAAGTGTAAGCCAAATAAATCTTTTTCTCCCTAAGTTGCGTTGATCACAGTATTTCATCACAGCAATAGACACCCTAAGATAGACACCCAGCTTCCAGGGCTGTGTTGTTCCAAGTCTGCAGTCAGTTGGTAATGCGTCTGTATAAGTTAATACAGCTTTCAAATGGGAGAGGGCTGAATCAAACCTTAGACATTTAGGCGCTTACAAAACCCATGACTTAACCCTCGCTCTGGTGAGGAAGCCCCAGAGTCCCTATCAGCCCATTCCACCATCACACCACATCTCACAGTCCCTTTGTTCTAGCAACGCTGTCAGGTGCCACCGCCCCAGGCTGTACCACTCACCAAAGAAGATGTTAAAATGGACCTGGATGTGGAGGGGAGATATAAAATTTAACAGGCAGCTCAGGCGCCAAGGCCAAGGGAAATAACGGAGCAGGAAGCACAGGCTAAGTTGGCTTCAAGTTCTATCTACATCCAGGGCCGGGGTGACCCAATGTTCTGAAGGCTCTGGGCACGACTCTCTCGCCCAGTGATAAACTGTGCTTCTGCAAATGTCCATCTCCCAAGGCCAACATTTAGTGCAGGGTGGCTGCCAGGGTGACACCTGGAGGCATGGGCAGAAGGGCAGACATGTCCTGCAGTCAGGCTGACTGTGGTCCCTCACTGCCGAGTGGACCCTGGATGAACCAGGGTTCCACATCTCTTGGGGAGGCCATGGGGACTATTGCACAAGGGAGGCTGGGTGTCTTCCTGCCTTGACAGCCTCTGGCCTCCTGAGGAGGGATGCCAACAAGCTTCTTGCATGCCCTTTCCCTGCCTCTCCTGCTGCCCCCCTCAGGGCCCCCATCTCCCTCTCACCCCTCCCAAACCAGCATGAAAGCCAAGGCCAAGGAAAGCCCCTCCCCACTCACAGGGGATCCTAGCTAATCACCCCAGAGGACATGGCCCTGTTTTCTATTCCTTACTTCCCAGCACATCTCCACATCCCTGTGCTCTGCCTCTATTCATGCGTCCCCATAGTCTGACCCTGCCATGTTGCATGGGCTTCCCCACTCCACTTGTGGAAGTTTGAGGGTGTCAGGTATCTGAGGAGTCTGAAATCACCCATTCTGTGAAGAAAGTTAGGGCAAAGCGGAGGCGGAGGAAATCATTCATGCAGCAGCCATGGGAAGCATGGTACCTGCTGGCCTTTCATCCCATATGCTCCTTTGCCCCCCAACAACGGCTTGCCTGAGCCTGGACCTCCCAAGACATCAAGAAATCCTACACATGGAGTGGAGGAGAGAACTTTTCCTCAGTGTCCCACAAAAGGAGATGAAGACAGTGGTTTGGGTGCATGCAGGACTTCCCACCACCTCGGTTGGATGTGAAGCCAGCCTTGGGGGCCCTTCCTATTGAGGAGCACACGTATCGTCAAGGGCATGGTCAAGGGCATGGTCAGCAGCGCAATCCCCGAAGGACCCAGGAGTGCTTGCAGCGATGCAATCTCCCGGAGCCACAGCAAACTCTGCTGGACAATTACTACTCTTGTTAGCAGGACAGTGTTGACCTTCCCTGAACTTTGTGTGCCTGGAAAAGCAGCAGCCCAGCTTCCATTCATACTCCAGAACCATTTCTCCCCTGGGTGCCCTTTTTGTCTACCTGGATTACAGCCAGCCTAGCCTCCAAGTCTTATCCCATCCCATAGAGGTTCAGTTGAAGCGTTATCCCACTGACCTGTCTGAACCCACACCCTCCCTCCTGACCATGCTAGGCTTAGGGCTCCATGCTCCACAGGTCAGACACACATGGGAACTGGAGGAACGCCATGAGGTGGGTAATTCAACAGAACAGCAGAGCATCGGTGCTATTCAGAGACCGTGTGACCTATACACATCTTCTCCCTAAAGAGGGACTCTCTGCCTGGTCTCCCAGTCACTAAGGGAACTGAGCGCTCCAACCTATGGTGATAGCCCCCTCCCACTGTGACAGTCCCACCCATGCCCATCACAGCAGCCCCTCCCCCATCTCTACAGATCCTTCCCATTGCAACAGCCCCTCCCATCACAGCAGCCTGTCCTCATTGCAATACCTCCCCTGCTACTGCCGTACCCCCTTCCTACTGAGGTAGCTTCTCCCTCTGGAAATAGCCCACCCTGTAGACACACATCAAAAACGGATTTATGCTTTTGTGGGAGGAAGCCAGCAGTCCCCAGACTCACAGTTCCATCTCACAGATGACTGTTGGAGCGCCACTTGGCCATTTCTGGATTCAAAGCTTGGGACGGGACCTCAAGTCCTCAAAGTCCCCTGGGCTTCCAGGGAACCTGGCCAATCTGACATGGTGGCTTCCTGGGTGTCTGAATGGCCTTCTCAGCGGGGACTTGGCCAAGGGTCTGTCCTGAAACTCTACTTTTGACCAAGCTAGGTATAGGTGGGACCCTGCAAGAGCTTTCCACTGCACCCACCTGCTTTGTAAACCTCAGGACTCCTTGATGTCCCCATGAAGAGACACCATCCCTGTCCAGCACCCCACCCCCCAACTATGAGGCACTTCCCCAAAAGACTCTAGACTCCTTCTGTACCATCTTTTAAAAAAACGACATTAAAAGAAATTAACAAGCTTGCGCAAGGGGCGGGGGTGGAAATGGGTATCACCACAATGGAAGAGGAGATTTGAAAGAACAGTTTCTTCCAGTCCAATTTAACTGGTAATTGAGTATCTTTTGTAGCCTGCTAATTAAACAGCATTTTCCCTGAGTCAAAGAGCCGAGTTTTGGCACCCGAAGGGCACTTTGCAGACAGAATCCGACACGCAGGTCTAGCAAGTCCCTATAAAAAGCAACATGAGTCAAAAGAATGCTGTCTGCGCTCCAACTGGGGGTGAAGTTGCCTCAGCAGAGGAGAGGAGCCGTGTCCCTCTGAGGGCCACCTTGCCTCCACATCCTGTCAGCAGCCACTGTATGTCTTTCCCAGAATGCCTGACTGATTTCTGTGCTATTGTAGACCTCCACACAAGGCTCACAATGTATCTGTTCTTTATGTCTTCAGAGAACAAAGATATGGCGTGCCACAGAGCTGGATTTACAAGGGGGATGCTGCTTCATGCCAATTAAAACCCGGTTCAGAGGGATACAGACAGCTACCCGCCAAACATCCCACAGCAGGGAGGCAGACTGGAGAGGTGGAGGCAGCCATTAGAATCTCTGCTTTCTCAGGAGAAGCAGATGCTGGGCCGTAAAACCCACCAAGGGCAGAGACACCCCCACAGGCCCATCCACTATAGAACAGCCAGCTGTTGCCATGCCTGCTTGTTAATGCTCCATAAAGGTTCGGGGTGCATCTCTGGTGGGTGAAAAGGAACCCACATTCTACCATGTGATGATGACATCATAGAACCATGGCAGGGCATCTGTGCTGCATACAGGAAACTGCCAGGCTGTGCCAGGGCTGTGCGTAGCTTCCAGAGACGCACCTTTAATATTGGTCCTGTTCCTGGCACATAGCCCTAACCCTCTTGGTGTCTGTGGTGACTAGGGCTCCCAGAGCCTTGGGTCAAAAGAAACTGGTCCAGACAAACAAGGCAGGTATGCGGGCGAGTGCTTTCAAAGAAGAGTAACTGAAGATCACCCTCACTACAGAGAGTGGTTCTCCCATCCCCTCCAAGTGTTAGTGTTGGGGGACTCCGAAGGGCCTGGGAAACTCCACCAGACTCACTCTTGGCCCTCTGCACATCTCCACTTAATGTTCCTAAGCAGTACCCTCGACTGTCACCAGTGAGTGTGAGTGCTGGGTTTTCCCCAGCTCCTGTGTCAGAGGCAGACTCCCCATTCCGAGTAGTAGACACAGGGAGCGTCCGAACTCCCGCTCCATCAGCTAGAGGCACAGATGGGTCCTCAGCCTGCTCCCGATCCATGGAGTAGGGTAGTCCAGTCTCTCCAGCCTGAACCTTCAGCTGTGCAGTGGGACACTAACTCCAGGCAGCATCAAGACTGAACTGAGTTGGGAGGCAGCCATCGTTATCACAGCTAGAGTGGTGGTGTTGGGCAACATTGTGGATGTCAGAAGTATTGCGAGTAAAAGCAGCCTATGCCACAGGAGTCTCCCTGTAGTCCTCAAGATGCCCAGAGAGACTGTGGTGATGACCTGCTGATTTTTCAGGTGAGGGACGGAGGTGCACGATGGGTTGCTGTGGACGGGGTGTTCGCTCAGTCTCTTTTTGGCTGGGATGTTAGTGAGGTAAGGTGTGGCTGTGGCTTGCTCCTTTGTCTCTGATCTTTCAGCACTTAACCCTGTATCTGAACTCTGGGATTTTATTATTAAGACCTATTAGAGTTCGTGCTACACTTGTAAAGTTAAAGACACACCATGTAAAACCTATCTTCCCACAGCCTGGGCTGATGCAGGGAGACTCTGGGCTCTGGGGGGGAAAGGCCATGTGCAGATGCAGTGAGCAATGAGCTCTGACAATAGGAGATCCAACCACAGCCTGCAAAATGCATAATGACCCTTCTCACAACAGAGTTGCACATGCTCAGGGGCACACGGCTGGTGTCTGAACTTGGTTCTTCACGATTCACTGTCTCTGGCCCCTGGCTCTGATGTCCTGGAGACTTGGGGACATTTCAGTGCAGGACTTGGGCACTTTCATTTTGGAGTGACCAAGCCTACACCAGGTCCTAGCCAGACAGGCGGCTAGAGAAATACTGAGCTGTAGAACTGGCGTTAGGGGGCCCTAAGCAGAGTGTGCCAACAGCTTCCTGCATGGCCCGCTGGGCCTCTGCTTGTGGGAACAGCAACACGTACACGCAGGGGCTCTGCCCCTGGCTCCTTCTACAAGAGAGCTTCTCGAGAGGGCAGAGAAATTGCTGGGGTTGACGAGTCAAACCATAACCACAATGTGATTCATTTAAAATTGAGCAATTCCCTATAAAATAAGTTACAGCTGCTCTCAGCTGCCATGGTCCTCGGCTAATTGGCACATGGCACCCATGCCTATAACTGCCAGCATCTGTCCCAGCTTCTCATTGCCCACCTGGGGCCAGCCCTGCCATGTAGGCATGGCCAGTACTTGGTCCATTTGTGGATGGGCTGTCATCAGCAGCCAGGTCACTGGGTGCTGAGTCCTGGTGTCACGATGGCAGAATCCCTGCATGGAGGGAGGAAGATTAGAACATCAGGGTCCTTCTTTCTCTGTCTGGACAGAGTACTGTGACTGCAAATGTGTGCTGTATGTTGCCCTGCAGCAAACTGTATTTTTCATTGAAGATACAATGTGTCCCTTGCACCTGCCCTAGCCCTCCAATCCCATCTTTCAGGATGATCCCATCAACCTATTTGGCAGCAGAGGAGAGGTCCTTCAACTCCTGGGGCCAATCATAGGAGACTTACCTCCCATCTGGGAGTGTACTCAGAAACCTTCCTCTATAAACCCAACCACCATGTTGGGAGACATCTAAGTCACATGCGGACACTACCAATAACCTGTGGCTGTCCCAAGGGAGCTGCAGATAAGCCTTTGTCAAGGGTTAGTGTCACTGCCAAGCATAGGAGTGTCCAGCTTGGCATGACTATCCCAGAGGAAATATCATGTGACGGCAGAGCCAGCTGACATCTGATAGTGATCACTTGAGAGATGGCAAATGGGAGCTCAGCCATGGTACCTCAGTCCACGTGTGGCTTGAGGGATGGATGGTTGATACCTGGAGATCTGGAGAAGTGGTGGCAAAAGGCATGAGCAGCCCCTTGTTGGCCTTGATCTTCAGGAAGGGTGACAGTCAGAATTTACACCCACCGTGGGCCAGGTTCTGCTCAGTGGTTTGTGGTATTTGTTCAAAGCCTCCCTAGATGATGATACAAGGATTTCACTATGCAAAGAATGCATAGCTTTTGCTGAAAGCTGGCCTGATCTTCAGCGGGCACCAAAGGCTCTGCCTGTACCACCAGGATCAGGCTGGCCAGGGCTCTGCTTTCGGAACCACCTGACCCCCTCTGTGGTTGAGGTGGGAAGGGGAAACTGCAGAAAAGCCTTTGTCATCGTTGTCTCTACCTCCTGTATTAGCAGTGGGGTGGGGTAGGGGGTGGAGGTGGAGTGGGTGGCGTCACCCCTGAAGAGCCCTGAACAGGGGCAGGGCTGTTTTAGGAAGCCTTCTGGACCCCTGGGGGCTGCTAGGGAAGGACTTTTTTTCTGTCCTCCTTCCCAGGTACCAGGCTCTGACTGTCAGATCCCATGTCATGGGGCTAGTACAGGCCCTGCTTGACCTCTGGCTGCAGACAAGCCAAGGCATCCTGGCAGGGCCTGTACTTAACTTTTATTTAAGCTGATTATAGGAGTGGCAGATGAGGGGTGGGTGTGACTGGTTGGTGAGACCTTTAGGCTCTGAACAACAGACCCAGGTAAAGGGTAAAGGTGAGATTCTGGAAGAAACCTGTCAGCAGGAGGCGTAAGGATGCAAGTAGAATTTCGACTCAGGCTGGGCAGCTGCTTTGCTTCTAGGCTATTCCACCAATTGAAAAGGGATATTTTATTTTATTTTCTGCCACCTGCTGGGATGTTGTGTTGGTCGGGTGAAATGGCCCCTGATGCTTTGGGGAGGGTCCTCAAATAGTGGCCTACTCGTAATCCCGGATAAACACAGCCAACAGGGCAGAACTGGGCAATAGTGTGTCCATGAAAAACCCATTCAGTTGAGCGGAGGCTCCCCCAGGAGGGGCAGGGCGCTGGGTCAGAGCACTGAGATGTTCTCTTGTGCAGCTTTAGAAAGTTCTCTGGAATCCACAGTGGGAGGTTGGGGCAGGGGAAAGGGAGGGGGAGGATGGACTGGGTTTTCTTCAAAGGCCCCCTGATCATCATTAATCCTCCTGGCCTGAATTCCAAAGAATGGGAGAGGCTCCCTGGGAACAGCCAGTCTACAGTAGAACCCAGTATAAGGGACCTTATCTTCACTCCCAGAGCCAGAACTCAGCTTTCCCATTCAGTCAGTGGGTCAGGCTGGGCTGCGAGCCTGAGTCCAACGAGAAGAGCGGATGGGCAGTGGGTGGTGGAGCTGGAGGATGAGGGTGGATGAAGGTGCAGGAGTGGGGTTTGGACCCAGGCCCAGTTTCCCTCCTGTGTGAAGGGGCTCTGTGGTCCACATCCTCAGCTCGCAGAGGAGGATCAGTATGCACCAAGCCTTCCGAGGGCTCCCAGACAGCACCACAGTGGCTTCTGCAAAGCCACAGCTATAACTTGGTTTAAAGCTCCTAGCAACCGACTCCTTCAGGAATACAGGCTGTGATGCTTTTCTATGGCTTCTAGAATAGGCATAGCAAACTTGGTGGCCTCAGACCCAAGTGTATCACCTCAGGACTCTGATTGTCAGAAGCCAGACTCTAGCAGAAGCTAGGATCCCTATGGGAACTCTAGGGAGAATCCCTTTCCTTGGCTGGGGTTTCTGTTGCTGTGACAGAATGCCATGACCAGAAGCAACTTATGAGGAAAGGGTTTATTTCAGCTTACACCTCCACATCACAGACCATCACTGAGGGAGGCCAGGGCAGGAACCTGGAAGCAGGAGCTGATGCAGAGGCCATGGAGGCTGCTTACTGCTTACTGGTTTGCTTTCATGGCTTTCTCAACCATCTGTATACAACGCAGGACCACCAGGGTGGCCCTGCCCACAGTGGGCTGGGCCCTCCCGCATCAATCATCAATTAAGACAATGTCCCCCTAGACTTGACTACAGGCTAATCTCGGGGCCATTCTCTCAATTCAGATTCCTTCTTCCTAGGTCCACCTAGGTTTGTGCCAAGTTGATGAGGACCAGCCAGTACATCCCTGATTATGGTACTCCAACTCCTGGCACTCCTTGACTCCGAACCCCTTTCCTCTTGCAAAACCAGCAGTGGCTCAAAGACATCCCACCATGTTCTCTCTCTCTCTCTCTCTCTCTCTCTCTCTCTCTCTCTGGGTCCAGCAGGGCTCTCAGCTGCCGGGCGGGAGCCTGTGATTAGACTAGCATGGGGGCATCCAGGACTTTTCTGCATATGACACAGGCTCCTGGAAATGAGACGTGCTGCCACCTACTACAAATGCCTCTATACATACCATGTAAGCATAAAATAAAGTGCCCAGGTGACTAGTGCCCAGCCTGAGGCTCTCCATCCGCTCCTAGGCACATGGCCAGAAGGCTCACAGCCCTAGTCTCATACATAGGCTGCCTTTCCTTCTGGACAGAACCAGGTAGAGTTCAGTTAAGAGCTGGGCATCATGATGAGAGGATTGCTAGTTAGAAGCCAACCTCAGCTATTATAGGAGATGTCTTCAAACAAACAAACAAAAAACACTTGCAAATCACCCATGCTTGCAAGTGCTTGCAATGGAGCCAGTTGTGCTGGGGGGTAGGGGAGCCCTGCACAGGGCACTCAGCACGGGGCTTGAGTGAAGGTCTCTGGAAATCACAGGATTGGGGCACTGAGCCTGTTCCCCATTCTCCATGTGTCTGCATTGATTTGCACACGGGCCTCGGTTCCCACATGACCAAGATGAACAGTGCCTCTATCTCCCTTTTACCCTGCATTTCACGAGGGTCAGCCTGACCAAGCCTATGAAGACATGTCAGACACCAACGCCCACCCTAGCTCTGGGGAGACCCCAGATCACAGCTTGTTCTCCTCCTAGAGGCCTTCTGGTCCTGTGTCCCCAGAAGGGGACTCCTCTCTGGCTAGCTCTCTGTCACACACTGTTCTTTCTTAGCAAATAACAGCCTGGAGGTATGGATGGAAGGAGGCCATGAATATGCATGACCCCGCTAGTAATCAAACACCCTTCCTCCCAGAGAATGGAGCCCTGTGCAGTTTTCTGCCACATATTTAAATTCAAATTAGTCATTATTTAATGTTGGGACAAATCGAAGAACAAGGTCATGTTTTCTGTGGTACACTTTTTAATCGCTGGGGCCCACGCCGGGCAGGGTAAACAGCTCAGCCACACACTGTCTGCCTTTTCTAACCTGACCGTGTTCTCATGCAGGCACTTGGAAATGGCCATAAACAGCCAGTCCGTTTTATTGTGTGGCTTCCTCCGTCTTCTTCTTTTGTTGTTCCCACCATCCTCCCATAATCACAAGTCCACGCTTCACGCTCAGGACCCCCACCCCCCATTTCCAGGTTTGTGGTGGTCTAGATACCTGGCGGATATAGATGCCTGCCACTTCCCAGCTAATCTCTGGACTCTAGTCTCTTCCTTTGTAAAATTGGGAGAATAACAGTTCCCTCTGCGTCTGGCATCACAAGGGCACAGTCCTAACGTCAATGATGGTAACTGCCATGGATCCAGCCACCACCAGAACTGATTGCAGCCGGTCACCCAGCACCCTCTGTCTCTCCAAGCTGACCTCTGCACTCCACCTACCCCGCCCTCCAGTGACACAGTTCTCCCCATGGGGTAAAGGTCATGGTGCCCCATGGCCTAAACACAGCCTCCAGGTGCACCACACCAGTGGAGAGGGGCAGCGGTCTGCATTGCTGTCCTCGGGTACCAGCAGCAGGCACCGTAGGGCAGCCTTGGCTCCATCCATCATTCTTCATTTGCCCTCAGGTTTCTAGTCTAGCTCTCTCAGCTTCAAATCCTCTTTACATGTTCTGAAAGCCAGCCCCTAGGATCTTCCTCAAACACGCAAGGCCGGAGGGGACCTTGGCCTGGCCTGGCTACCAGGACATGGTGGATTTCCATTCACAAGGAAGGGGCCACCTGCACATTAAGACACAACCTTCCCTCTAATGAATGACAGAACCAGCAGTTGTAGCCTCTCTGGCACTGAGGACAGGGATATGTTAGCTGGAGACATTTCAGTGTGACACTGGGGACATGGGGCCCTTCTGTGTCCTAACCCAATGGCAATTTCACTAACCTCTCTCCAGGGAAGCAGGGACAAAGGACTGTCAGACGGACAGGAAACCCCAGAGGCCCCGACTCCCCCAGGACCCCTCTCCACAGTTAGAGAAAGGACCTTAAGGCACAATAAAGTGCACCCAGCATGAAAGAGAGAACTTATCTTTTGTTGCTGTTGCTATTAGGATGACAAATTAGCTTCAGAAAACCCTCCCTGAGGGGGTGGCCCAGGTGTGGCGAGCTCTAAAATGACTCAAGCCTGGTTCCTGGGTGGTATGGCCCTCCTTGATGCCGCGGCCTGCCTTTTACCTTGGCTGGCCTCCACCCAGAAGCGCCCCCTGCACCCAGGAGTCCCTTCCACCCCACCCTCTACCCTCTGTAGTGGCAGGGCTGGGGCTAGTGAAGGCACAGTCATCTGCAGCAGGGTGGGAGGAACAGCTGCACCGAGCTTCCTGACGGGCCAGCTCATGTCAATGTGGCAGAAGGTGGAGGTACTCCTGGGAGCCCAGCCTGCAGCTGAGCCCACCCTCCTCGGGAGGAAGGCAAGATGCTATAGGCCTAAAAGGGAGCCTCTAGGCAGTTGGGTCTCCATGGAAACCATGGGCCATGCTGCTACTGCTTCTGGGACCCCCTTGGCCCACTGGATGCTCCCCTCTAAAACCAAGCACCCTGCCTGTATCAGCTGCTGCTCAGGCTCTTCCCCAGCCAGGATAGCCATGTCTTATGGACCCCAAATCCCTCAAAGCAGGGCTCTTGTCTGTGTTGTCTCACTGTGTGTCCAGAGTGGAGCTGACAGGAGGGTCACGGCCCCCAAGTATCGGAAGAGGAAACGCGGGCACAGTAAGGACACACAATCACTGAGCAGGCTGGAAGCGAGGCCATGTCCCGCTGCCAAGCGTAGGAAGGTGTCTTCTAAAAGTCCCCCTTCCCATCTCTAGGGCTCAAAGCCCTGTGTCCAAGGATAACGAGTGCTAGGGATAAGTGAGTCTGAACCCAAGATGCCAAAGGGGCAGGTGCCCTGCCTGCTTGCAAGGGCTGCTTCTCACGCTGATCCTACTCATGGCCTGGCCTGCAGCAGCATGCCTGGCCTCTCTTACTTGGACACTAATCCCACCCATCAAGCCCCGCCCCCAGCTTCCTTCACTGTCAATCAGCTTCTTAAAGTCCCAGTGTTCAAATGTATCACAGGAAAGCTCCATAGTGAGGACACAATTCAGCCCGTAACAATTCAGCCCATAACAATACGCCAGAGTCGACAAGGACTCAGACAGATGCACCCCCTCCTGACAGCATCACTCCCAATGACCCACAGATGGAAATCACCCCAAGAGCCATTGAGAAACTCAAAAGAGCTGTTCTCCAAACTGTGGCTTTTCCCCACAATGGAATATTAACCGGTTATGAAAAGGAATGCCTCCTACTATGATAGGAACCTATAAAAGTCACCCATTGTCCAGCCCCCTGTGTGTGACATGTGCAGAATTGGCCAATTCAAAGAGAACAACCTAGGGTTGCTTTCTAGTATCTCTGGGGTGACACAAATGTTCTGGTCTAGTTCAAGATGAACCGACACTGTGAATGTACTGATGCTGGACTGTGCTGGACGGTGCGTGGCAGTGTTGACCCCCACTGGCCGCTTTATTTCCAACAAGAAGAAATACATGCTGATTGGTGACATTGCAGGAAAGAGGCTAGAAAGGCATGGTACCGCATTTGACCATTTTTATTTAGGGGTGTGTTTGGTTGTGGGGAATTAGGAGACTGTGTGGTGTGTGTGTGTATCTCTGTGTGTGTGTGCATAATTTGGTAACTAATCTCTCAGTAAGTCTACTTTCCTTAGCCTTTGCCTGGCTCTGTACAGTGAATGAATATTTACCTGCATCTGAGAATCATCTGCCTGGTACTGCCACAGATAGGGCTGTCCTCCACCACACATGGGCAGGACTAACCACTGTCCTCCCAGCCATCTGAACATGGCTAACTTATCCCCCAGCCGCTTACAATGCCAATGATCACTTGATGCTCTGCCATAAGAGAGGGAACAGCATGTTCATGAGGGCCAAGAGCCAGGGGCTGGAGGCTGGGAAGGACAGCCAGTCACTTCAAGGGGACACAGTGAAGCTGTGGTTGTCAGGGCTGTGGGGAGGCGGAGTGGAGGGAGCAGGAGTCTAAGGGCAGAGCCCTGGCATGGCTCACCCTGCAGGAGGAACTGAGTGAGCAACTGGATCCTCAAGGTCAGGGAGGCTTTTCCGGCAAGCAGTACCTCTACCCTTCTCACTGTTAGGCAGTGAGTGAACATTGCCTGTTGTAAAGGCTCTAGGACTAAATTTGGGGGCTAGCTTGGTCTGTGTATTGGGTGTCACATCCCAATGACTCGGGGCGGCTTTGGTATCAGCAGGGAAGCACAGGCAGGTTATGCTGGGGTAAGCATTCAATAGTGATTGTAGAATAGGTAGAAGCAGCCTCACAATGTGCCCCGCCTGGCTCCACGGGTGACCCTGTTGGGATTGAGACTGTGTGTGTGTGTGTGTGGGGGTGTCTGTCTTCCTACTAACACCACACATGGCATATGGTGCACATGGCATATGGTGCATATGGCCTGTGGGAGTCTCATTCCAAAGGCTCAACCCTGGAGTCAGAGGCTTCCACATCTTCACTTACGGACAGTGAACTGAGACCAGGGAAGCGCCGCAGCTGGCCCCAGGCCACACAGCAAGAAAATGGCAAGTTCCCCTGACGTGGCGGAGAGTGTACTTGAGCCTCCAGCCTCCACTCCCACAGGGCTAGGACCGTCCCTCAGCCCAAGTGGACTGATAGCCCCTGAGGAGGAAGTCCCAGAGGTCAGAAGCAATCATCAGATACCATACACTGCATGGTACCTGGGCCCCAGTATGCCGCATAGATTCCTCCTGTGGCTGAGCAACAGGCCTGCACCATTGGAACCATTCACCATGGGGCTGCAGGGACGTGGCTGAGCCCTCTTCTGGAACCCTGCAGCCATATTCTCCTGCTAAGTGTCTAGAGACAAACCATGTCCAGAGCTGGGGACCCTGGAGTGAAGCAGTTATGTCCTGGGAGGGAGAGGTGGCACCTGGGGACCTTTCCTGTGTTCTCCAAGTCAGGGAGGAATGCTATGGAGACGAGACACAGGACGGTCGCTGGCAGTGGCGTGCTCTAGGGGCGAGGAGGGCTCATGGGAGCCCAGGAGGACAGGGTGGGGCCGAGCAAACCCGTAGTCCTCTTACATGTGAGCTTCTCCCTCATGGGAACAGGAGGCACTCCAAAACTTGTCCTGAGAGATGGAGGGAAGTCTCTGTGAGAGGACAAATCTGTCAGGATGACATCACAGGAAAAGGACCAATGGCAGGAGCAGGTGCACAGATCCCGCCTCAGAGCAGCAGTTCTTGAGGAAGAAGCCACGATGATGAGATTTCCAGACTACAGCCACTCAGGGCCACCACACTAAGATAAATCCCTGGGAGGAAGCTGAGGGCATAGCAGCCCCAAGCTCGTAAGGTTGAACAGGCAGCGGGACATGTCACGGGCCAGACTGAGAGGTACCAAGCAGTACATGCGACATTTAGGAGGAAAGGAAGATAAAACTGTGGCCTCTTGAGATCCAGTCCTTCAGCTGTGAATAAGTAAATGGAACATTCTAGAAAGAGGGCCCTGGCCCACAGCAGTGCCCGGAAACATGCCTTAGCCATGGGGGATGAATCAAGGGAAGATCAAAGAATGGAACCAGAGGGCATACAGCATCGACGCCTCCATTATAGTAACCCTGGTAAAGCACGATCATGGAGCAGTTAACTCATGGGCGTGCAAGAACTTTGGCAGTGACAATCTAATGACAACAGTCTGTAACTAGAACCAATGTGCCTTTTCTCCTGGTGTTTTGGGGGAGACTCCATCGGAGCGGGGCACTGACATGGGAGAAATGGCTGGCTGCACGCAGGTGAAGGCCAGGCCGCTCCTCACATACTAGAGGTAGCGCCTGACAGTTTCCTTTCCCACATGCCCCCAAGGCTTAGGTTGAAGCTCTAAAGTTTTGAGGGCAGGAATGGGACTACACTGAGGCCAGAACTAATGCTACTGCCCTTGCTGCTGAAGGCCTTAAGTCCCACCGTACACACCCATGGCCGTGAGGATGTAAGCCCAAGGGAAATAGCCCAGTGCCATGCTGAATGCTAGGGATCTTTTTCTCCCTGTCATCCCAGCAAGGCAATGTGCCAGACATTGCCACCAATGATGGGAGATGCCATTCTGTAAATATGTTTCTCTTATTGGTTAATGAATAAAGCACTGTTGGCCAATGGGAAAGGAAGATAGGTGCGACTAGGGGACAAGGAGGATTCAAGGAAGTAGTAGGGAGGGGTCAGCATGTAGACACTTGAGAGAACAGAGGTCTGGGCCCTCTCTCCGGTAAGATGAGACCACGTGGAAACACTTAGATTAATAGAAATGGGTTAATATTTAAGACAGAGCTAGCTGATAAGAAACTAGCAACAGGCCAACAGAATTATATCTAATACAGAGTCTCTGTGTGTTATTTGGGGCTGGCGCAGCAGTGGGACCAGACTGGCTGGTGGAAAAACTACTCCTAACACACCAATTCACCAGGATCCAGGGCACAGCCCTTCCTCCCTTTATGGGCTCACACTCCAAGTCACAGCCGATGAAGCTCTTGAGCAGCATCTCCCCTAATGCTGCAGCCCCTGGCTGCAGTTGTCAAATCAAGGCAGCTCCGTGAGGTTGAAGCCACCCATCCCCTGAGCTCATCTGAACAGTGGAGGAACTCATGTCACTCTGGACTACTCACAAGTGCGAGGGCACAGTGCTCCTCGAGCCCTACCTGCAAACGCTCTCTCTCGAACGGGAGTTATTCAGGCAGAGCCCTGCAGTGCAGAGGGGAGCAGACCCCAGCTCCCATGCATGCACCACAGCGGCAGTCTGGCTGCTCGTAGCCAGTGTGGCAGACACAACTCACCACCCAGGAATACCCAGGCACGACTCTGTTTCTGTCTGTCTGATGTTAGGTCTATCCATCTCCTCTACTCTCCAGACCCCAGACATTCCTCCGATAAGAAGAAAGGGTCTTGGTGGAGGCTGGCAGAGCCCTGCCCAGATGTGTGTTCACAGAGGGGTACTGCTTCCAGCCTCCACACACAGAAGTGCCTTCTTCCTAATAAACCCTTCTAGTTACCAGGCAAGACCAGTGCCAGCCAGAACCTGCATGTAAAGTCCTGTGATGGACCTTGCAAATTGTTGTTCTTATGTCTCCTCCATTTCTGCCCCATGCAGAATCCACTGGGATCTCCACAGCCCAGCCTCTTCCTGCCCATGTCCATCTTTTACTCTGATGGAACCATTGAGTGACGGATTCTGCTAGCCAGCTCAACACCCATTCTGGCCTGACATCTCCACTGTCCTGGACCTTGGAGCAGGTCTCAGCTGCCCACCCTATGGGCTAATTCGGGCTCTAAGGCAAGGCTCAGGAGAGGCCCTTCATCCTCTACCATCTTCTGAAGTGCACATACTCTGGGTGCCCAGCTGCTTGACTAAGGACACACACACACACACACACACTACATGGTATGTTCAGGGCTTATGTCACCATATCACATGAAGAAGACTGTGGCCTTTGTCATCAGACAGCCATCTTTATTGGGATGTGCTGCTATGTGACCTTGGACAGCACACATACCCACTCTGAGCTCCACTTTCAGTGTGTATGGTTGGGGGTAATACCTACAATCCAGGTTCTTTGGGATGCTGAAATTAAGGGCTGTGAAGTGCTCGGCATGTTTGGAACTGCACATCCCAACAGCAGGTAACCACAAAAATGGGCAAGTCCTCAGCATCTCCTTCAATTGACTGTTTTTCCATGTTGTTTTATGTGTGGGAATTTCACCTACTTGTATGCCTGTACACCAAGTGCACGCACTGCCCCTCAGAAGCCAGGAGAGGGCATCAGATCTCCCTAGAACTAGAGTTACAGGTAGTTGTGAGACAGCATGTGGGTGCTGGGAATTGAACATGGGTTCACTGAAAGAGCAGCCAGTGTTCTTAACTGCTATTTCTCCAGCACCCAAAGGCTATTTTGAAGCTAACTAAACATTCTAACTGAAGTGGGGAAATGAGGGAAATTCGGACTATAAAACAACCCAACAGTGTGACCGTGGTTCAGGGACAAACTCAGGGAAGAGATGGACTCGCTGAGCCACTAGGAGGTGGACTCATTTGCAGGTGACTAATGCTACCTCTCAGCTTTTGTGTCGCCTATGAAGAACAAACGTTCCCACAGAAGTGGGCTTGGGACTCAGTCCTACGTAGGTTCCTGGCAGCAGGTATCCACCAGGCCAAAAGGGTAGATTAAAGGCTCTCACAGGACCTGCAGAGACCAGCCAGGCACAGCTGGTACAGCACCTTGGACAGCGCCCAGGCTGCAGCCGGGGAGGAGCTTGCCAAGCTGTGTGCTGGTCAGCACCTTGCTCTTGCAACAGAGAGCCCTTCATTCAGCCGCCACAACAGCCGCGTAGATGAAGGGTATCTCTTTTCCTTTAGGATGGACCCACTGTGGCCCATCCACTGTGGTGCCTAATCCTATAGCCAACAAGACTGAGTTTGGAGTCACTAAGGAGAGGTGCCTCTGGGCATGTCTGAGAGGTGCCTCCATGGAAGTTTAAGTGAGGTGGAAAGACCCATCCTGAGTGTGGGTGGCACATTCCATGGGCTAGGGCCCCAGACTGAATAAAAAGAAAAACAGAGTTGAGGGCCAGTGTTCATCTCTCTGCTTCCTGATTCCACAGGGATGTGAACCAGCAGCCTGATGTCCCTGCCGCCACAGCCACAAGGGGCTCCTGCTGCGATGCCTTCCCTACCATGGCTGACTGCGCCCTCAAATTGTGAGCCTACACATCCTTTCCTCCCGTAGTTGCTTCTTGCCAGGCTTTGATCACAATGAGAAGACTGACCAGTACTGATACCCTATCATTCAATTAAAAAAAATGGCTGTGATGTGTACAATTGAGATGATCAGAAAGACATCTATGTGTGTCCTTTTCTCCTCATCACCCGGGGAGTCATTGCTGCTGCCACTATCACATTCACGTTTGCCAGTGTTAAAAGTAAAAATCACATCTTGTTTGATTTATTTACCTTCCCATCCCTGACCCCATCCCCCAACCCAAGCCCTGTGAGAAACTCTGAGACTAACTGGGTCCATCTTACAGATGGGGAAACTGAGTCCAGAGAAGATTGTGTCTGGCTAAGGCTATGAGGCTGGGTAGAGCTGTGGCTCTAGAGTAGGACCAAAGGGCCAACGCTGGATTCCACCATCGGGGACTGCCCTCAGCTCTGACTGCCACAGGCATAACAAGCTGGTAATTCCCACTTAGTCAGATGACACACAGAAAGATGGCGGAACTGGGGGTGACTGTGAGCTTGTCCACAGCTCACAGCACAGCCAGCAGCTGCCAGCAGCTTTCCAGGAAACACTCCAGAGCACTCTAGTCAAGAGCCCTTCTCCTCTCCAGCCTCCTGACCTCTGCCTGCCCACTTGAGTGCTGATGCTGCCGTGTGGGAAGGGGACCCCTTGTCCTCACTTCCAGCTGCTGTCCCTGCCTGCTCCTTTCTGTTCTGGTTAATGCTACGGTGTTGGCTCCCCCACCACACCCCCAGCCACCCCTGCACCAACACTGACTCCAGAGAACAGAAAACAGGATCAACAGGGTTGCTGGGAGTCTAGCCCTCTTCCACAGCTGTGGAAGCTCAGAGGCTTTCTCCATTTTTGGTTCCCTGGAAATCCCAGGGGACTGTGATGACATCTGTTCCCAGATGGTGAGCTACACAAGAGCTGATGGCTGCTGTCTTGTGTGGGACACACACACACACACACACACACACACACACACACACACACACGCTCAGGCCCTGCAGCTGTGCAGCTCTACTAAACGCCTTACCTGCTAGGGTCCGTAGCACTTCCGTGGGTAGCCCCTGGCCCTCTAGCAACCCCTCCCTGTAGCTCTTCCTTTCTGACAGCAGCTCTGGATCCATGTGTCCCCCTGCTTCATCACACCCCTTGCCCATGTGTCACACATGTGTACCTGTAACCCCTCCTCACACAAACATATCTGTGAACAGAAGGTCTTTGAGTTTTCTCAACCCCCCCCCAACTCTTATTCATCCCTCAACACCCAGGAGAAATGCCCTTTGGTATCTTTGGTAGTAAGAATCCTCCCAGGGTGACCGGACCCTGTTTGGTCACACAGGGTGTGCCTGGCAGGCTTCTGAAGGCTGCTGTCACCTTACCTTCCTCCCATGCCGTCCTCTTGCACACTGCAGACAGCATGGAGCACTGCATTTGACAAGGAGCACCCAGCTCCTGGAGCCCTGTGTCCTCACCTCTCATATTGCACACACATAGCTGTGTTAAGCCGCTCGAATCTTGCTAACTCCCTGAAATGTGACTTCCCCACCCCCAAACATGAGACTCGTCAATCCACAAACCAACAGAGCTTCTCAAAACACTGGTTTCTTAATTAGGAACTCGAATCATTCATTTGTCAAATTACTGAAGGGAAACAGAGACTCCCTTGGCTCACTGTGAATTTGGGATAGGCAGACCTGAACCCCTGCCTGAAGACCCGCCGGTTTTTCTGCACCCTGCGTAATTTCTAAAGCCTCTGTCTAGAATAGGGGTTGCCCCAGTTTATGTGATGATAAACATGGGAGTTTGACCAAGGAGCTAAAACTCTTAATCTGGAAACCAGGAAGATAGTGTGTAAAAGTGCTTGCCTCCAAGCCCAAAGAGCTGAATTTGAAATCCTAGAAGCCATGCAAAAGCCAGGAATGGCAGCACATGCCTGTAATCTCAGTGTTCTCATGACGAAATGGGAGATGGAGACAGGACAATCCCCGCAGCCCACGGGTCAGCTGGCCTTGGACAGAAAGCGGTGAAACTGCAAAGAGACCCTGCCTCAAAGACGGAAGACAAGGGCTCACACCCAAAGCTATCCTCTGACCGCCAAGCATCTCTGGAACAGCTTGGGAACGTGTACCTACTTTCTCATGAGCGATGTAATCTGAACACTGGCCAAACAGTTTCTAACGAAAACCAATCAGCTACAAGGACACACACAGACACGCACGCATACACAGACACACACACTCACACACACACACAGACACACACACACACAGACAGACAGACACACACACGCACACAGACACACACGCACACAGACACACACGCACACAGACACACACACACAGACATACACTCACACAGACACACACACACATGCACAGACACACACACACATACACACAGACACACACACATACACACAGACGCACGCACACGCATGCACACGCACGCACACACATACACACAGACACGCACACACACATGCACACATGCACACACAATCCACAGTGGTTTTCAATGACAGCTTGGGAAGAGAATGGAGACACACACACACACAGACACACACACACATGAACACAGACACACACAGACACACACACACAGACAGACACACACAGACAGACACAGACACACAGACACACACAGACACAGACACAGACACACATGCACACAGACACACACACACACACACAGACACACACAGACATCACGCACACACAGACACACATGCACACAGACACACAGACACACACATACACACAGACACACACACATGCACACACACACGCACACACAGACACACATGCACACAGACACACACACACATACACACACAGACACACACAGACACACACACATACACACACACGCACACACGTACACGCACGCACACACACAGACACACACACATGCACACACACGCACACATGCACACACGCACATACAATCCACAGTGGTTTTCAATGACAGCTTGGGAAGAGAATGGAGACAGACGTAATAGTTTTCCCAGCTGTGTGCTGACATGGCTGTGTTTTAGACGTTGTGGGCTACACAGAATATACAGCACAATGGCCACTCCTGTGGCTCCTTACATTGCACACATGGTAGAACTGTCCCCACTTGTCTGGCTTGTCCACTTGCTCTGGTGTCAGATGGAACGGGTAGGGTGGATGGGAGAACATCTACTGGAGATTCCTCAGGAAGAGACCGAGGGGGGCAGGCTCACAGCAGGAGCCCCAGGTCCCACTTCCAGCCCCTGGACCTCATAGCACATTCTCGCTTCCACGCTCTGATTACATCCCTCTGTTCCTTCACTGATTGATGCCAGGCCTCAGGGCTCCCCAGCACCTGGAGGTCACATGTAAGAGGACTGGGCCAGAGTGAGGGATACACAGGAGTCTAAGAAGGTAGTAACCCCATAGGAGAAGGGGACAGTGTGAAGAGGGGAGGGACCTCGGATGTAGGGTGCCTAGGCATCTTGGGAGCGCCATCTTTCAAATTAATAAAGCAGCTTTGCAGGACCCCTAAAAGCCTCCAGGGAATATCATAGATTCTACTTGGTGCCCCAGTGATAGCCACCTTCTCTTTTTTCTTCTACTTTCCTCCCTTCCTCCTTCCCTCCCTCCCTCTCCCTCCCTTTCTCCGTCCATCTCTCCCTCCCTCCTTCACCCTTCCTCATTCCCTTCTCCACACTGAGCCATGGTCCCTCCAGTGTCAAAAGCTGCCTTCACCCAAGATGACACTGAGGCAAGCATGCCGGAGTCAGAGAAGGACTTGTTAACCTAAGGTGTGGGTGGAGACATGTCTCTACTATCCAAGAGAAGCTCTGACTCTTGTTCCCGGGAATCTACCTTTAATTCAATCCTCCGAGGTGGGACAGACAGACACCAACACTATCTGCTGGGGTAGGAGACAGGCCTTCCTCTGGCACAGCTCACCAGGAAGAGCCACTGGGTCACTGAAGGTACATAGGGAGGAGCCCACATGGGTTGACACTCTAGGAACAAGGGAACGCACAGGGACAGTTTCCCAAGTGACACTGGAGAGAATAAAGCAACACTAACATCTAGCAGGAGACCTGACACAGTGCACAGGGCCAGCATTCTGTGAAGCTGGCATTGGAGGGTGTGTGTGACAGGAAGAGGCCACAGATGGGTCCCAGCGGAGACGGGATCCAGCCTGGATAGGGACGGCACTGACAGGAAATCCTTGCTATGGTCCAGGGAGAACAAGAAGCCTGTGTAAGAGCTGCAGAAGAAAGGTGGACCAGGGTGAGAGACTGCTGTCCATCCTGGCGCAGCCTGCGGTCAAGGAATTCACGGGGCACAGTCTAAAGATACCAGCTCTGGGTTTACCTGGAGGAGGCTGAGCTGAGCAGCCAGGCCAAGCAGGCTAATATCTGCCTCTCTTCAGTACCTTGTATGAAGGCCGTGGTTGACCTCTAACTCCTTAAAGCTGGGGACTAGAAATCCCTGAACTCTGCTTGGCTTGAGCACCAGGGAGAGATTGACTCTTCTACTGAGGAACCCAGTGGCATTGGATGCTCTCTGCTTGTCACTCGACAACCGGGGGACTGGTCACTGTGACCCAGCTACACAGGTCAGAGAAGGGACATCCCTGGAAAGGTTAACTTGCCAGGACAACAGCTTTCAGTGGCAGACTCCCACAGCATGGGAACACAGGTGGAGAGCTCGTGTTCTTGTGAGGACAGATTGCACTTCAGAAACCAGGGCTGTTGAACTTGGAGATGACAGGCTCCTAGTGTGGACCCGAGGTGGCTGTTGTCAACCACATGCTACTCATACAAGCAGTAGATGAAGAGATGCTTTGGAAGGATGAGAACCATCTCTTAGAGGGGCTTGGGCTGGGGAGGGACAGTCTGAAGTTGGCTGCTGGGAGCCGTGTCTGGTCTAGGGATGAACACTGTTCAGACAGGCTCTCCTTCAAGCAGAAGTTCAAATCTAAGAAACAAATTCTTGGTCTGTTTGAAACTTCCAAAGAAAGAGACTTGGTGTGTTTATGGTTATTCATTAGGAGTGTTTAAAACATGCAAGCTAATCAAGGCAAACAGGAAAGTCGCTGGCCTGGGATTGATAAGGGAGAGCCAAGATCTAGAAGGTGATGTCAACACTGCTCTACCCCTGTGAGGCTGCCTGTCTGTGTGCAGAACACATTTCATTTTCAAGGCTATTATCATCAAACATGCAAAAAACCAATACAGACCCAGACTTGTTCCCAAGGGTGAGAAGACAGAGCAGTGAATATCTTCATCCCATTCATCTCAAGCAGGTACTATTTACATTAAATTTTCAATTGCAAACATGGGGTTTCACCTGAGAACGCTTGGGTCAACATGCTTTACTGCATGTTCAATGCCTCCTTTTAAACATTCGTAAGGAGCAGCATATGTGACTAGAGCATGGGCATTACGCACGTCCATAAATAGAGGCAGAGATAAGAATCGCGAGCTTGCAGAAATGGGTAAGTAACTGAAAGAGGACCCTGGCTCATGGGGAGCCCGGTGCCTTCCAGAGAAGGCTGCTTTTAAGTTTTGCAGAGTCCAGGGTAGGAAAGATGAGGCAGTTTTGGTCAAATGATAGCACTTGTCTTACATGCCTGGTTGGCAGCCCTAAGTTAAGCTGGATTCTCTAAGCCTCTCTGGACACAGGTCTCTTGCGTTGGAGGCATTCCTAGTCACAAGGGGTCTCCGTAGATTAGGTGAGTGACTGAGCTCACTCTTCACTGACTCTCTGTCTTTACTTATGCATCCTGAAGCCCCACTAAACCTCAGATCTACTGTCACAGTATGAAGACTTCACCAAGCCAGGGTCCTCCTTTTTATCCAAGCCCAGCACAATCCCAGGCTCTGGCCTCACCTCACAGATCTTCCTAGGTACTTACACACACAACATCTCAAGCTTCAGTCAGGCCCTGATCATGGCAGGCCCTGACTTATCCACCCACCCACCCACCCATCCATCCATTCATCCACATTCACTTATCCATCAATCTATCCATCTAACCATCCATGCATCCACCCATCCTCCCATCCATCCATTCAAGGGACCCAATCGTGCTCACCCTTGCCCTGGGAGGGCGGCAAACCGATGATGAAGTAGGCAGTAGCACAGTTAATGGTGATTAGGTAGAAGGCAGTGGTACCTGACATGGTGCCCACCCAGCCAGAGAAGTGGCTATGAGAACCACATCTCCATTGTCCGTGTGTGATCCTGACTAAGGCCCAAGTTGGTGGTCCTAGCTCATGGGGCACACCTCCTAGAAGGGCATGGTCAAGGTCTTGGGTCCCTCATTCAAGAAGCTTGGGAGAGTCTCCCGGTGCACACCAGGTAGGGCTGCACTGTGACTGTGAGGGGGGCCATGGTCAGGGTGACTTGCCTTGCTGGTGGTGTCCTCCCCCCTGGATCCCCAGTCTGGGGGCACTGCCTCCTCTTGGGTGTACTCCAGGATACCACCTGTGAGCTTGGGAGGGGCAGGAGGATGACTAGTTCCCACTATCTCCCAGAACCCACTGTTCAAACATGGGGAGGCCGGTGTGTCTATAGACTCTTCCGAGGGCCGGTCACCTCTGCTATTTGCCCGTCAAACAAGGTAATAACCTTTCTTCTGGGTTGTCTTTTCATTTATGTCACTCACTTGCCCTGTCCTGGGTTGGGGCCATCTGTCACATCTCTCCATAGTGCCACATGCTAGGCTGAGACCACGTGTGATGGCAGAGAGCAAGTGTTATTGGAGCTCCCTGTCCTCTGTGCCTCAAGAATGGGCTAGGATGAGAGATGCTGGGCTTGGGTTTCAGCCGAGAAGATGGAGACCATGGCCAGAGTCTCATCAAAGCTGAGCTGAAATTCCCAGGGCTGTGGACCTGCTCCTGAAGTACCCCGATTTCCTTGGCATGCAAAGGGACAGTGTCTCTTCAGGCAGCCAGACCATGGCGTAGATTAACTAGTTTCCTGTGCTCTCTCCTCAAAAGTCACCCCACCTGTGAACCCCTCTGCACCTCACCCATTTTACAGTGGGACAATGGCTTCCTGCTCCACGAATAGTCACCCTTAGGTGAAAACCGCAAGTTTATGCAGCTCACAGGAAGCCAGCCACTTCCCAAGTCCACCGGCCTCTCCAAGCATTCCCTGTTTCCCCAGGCCTGGCCTGCTTCCCATAGTCACCTCGTCCTCTGCAGGGCCTCAGGGAAGTAGAGATCATTTCCAGGAGCAAATTCACATCTCTTTAAGGGTGCAAGTGAGCCATGGTGTGTAGAAGTCTTCCACTATTGGGGTATGGCTGGCCGTATGGGAGGGTGCTGCTGTGGCCATCCCTGTTGGTAAGTGGGCACTGACACAGCCTCCAGCCCCAGAGGTTGGTGGCCAAGGATGACAAGGCTCACTAGCCGCAGCAGAGGGAGATGTGCTCAAGCTACCCACATGCCCCATCCTGGCTCCCACTCTCCCAGCCCCTGTTTTAATGGATCCATAGGTTAAGACTACTAGTTAAGACTACTTTCCATAGAAAGCAAGCATTTTGACCCGGGCCTCCTTGCCACCTCCCAGTCACCAGAAACCCAAGAGAATGGAGTTTCTTGCATGCTCTATCAATACATCTTTAACAATCGATCAGCCCTAGTGGCAGTATCTCTCCACCCCCCACCCCACACTGCAACCTTTATCACCTGCCTTTGGGAGTGGCTTGGACATCTTGGCCCATCGTAAGCAGATCTGGAGAACCAAATGCCTGCCCCTCTGGCCAGCCACTAACAGGTGGGTCATTCCGTCTCTAAAAGCTACACTATGAGCTCACCAAAACAAGGTTCCCAGTTACTGAAGGGACTGTCTGGACTGAGAACAGCTGGCAGTGCTTCCCTGGCTAACACATCCATCTTCTCTGGTCACATGACACCCGTGTCACTATGCCGAGTCACCAATAGAGTGGGGTCTCAAGAAAAGAAAAACGACCTTCGGAGAGCCATGCACGCTGTCCACAGAGGGCCGAGGAGTGTTCTGTGTGGCGCACATACATTTCAGTTAGTGCATGTATGTGTTCGTGTGTTCAGCACCTCCACACGTGTGTGCAGGCATGCGTGGTTTAAGTGTGGCTCAGAGCAGACAGCACAGGGGACCCTGTAGAGCGGAGCAATGCAACACTGGTTCCTCATGTTGGCCTCCCAGGTTAAGGCAGGGGCTGAGTGTCCCACCTCACCCTGGGGTCTTCCCCTGTGGCAGCAGTGACCACCATCATTCCCTCCAGAACCTGCTTCCCAGAATGCCACCCACCTTTCCTCCCCAGAAACCGCCACTCCCCCGAGTTCCCGCCGTTAAAGGAAGCCAATGCTTGGGTGCCACACTCATGCTCACGGTTCAGTGTAGTACACTAAGGCACAAGGACTCTGTGCTCACACTGACTTGAGCGACACCAGCAGCAGACCCTTATTTCGTGGCCAGCCCAGCGCCCAATCAGAGTCACTAGGGGGCAGAAGGATAGAGCAGGCCCAATTTCTTCACAGAAGCCCATGCTATTCTTGTCCCTAAGCTCAGCATACCATATACCAGAAACCTCTCAGAATGACAAGGGAACCGAAGGCCAGGTCTGGGGGAAGTGGGTGGGTAGTGCAGTGTGGTGAAGGTCTTCTCCCTGGACACCTGGTGACAGCAGGGTGGACTCAGAGGACACTGAGGAGAAGTAGCCCTGCAGCATGAATTCAGAGCCCATGTGGCAGAGGTTTGGAGGAGGCAGGTTCCCTAGAGGGGAGCAGGAGTCTGAGGAGTGATGGAGAGCAGGATGAAGGGAAGAGCCTGAGCCAGATGCAGGCACAGAGAGTGACTATGGCCAAGAGGGTATTGAGGGCAGGCAAGATTGCTCAGTGGTCAGCTCCAAGGATCACCCTAGACCTGACTACATTCTCTAGATGTTTCTTTACTCTGGGAAGGCTGAAGGCTGCAGCTGAAGGCCAAACTCGTAGTAATCGCTTCTCAAACAGCAGGCCTTCTGGGAGAAACAGCTGGCATGGGGAAGGAAGGTGTAATGAGGTGGCCCCTTCTTGGTGATTCTTGGACACCATATCTCTTTCTCCCAGATGCTGATGGAGATCATGAAAGCTAGTTGGAGCCAGCTGGCACCCTGGCTCACATCATGTCAGCACAAGATGAAAGATGGGGTTAGGAATATATCCACTCCTTGCTGAGCCAGGCACTAAGGTACTCATGAAGAAGAGTAGTCAGGACGTACGCACGCGCGCGCACGCGTGCACACACACACACACACACACACGCACGCGCGCACGCGCGCACACACACACACACACACACGCTCATATAGGACTGTGCCTTCTGACCTGTGACTTCTCTTCAGGAGCATGGGCAGCAAGGACACAGTGTCCTTGAATAAATTAGAAACCCAAGCAGCATCCTGGGACCCTTTAGCTCATCAGTCACAGCTGTGGATGCCAAGAGGACACAGATGTGGGCCTCAGCAGGAAACATGAGGTCCGTGGGATAGAGGGGTCTGCCAGATGCAGAGCCTGTAAGGCAAGCTCTGAGCCCCAGTGGCTTCCCATCTCTGAGAGCTAATCACCTCCCCCACAACCTCCCTAGATCATTCAGTTGGTCCTGGGGATGCTCTCACCACCCGGAAGTTGTCATTTGCCTTGGGTGACTCAGGAGTGCTGGGATGCTAAGGGCATTGTGAGTGGGCAAGTTGCTCCCACCGCGACATGGTGGGAAGCTAAGTCTATCACCTCATATGTGGATCTCAGGTTCTAACCCATCTCCATTAACGGGAACTGAAGCTCACTGGAGGAGTGGCCAATTCTGGACTTGGCAGGCGGTTGACACACGAGCCTGGAGCATGGTGTGGTGGCAGCAAGTAAAGAAGTACTCAAAGCCAGAATAAGGTTCATAACGACAGGCATCTGTTCACAGGGACCCAGAGCCAGCTGACAGAGCTCCCTGTAATAAGCGCTGGAATGATTTAAACAATAAAACAAATAAAGCATTACTGGATTACATCTGAGGATGAGATAAATATGCATGAGCCCACCCTCATGTAAACAGCTGATTGAAAGAGTAAATAATTGGGGGGGATGAGTATCTCCATGTGGGCGCCACAGACCCCGTCCCACGGAGAGAGCATTCCCTAAACAGGGGCTGTGCACCCCAGGGAGTGTGGTACCAAAAGGAGTCATAGGGGAGACATTTACAGTGGAGAAATATGGTGGACATTTGCTCAGGCAAGGGACCACGTCAGCACCATCAGAGATACATCCTGAAGACAGTGGCATTTAAGCCATGAAAAGTCCTCAGTGAGGGACACTGGAAGTCACCCTAACCTATGCTTCAAGTTATCAAATGGCCAGTCATCAAAGAGGGAAAGTTAAAAATCTGTTTAAAAGGCCCTAGAAAGGCTTTAGTAGACTCAGACAGTGAACACAATCCAGTGACTAAGAATGAAGAGGGATACTCTGGCAAAGCCTGGGTATCTAACTGAAGCCTATAGTCTGCAAGTAATCACAGGAGCCAGTATCCACTACTATGAGATGCTGGGCATAGACACATGGCGTTTTCTGTACTACTATCACTATTATTCTATAAATAAGAAACTCAGAAAGAGACAGGTGGCAGACTGGGAAGATGGTTCAGTGTTACGAGCACACACGTGCTACCCAAGCATGAAGACCTGCGTTTGAGTCCACAGTGCCTGTATAAAAAGTTGAGAGTGGCCACACGCCTGCAATCCCAGTACTTGTATGAAGTCAGAGAGGTGAGCATCATGGGGTTTGCTGGGCTCTAGCATAGGAAAAATACGGTGAGCATCAGATTCAGAGAGAGATCTCTCACAGAAGTGATGAAGGAAGATACCAACCATGCTCCTGGTCCCCAACATAACCATGAACATGTGCACTTGGACACACACACACACTCACATATATATCACATACAACATACACAAAACACAAATAAACAACACATATGAGAAACAATATGGGTGCTGGAGTCGGCAGACCTGAACCTGAGTCTCCTCCAGGTACTCTTCATCTGGGAAGTCCACACTTGGGAGCATCCAAATATCTCCCTGACATTTCCCAGCTATATCCGAGGTAAGGCAGGCCATGGGACCAACTCAGCAAGACCCAGTGAGCAAGAATGCACGCCACATGCTGACCAGAGATGGGCTGTATGTTCCCATCCCACCGCCAAGAGGCACAATGATGTGTGGACGTACTGAGCCACGTGAGTCACTGTAAGCTCTGTCCTGTTGGGGGACCACTCCCACCCACTTATCAGCAGTGGTGGCAGAGAGAATGATGTGTGGCTCCCCTTAGAAGATTAGTTATAGCAGTAAAGACCATCGCTGTCCTGATCATTTCATCTCTACGGCCACCATCTTCGTCACCTCCTCAACAGAGCCTCCCAGTCGCCATTACTATCACACCAGAAGCACTGTATCAGCATCCTGTCTCCTCCAGCATCCCCAGCATGACATCCTCCTCTCCCCTCCCCTCCCCTCCTCTCCTCTCCCATCCCCTTCTCTCCCCTCCTCTCTTCCCCTTGCCTCTTCTCCTCTCCCCTGTCTCCTCCCCTCCCCTCCCCTCTCCTCTCCTCCCCTCCTCTCCCCTCCCCTCCCCTCCTTTTCTCTCCCCTCCCCTCTCCTCTCCTCCCCTCCTCTCCCCTCCCCTCCCCTCCTCTCCTGTCCTCCCCTCCCCCTCCTCTCCCCTCCCCTCTCCTCTTCTCTCTCCTGTCCTCCCCTCCCCTCTCCTCCCCTCCTCTCCCTCTCCTCCCCTCCCCTCCCCTCTCCTCCCCTCCCCTCCCTCTCCCCTTTTCTTGTCCCCTTTCCTCTCCTCTTGACCTTTCCCTCATTTCTCTCCTCTCCGCTCCTCTCCGCTCCGACCCTCTCTTCCCTCTCCTCTCCCCTATCACCCCTGTTTTCTCTGTTTCCTTGTCTCCTCTTCAATACAGGCTTTTGCTATGTAGTTCAAGGCTTGCCTTGAACTTGTGTATTACAGCCTCAATCTCCCGAGGGGTACCCTCCTCCGGTGACAGTGGCAAAGAAGCCTGGGGCCTTTGTTTCTCCCCTCGGTAGATCCAGGAAGACAGGGATTAAGTCTCAAGAGTGGGCTGGGGAATTTTTTTAAACAATTGTTTATTTTAAATTTTGTCACATTGATCCTAGATCAGAGGAACAATTCAACTTGAGCCTGCACAGTCTCCACCTCAAACAAAAAAACGTCAGGAGGCTGTTCCTCCTTGAAAACTTGAGGGGGCAGTTCATCCCCAAATCCTGCTGCCTCTGTTTAGGGAACCAAGGGCTGCTCCGAGGGTCATGGAGACTAGGAAGACAGGAGCTACTGATGCAGGTGACTGATCTGTTGATTCCCAAGGGAAGCAATGTCCCAGAAACTGGGAGCCTGCTTCATTCCTGGAATAAAATGAATGCTCTTAAGAGCCTTTGCACCAGAGGCCAACCTGCAAGTCTTTCTTCTGCGCAGGGGCTCTGAGAACATGCTTGTTACCAGGGAAAGGCACACAAGTGGGCTGGGTTCAAATCTAGTCACGGCCTCTTCCTAAGCCATCATCTCAGAAAAACCCTGCCCAGGTTGAGCCTGGCTTCCCAATAGATATGTGAGAAGCTCCACCCAGGACTGCTAGCATCATCAGTAGTGAAGCCAGGACATCAGGTTTCTGCAACATCACCTTATGTGGACAGAGCTCTACAGAGGTGACTGTAAAAGTGAGGTCATGAGGATGGATCCCAATCCAGACTATACGAACGAGATTTGGGCACAACACTTATGAGAGTGTCTTGTGCCCGTGAAGTCACAGAGTGACCAGCACCTGCAGGAGCAGGGGACAGGGAGGAGCTGGGGCTGCCAAGGTGCTCTTCTTGAGCAGCAAGGGGTCATAGGTCAAGAAGGGTGCAGGCTAAGATCCACTGCAGAGTGACCTCAGCTTGTGACAGTAGATGACAGAGGGTAAAGGCAGGTCTGCGACCTCACAGTCCACAGAGAAGGCCTCAGCAAGGCTGCCTTTTCAGGAAGCAGGGGGATGCTGTGGTTGGCTGGGATCCCTCAGCCAGCTACTTCCAGGTTGATTTTCAAACATCCAAGGCAAAGGAGGCATTGCCATCAAATGAATTAATCTGACAGTTTCTGTTACAGAGTAATTTCTAGCAAGTACCATTTCTCTCTGGAGTTAGGTTGTTTACATTTTAGCCAAATTGTTCCCACTTAGGTTGCTTAGTGATAGTGGGGGGGGGTGCCCCTCTGGGCCCTCCCTACTCATAACAGTTAAACACGTAGGACAGAATGCGTGTCATATGAATAAGCACAACGCCACGCTTCCGTGGTGGGGGCACCAGCTCTGTGCAAACTGTCCTCTGTGCTGAGTCACAGCAGCAGTGGGGGTATGGAAGTGCTCTCAGCAATGGGGTGGGTGGGACTTCCTGCTGTCTACCTCCGAGTTCTGGGGTCTCTTCCTCTTTTTCCATCTTAGTGACCCTTCCACAACCAAGGGTCCAGGGGCATGCCCACACAGCAGTGTAGCGATTCCTGTCTGGAGGAGACAACAGAAAACTCTGACCCTGTCCATAAATGGAGGGAGAAAGTGGCTCAAGAGCCCGCCCTTACCCAGCATCACTGTGGAAGGAAAGATGTTCTCCACGGCTGTTGCAAAGAGCGGGGTGAGGTGATCTGATCCGGGGTGGATTTTTGTGTGGCTGGAGAGCAATTGTGTATCTAGTAAACTCTGCCCCACACCTCAGCTTTCTGTCTGCCCAGAGTCGCAGAACATGACCGCATTTGAGAATGGGATCTTTGCTGCTGTGGTCATGGAAGATGACGTCATCCTGGCATGGGCTGGGGCCTAACCCCAGTGACCGCGTCCTGCAGCGGACAGGAGGTGTCACTACAGACACATAGATGAAGATGAGGCAGAGCTCACAGGGCTGTGGCCATAATTCAGAGGCCATGGCCTGGACAGCCTTTGGGAGCTGGTGGAGGCAGGAGGCTCCTCTGAGCCAGAGGGCTCTAGTTTGCTCCTCCCCCCCCCCCCAGCCTTTAGGCCTCCGTAAGAGTGGCAGCCAATCATTGGCATTTTAAGGACCTGTCTGTCTGGCTCTGTCATAGCAGCCATGGAACAGTAATGTAGGACGGATGATGAAATAACACAACATGAAATAATGCAAAACAAAACGGAATATGAAGCAGACAGCAAGTGATCCATTCAATCTATAGAGAATTCACTATCAGGTCCTTCATAGAAAAAGCTTGCCAGTCCCTACTGTCATTTGAGCCCAATCCTATCAGCACTGTCACCGGCAAAGCCGGCTGTCCGGGCTCACCTGAGGCCATCCCCTCATTCCCCTGCCACCCACCACCAAGGCCACCTCAAGCCACATTCCGGATATTTATCTCTCCTGCCCCAGGGCCTTTGCACTTCATGTTCACAGCTTATCTCCTACTCTCCGAGGGGCCTTCTTTCCTGACTCCTGGAGCCTGGGATCAGGAGCATTGCTAGCCTGTTCAGGGGCCTCTTGACTGTCGTCCCCCCCCCCCACAGCATTATTCTAGGAGTAATTTGCTACAATTACTACTGGTGACTAATTAAAAGCATTAGTTAATTGTAACTTTTAGTAATTCAGATATTCCCAATGCCTCTCCACAGTAAGTTGTCAGTTCTCTGGGGTAGGAGCCCCACTGGTATCCACCATAGGTGCCTTATTCAGATCAGCATGTTCTCCAGGAATATTATTGGATGGATGGATGGGTGGATGGATGGATGGATGGATGGGTGGATGGATGGATGGGTGGATGGGTGGATGGATGGATGGATGGATGGATGGGTGGATGGATGGATGGATGGATGGGTGGATGGATGGATGGATGGATGGATGGGTGGATGGATGGATGGATGGATGGATGGGTGGATGGATGGATGGATGGATGGGTGGGTGGATGGATGGATGGATGGATGGATGGGTGGATGGATGGATGGATGGATGGGTGGATGGATGGATGGGTGGATGGATGGATGGATGGGTGGATGGATGGATGGATGGATGGATGGATGGATGGGTGGGTGGGTGGGTGGATGGATGGATGGATGGATGGGTGGATGGATGGATGGATGGTGGGTGGATGGATGGATGGATGGATGGGTGGGTGGATGGATGGATGGATGGATGGGTGGATGGATGGATGGATGGATGGGTGGGTGGATGGATGGATGGGTGGATGGGTGGACAGTCAGAAGTATGAAAAGATAAATGGATGAATGGATGGACACCTGGTTGGATAGATGGATGGATAGACAGATAAATATATTTATAGACAAATTGACAGAAAGATAAAAATGGATGATAGATGGATGGAGGGACAGGAAGACAGAAAACAGATAGATGAATGGGCAGAGAACAATGGACAGGTGAGTAGATAGATGAATAGTTGAAATCCCCAAATAGCCCTAATCTACCCCATGTCTACATTTACTTCTTGGGTGCCCGGACTACAGATTCAAAAGTCCCATGATAGATCTATTCATAGCAGCCCTGAGTGCTGACAGAACTAACAAAGTTATGAAGGGCTTCAAAGCTTGGGATCAGAATGTGTGGAGGAATGTGACCTAGACAGATGCTGGCTTCTGGTTTTGGAGGTTTTGGAAAAGAGTTAATATTCACAGATGTAGAATTATAAGGCTTGGGTTCAAGGCTAGCTCGTCACTCATGAACTACTTTATGTACATATAAGTCACTGCCCTGGCTTCTGTCAGCAACCAGAGGGCCACATTTCTACTCAGTATGGTACAGCTCAGCTGCCCCTTTCCCAGGGCCTCTGCCCATCTTGACTAAGGGCCTCATTATGCCACAAAAAGAAAGAAAAGAAGGAAGGAAGAAAGGAAGGAAGGGAGGGAGGGAGGGAGGGAGGGAAGGGAGGGAGGAAAGAAGGAAGGGAGGGAGGGAGGGAGGGGAGGGAGGGAGGGAGGGAGGAAGGAAGGAAAGAAGGAAGGAAGGAAGGAGGGAAGGAAGGGAGGGAGGGAGGAAGGAAGGAAAGAAGGAAGGAAGGAAGGAGGGAAGGAAGGGAGGGAGGGAGGGGGAGGGAGGGAGGAAGGAAAGAAGGAAGGGAGGGAGGGAGGGAGGGGAGGGAGGGAGGGAGGGAGGAAGGAAGGAAAGAAGGAAGGGAGGGAGGGAGGGAGGGGAGGGAGGGAGGGAGGGAGGAAGGAGGGAAGGAAGGAAGGGAAATGCTACATAAATCTTTCCATCCAAGGGGCCCAGCAGATGACCTTGCGAGAATGTACATGTGGGAAGCTCAGCTGCCGTGCTTTGACCTTGGCTGCAAAGCAATCAAGGTCTCAGACACAGGACATCTTCCCCAGAGAGGTACACTGCCACCTCCTCCATATAGGTGGATTCTGAGGGCGGGTCCTAGACCCCTAGGGAGGCAACCAACCCCACTCCCCAGCCCCACCTGTAACTCTTCCCACCCACAGCCTGCCTCCAGCAAACAGCTATTCATAACCCCTTCCAGCTGGAAATCAATTCTCCAACCCTCCCCCACAGCATGGAAGCTCTTCCCTTCAGAGGACCTGAGTAAATGAAGAGTGGCTTCAGGAGGCCTGCCCACAGCCTCCCTGCCTGCTGCCAGGCGGACGGGGATGGGGATGAGTGAGGCAGAGCAAACAGATCAATTACCAGCTGCCTCCTGTGCTCCCAAGCCACAAGGACTAGAGCGTCTCTTCTACCCATTGCTTGTCCTGGAATTCTGGCCACGGCCTCTGCAGCAGCCTCCAGGCCTTACCATTGGAATATCTAAAGGACACTTTTTAAGAGGGTGGGGATCAAAGTTCCAGATCCGCACACTGTCTTGAACTGAGCCCTAGGAAGCATGGCTCACGGTGCGGCATCACATTCCCACCAGTGGTGGCTGGGGTGACACTGGTGTGTGGTCACTGTGCAGGGTTTTCTCTCACGGGGAATAGGTGGACCTATTGTTGCTCAAGCTACTGCCAGGAGAAAGGGTGGGATGGGCCTCACTAGACCTTACAGTGGAGCGGCACAAACCAAGGCCTCTTCATACCTAAAGCACCTTTGCAACTGGTTTCTTAACCACAGCCAGGCTACGCTTTAAGGAACCAGAGAGTCGGTAAGTGTTGTGATTGTCTAACCATGGCCCTTTCTGGCCCTAATCACCCAATATCCTATATGTATGGACAGGCTCTCATCTGTCCAAGTACCTCCCCCAATAAAGGCAGCCCCAGGGAAGCCCACCAGATCTCTCAACTGGGAGGGCCGTGACCTGCCTCTAGGTATGTCCTGTCCCTGTTGACCCTCAAGAGGCCTATTGGTACCTGACTGTAGCTTTGAGGGGTTGGGGAAGAGGTGTCATCCTCTGACCATCTTTAGCCTCGCCACTCTTCAATCAGTGGGAACAAACCCTGTTCTACCTGTCTGAGTCACAGCCTGGTACACAGCTTGGGCACGGGGAACCCATGAGGCTTGTAGGGTCATGGCCTGGGCTCCAAGGCTGTATAGACCTCAGTGGGAGGCAATGGTGTGCTGGAGCAGCAGGAACACTGTGTCACCCCGGGGTGCTCACTTCCCCCATCACCGTGATAAAGTCTCACAGAGGAGCAATGGTTTAACATGAGTAAGGGGCTTAGGGGCACTGGGACATGATTCTGGGGAGGAGTGACATATGTCAGGTCAAATGCCAAGAGCAGGGCAGCACAGATGATAGAAAAAGTCTGCAATGGGGCAGCTCAAAGGGGCCTAGGGGGCTGAGCCATGAGCCTGAATGGCCACACTACAGGAGTAAGCCAAGCCTTGCTTCACCCCCATAGGAGTCCTGTGGGTGGCATAGGGCCAGAAAGATGGGGTGTGGGGGCAGGTTATGAATCTCCTGGAATAGATGTGAAGGCTCTCGAGGAAGGCTCCACATACCTGTAGGCTCAGTAGTCCCACAGTGGGATGCAGGGCCTGAGATGCAAGCACTGAAGTCAAGCCAAATTGAGGGAAGTTCCCCAGATACTGACTCACCTTTCTCCCAATGAAGCGCTGGCCAAAGTGGACAGCTGGAGAAAGAGTGATGGGTCACAGGTGGCTCTGGGGACACGATGATCTCCTTCTAGCAAAACATATCCCTGTATCCTGTTTATGGGTGCAACTGGCCTCAATCCATTCCTATCTTCTCTGTGTCATAGGAAGTCACCGAGGTCTGATCTTCCTCATTTGCAAATGGAGTAGTTGGAACATGGAGATTATTCCTGGGCTCAGAGCACTCACAGACATGCACCCACAGATGTGTAACACTCACAGACCCAGAGCACTCACAGGTGTAAAGAACTCACAACCATTGAACAGACACAAAAACAGACTACTCCCATATATGGAGTACTCGCGGATGTGGGTCATTAACAGGCAGACAATTAACAGGAATTAACTACTTGCGGATGTGGGACTCTCACAGGGATGGAGGGCTCACATGTGGGACACTCACAGACATAGAGCACTCACAGACAGAGAACACTTACAGGCATACAGCGCTCACAGACATGGAGCACTCACAGATGCAGAGCACTCACAGACAGGGAACACTTACAGGCATACAGCGCTCACAGACATGGAGCACTCACAGATGCAGAGCACTCACAGACAGGGAACACTTACAGGCATACAGCTCTCACAGACATGGAGCACTCACAGATGCAGAGCACTCACAGACAGGGAACACTTACAGGCATACAGCTCTCACAGACATGGAGCACTCACAGATGCAGAGCACTCACAGACAGGGAACACTTACAGGCATACAGCGCTCACAGACATGGAGCACTCACAGATGCAGAGCACTCACAGACAGGGAACACTTACAGGCATACAGCGCTCACAGACATGGAGCACTCACAGATGCAGAGCACTCACAGACAGGGAACACTTACAGGCATACAGCGCTCACAGACATGGAGCACTCACAGATGCAGAGCACTCACAGACATGGAGCACACACAGGTAAGGAACACTCACGGCCACAGAGTATGGAGCGCTCCACATTTGCGGGATTCTTCCACATGCTAGGCTCCAAGATCGATTTATCAACAATACCCAGGGGTTCATCCAGCCCTCTCCATGAACCTGTGCCCTACAACCTGGTATTGTTCCTATGGCTTCTTAAAGCAGAAGACACCACGTGGTTCATACACAGGAAGGAGACTTTCCTGAGATGCTTGACTGTGGAAGGCACTTGGCCAATATTCATTGGATGAGCACATGATTATCATTATGATAATAGAATCTAGCCTACGGCAGTTAATTCAATTCTCAGTCTCCATGGTCGGTTATTAATCTCTAGCTACTTAATAAGTGTGATAAAGAGATAAGTCTCTGCATTGCTAGGACACTTCACAGTCTGTAAAGCACACAACAGACGTCACGGTCCTTTCTTATCTTTACATCATTTGGAACTCACAAGATCCAGAAGTGAGATCTGTACAACTGTAAATCCACCCCCATTTTACAGACAGAGTAAGCAAGGCTCAAGTATAAGAAGTCATTTGTTACTTCACTTCTCAACTGAAGGATTTATGATCTTTGTGAGGGTAAGGGAGAGGTGATGAGCAGGGTCATTTTCTAGGACTGATGAACTAAATACAAGCTTAACTTGTCTTGGTCCCTATAGGTTTCCATCAGAGCCAAGGCTTGGGTGTTATTGGAAAAGGCCTTCTAGAAAGTTCTATCTGAATTCTGCCTGCTCTAAGTCAACCACAGGCAATTTCAGAGAGATTGCACTTAACTGCTCCCTAGGAAAGTGGCCATTAAAATGAGACAGTTTAACAGTGCCACGTGCACAGGGCTGCGGGTTCTCGAATGGTCACCATCATTTTCAAATGGTTAAGTGCTAGGGCCGAAGGGGGCTTTAGAGGTCATTCGTCACATATTTCAGAACTTTCCCTAACTGGCTATAGTAAGACACCTCACTGAGCACCTCAGTGGTTCTCCTGTTGTTTGTACCAAGTGAAGGCCTGGCTGGAGCTACACACCCAGACCCAGATTATACCTGTGAGGATGACTGCACACTCACACCTGAGTAGTAGCACCTACTCTTGCCCACTGGTAGCCTTAGCTCCTAAGCAACCTTCTAGAGTGTTCAGAGTAAAGCCCCTTCCCACCACTCACTCTGAGCTGCAGCAATTACCGGCCAGGCAACTGCTTTCCACTCTCCTCTGCATAGCTAGCTTTCAGGAACTGGCTCATACAATGGCTATCTTCTGGAAATAGCCTGGCTCTGGGCTCCTGCACACTGAGAGTTTCAAAGGCAGCATTTATGTTATTTTGTAAAAACCTGTACATCTTGCCAGGTCCCAGCAGTATCTTGAGCACGAGGATATCTTTTTCATCTTTCTCCCTTCAAATACTCTGAACATCTGACCTCAACCACTTCAAATGTTGCTGCTGTAGGCAGCAAGATTAGCTCAAGGGGTAAAGGTACTTGCTGTATAGGTCGGGCAGCCCAAGATGAATCCTGGAACTCATGCAAAAGTGGGAACAGAGAAGTGGCTTCCAGAGCCAGCTTCTGATCTCCACAAACATGCCACGGCACATGTGGCCAGAGGCGTGTGCGCGCACGCGCGTGTGCACACACACACACACAGAAATATTAATAGTGGATTAGCTAGCACCAGAGACAGCTCGTGGGAATGTGTTCTTGACTGGGCTAGCAGCTGAGGTAGAGCCATGGGGCCCGCACCATGGAGATGACACAGTAGGGCCCTAATCATAACCTCTGCATTGAAATCACAAGGTCATCCACCAGTTGACAAACAAATTCTCTATTTTGTAGGTTTATCGGGTCCATAACAGACAACTCCAGCCTCTGGAGTGTGCCCCTGGGAGTGACCTGAGGCAGGTGCTGTGTCCCTCCCTCGCCGCCTCATTCTCTCTGGGCTCTCTCCCACAGGATGCAAAGCCAAGGTCAAAACCTGAACCTATAGGAAGGCCCCCTGGTCATCTGACCTCCCCACATCCTGTGGCTGAGTTTACACGTGCCCTGTCAGCACTCCCCTGCTGCCGTGTCCCCTCCCGCGCGGCTCTGTTCTTTTTAACTTGCATAGGTGACACACATCCTGACTGTACACAGCAAAGGCTATCTAAAGTTGTACAAAACTTCTCAAGGTATGATTTTCCCAGGACCTAATATAAGGAGGGAAGTGTCACTTTATGCCATCCCCTCCGCCATCTGTCTCTCTCCTCTCCACTCCCCAACATCACCTCCTCATTGATACATTCTGGAATTTTCCTTCCTGGGAAAATATTTTGACACAGATACAACTTTCCCATCCTCAGTTGCTTGTGGGGTCCACTTGGCCATTGTCCCCACTGTACACTGCTAATTGCTTCTGCCTGACCCATGCGGAGCCTCATCTGTCCCTGTGCAGCAAATATTTTCCAGCTATCTTCCCTTAAAAACCATCCCTGGGCAATTAATCTGTAATATTCTGCTATTTATAATATGCTTTAGTCTAACCTACAAGGACAGTTCAGTTGGGTATAAAATCATGAGCTCAGACCTTTCTGTGTCTGTTAGTTTTGAAAAACATTTTAATATCTTGAAGTTCAATACTGAAAATATATTTTTATCTTTGATAGATAATTATGTATTTTTTATTTTTGAGAAAAACGACAAGTTATCTGTACCTCATAATTAAAGAAAACCATCAGAACACTAAGAACAACTCAGCAATGGCATTGTCTTTTGCTCTCCTCCCTGAGGGCCACATCCAATACCCACCCAGAGATGCAGGGGCTCCGGGGCTGGTGCTTGATTATCTTTGTATCCAGCACCTGCATCCTCACTCTCCTCCTGTCCCCAGGAGATCCATCCAAGAACTCCCTCAGCTCATCTGTTTGTTTCCCCCACACATCCTACCCCCATGAATCCTCATTGACTCATGTGGTCTTTCAACTTCTCCTTGTTGTAGGATTGTTCCTGAGCCCCCCTGGCTCCCACCCATGCCTCCTCCCCTCAGCTGTCTTTCATCTCTGTCCTGTTTACACCCCGCCCCTCTTTCTGCCTCTGCTCCCACTATACCCCAAATCATGCCACTGAGGAGGTATGAACATGGACTTCCGGCTCAGAGACAGAGGTTGGCAGGTGTGTTTGAGGCAAACCTTCCTGCTGCCTTGGCACAGGTGCACCACTGCCACCGGGTGGCACTGTGGGGCCTCCAAGGTGGCCAGGGTGCCCCAGGCTCCCTCTGGAATCTACTCCTTTAGGCCTGTCTTGGTTTCCTGCAGATATCTGGTGGGTGCATGGCTTCACAGTCAGTACACACACACACACACACACACACACACACACACACACACACACGGAGTTAGGGAGCAGTGGCTGGAGCAGATATGTAAGAGAAACCAGGATCCTCCCAGGAAGAGCCCGATAGTAACAGGGCCACAGGGCAGGTAGCATCACCATTTGGCTCACTATATGTGCCAGTGTCTGTAGGATAGAGACACCCTCCTGTGGTATTTATCTTCTTGGCCACAGCCAGAAAACTAACCCATCAGAAACCCTAGGTCAGAAACCCCAGGGACCTGTGGCCAGGAGCTCCTGGGACTCACACACCCCATTCCTAGTGGGTCTTCCCATCAGCTCAGGGTATTTACTTTCCTGTCAGTAAGAGAGACACCACACCTTATTAAAAGTACAGCAGGACACAGAGGATGGCTAATGGCTAATTTATATGGGACAAATAGCTATTTAATTGCTCTCTAATTACGTGACAATTAGAATTCATGCCGCAGCCGTGTCCTTGAGTTCCTATTTATGACCCACATGGAGAGCAGTTTTTCTGTGCCTGTAGCCATTACAGACTGCAATGTACAGAGCTGGCGGCACAGTGACGAGGCATAATTAGCCGTGTAACTGCTCTCTTATACCCCAGTAATTACATGGTGGTATTATCTGTATATTATAATTTATTCATACACCAATCTCTTGTGAACCAGTCTCCTTTCATGAATAGGCCTGGCCCAGTAGGTGTCAATCAATTATTTAGAGTCACAGAAGACCATGCGATGGGGATCGGGGCTAACAGGCTGTTACTGTCCAGGTGCAAAGGCCCTGGGGTGAAGCAGTTGTGAGCATCCAACACCAAGTTCCTGACGGTTGAGCAGACCCAGCTCTGCGGTGATACAGCAAGCGAGCATAGCATGCACAAAACCATCACTGCCGCCAGCTCTTCGTTGCTGGGTCAAGGCTCCTCTGCATGTGCTAGCTCTGAGCCCTGGGGAGTCCCAGCCGACAAATAAAACGAGACTCCTCTGGAAGTGTGGGACACAGGTGCAACTGTGGCATGAAGCAGAACAGCTAAGTCATCGTATTTGATTGTCTCCATCACATCACGTTCTGTTCCGCAGTTCTAGCATGTTCCACCAGGGAGGACGGCAAACGATCAAGGTACTACTGAAACTTTTAGGAGCACAGAGGTCCTCCCTAGATATACCTTGGCCAGGAAAGGTGAGGGCAAGCCACCAGAGCCAGCCTTAGAAATGAGATGGTGTCTACAGAAGACCTACCCGAAAGCAGAGGTGCAGCAAGTTCACAGCCCCTTGGCAGGTAGGGAGCAGGAGGCCCCAGCCTGCAGCAGCCATGGCCCCTGCTGGTCCTGGCTCTTACTTGAAACTTCATCCTGCAGACGTGCAGGGCAATGAGTCCATGGTATCTTAAGCTACCAGGGTTATGGTGATTTGGTAGGGCAACAGAAAGTTACCAAACTCTCCTATCAATGTCTCCCCTTGTTACCCCTTCTCCTGAGGAGAAGGCTATGGAGTTTCCTTATGTCACTCACAACCTTAGTGAGTGGGTATGGAGAGTCAGCCTCTGCTCTGTCTTGTTTCTAGAGGTACCAGCTTTCCCGGGCTGCACTTCCTTTTTCTGCCTTCAAAGCCACAACACAGCATCTTCAGTCTCTGTCTAAACCCCTCCCTTCCTCCTCTACGGATCTTATAGTGACGCTGGGGCTCTTGGACAATCCAGGGGAGGTCGTATCCTTGTCTCATGATCCTCAACTTGAACCTATCCTCAAAGTCTGGGTTAGCATATAAGGTGAAAGTCTGAGGCCCTAGGGATCCGATGTGTACATTTTTGGGGGAAAGGGACATCACCCAGTCCCCACAGTGCATGGAGATAGCATCAAGGATGAGATCCTAGTAGCCTGTGTTATCCATCCAAAGACCCGGAGATCCAGGTAGCTCCTAGAGTGATCCCAGGTACATGGCTAATAGACAAAAACGGTGTCAGACAGCCTCAATTGTGGCTTTATCTCCCCCCTTTAACCCACTGCCCCCCATGAGACTGATAGACAAAGGGCCGTGGAGACGTGGACAGTGTGTTTCCCCATGTGTGACAGGCATGTGGTCACATGTGTGACAGGCATGTGGTCACTGGTGACACCATTCCATCTTTTAACCAGCAATCCTGATCACGGATTACCTGTAGGGAAAGCATTCCCTTTGTTTCTGAAAAGAGTGTGACAACTGAATGATGCCCAGACACTGGGCCGAAACAAATAGCCACAAGTGGGTGCTGTGTTATTACGTTAAAATTCTCCAGGGACTTTTAAAAGTCATTTTGTTCACCACACATTCACTCGTTCAAGGCATCTTTCGGGCACGAGGCTGGGTGCTGGAGGACATGGCAAGCGATGCAGCTCCTGCTGTGGGTGTTCCCCCTCGGTGCAGAGGGCAGCTTCAGAGCACCACACAGGCACATCTTTGATGCTAGGCTGTGTACAGGGAAGGGCAGAAGGGTCCATGTTGGGGTCCTGGCATTAGGGAAGGTAGGTGAACCTTAGAGAGCTGAGGGAAGGAAGCGAGGCCCGAGCAAAGGCTCTGTCAGTGGGCTCATTTCTGCAGTCAGTTGGCAGTGGGCACAACTGGCAGCCCCACATGCTGTGGTGGGGAGGAGAGTGGGCCCAGCTGGAAAGCAAAGACCTTAAAGACAGACCACGAGCTCCAAGCATGTGGCAGGGATGAGGAGTGCCCCAGGCAGAGCTGGGATCTGCAAGCAGAGGGATCCGCAAGCAGGAGGCGGCTGCTGAAGTCATGGGGGCATGGGAGGGGCAGGATGTGGGATGCTGGGAGCCATGGGCCCTGTGCCCTTGTGGTGTCATTCATGTACCAAGGGCCCGGAGAAGTCCGTCTTTGACAGACAGGCATGGGTCAGATTCAGCTTAGCAGCCTTGGGATGCAGGGGCTGGGAAAGCAGACAGAAGGTGATGCAAATAATAGGCAGAGGCTGGAGCCCCTCCCCCACCACCCAGGGTGCTCTCACCTGCCTGGGGATGCCCAGTGTGGGGGCCCATTTACAAATTTTGGCTATTTGTACCAAGCAGAAATCCTTTAAGCTTCATAAGAGGCCCCAATACACAAGGGATAAAGATATTATTTGCTACTGTTTTTTTACAGACATGGGAAAGGATGAAATTGAGGCTGCTGCGGCAAACACAGCTTATCAGATGATGTGTCCTGGAGCAAGGTTTCATGGGATTAGGCATCAGCCATGGAAATGAGGACCAGCATGGGGATGGGGATCAGTCTGGAGGAATGGACAGTGGGAGCATGGATCAGGATAGAGAATGGGGATCAGCCACAGGTATGGCGGTCACCCATGAGAGTGAAGGAGAGGGTATACTGTGGCATGGGTGGCTGCCCTGAGACCCAGGGCCTTTTCCATTCCACTTCATCCCCATCACCCTCACTTTGGCATATGAGAGTCTGTGCATCCATGCTAGCCCTGCTACCTAAAGCAGGGGAACCATACTGGGATCACTATTTCCTTTTTGGTGCTTAGGCCCGACAGAACTCAGGATCAAACGGGGAAAGAGACCAGAGGCAGCACCATTGGTAAGGGGATGGACAGTGGCCGAGTGAGTGGATGGACAGATAGACAATTGGAAAGGTAGATGAATGGATAGATGAATAGATAGATGCCTCTTCTTGGCTCTTGTTGCTCCTCAGTCCTACATGCCAACCAGAGGACTTCCTTAAAAACTACATCAATGGCAAGATCTTTTCCTTCTCCCATGCAGAAGCTTCCAGAGTCTGTGGTATTGTCTGTCCTTGAGCCTGACCTCCAGGGCCCTCAAATTGCTACTGTACAAGGAAAGGCACTCTGTGTCCTCGCTGGCCACGTTCCCATAGAAAGGGGTCAAATCTCCCCATGCTTAGGACAACCTGGACCCACAGGATGAGGAGTGATGCTAGAGCAGGTGTGATGATCTGCCAGTGCCTGCTTCCATCCACTCTAGGCTGGAAGAGGGGCGTGGCAGAAGAAGGGTACTGCCCATGTGCAAGTGGGGGGGGGGACCCCAGATCCCAGATGGCAACTTTTATCAGCCACTAAACTTTGTGAGCTCCAGCCTTCTGGCTGCAGATGTGAACAATAGCAGTACTAAGCCTCGTTCTGAGGACTGAGATGCCCGGCTTTGTCTGCATCAGTGGCTGCCATGACCAAGCCATCACACCCTGTCTCTTTAAGATGTCAGGGATTGTAAGAGGCCACATCTCACCATATCTCACACACTAAAGAAATCAGGCCATCCCCTCCCTCCAGCGCTCTCTCTCTCTCTCTCTCTCTCTCTCTCTCTCTCTGTCTGTCTCTTTGAGACAGCAAATTAAAAAGCCAAAGCCATGTATGCTGTGATTCTTACAGCCAGTAATTTAACAGACCTACCCAGTTAGCTACTCTATGCTCCTCTGTCACACAGGCTTAGCCCCGACTAAATCACATAGTGTAAAACTTCCCACCAGCGCCCCCCCAAAACTTAGAAAAGGCAGGCATCCTCTTTGTTTGGGGATGTCTCTGAAGGCCCTTCCCTGGGTCTGTCCCACTATGGCACCCATGACAGTTCCCTCTTGTCATAGGTCATCCCTATAAAGGACTTGCAACACCTTTTCTGTTACATTTCTTTTCTAACTTCTATCTTGAGGCCTGATAGCAGCCGCCAGCCTGCATGTCTTCCAAGGCAATTCCTCACCTTCAGTGTGGAGGGACAGGGCCATCCACCACGGGGAAAGGCAAGGGCTGACCAATCACCACAGGCACATAGCCCCGGGTATGCCATTCAGGGACCCTGCCTCACTGCTGGTGTCTCAGGACACTCAAGTCAGAACACTGGGGCCAAAGAGGACACGCCTGCTTTCACGGTGCCTGGCTGCACTTTTCTCTTGTGCACACTTATGTGCTGCACACTCATGGGCACCATGCCAGGATGCCTGATGAAGATGTCCCTTCCTGCTCCCTTACACCCACCACCCCTGCCACTCCTCCAGGCCATGAAACTTTCCTTAAAATGTGGCCTCTGGCCTCTGATCCAACTTATGGACCAGGGGAGGGATGCTGGAGGTGAGAGATGGACAAACCCTGCAGATGATGAGAGCATGGACAAGCCTGAAGCTGATGAGAGCATGGACAAGCCTGCAGATGATGAGAGCATGGACAAGCCTGCAGATGATGAGAGCATGGACAAGCCTGCAGATGATGAGAGCATGGACAAGCCTGCAGATGATGAGAGCATGGACAAGCCTGCAGATGATGAGAGCATGGACAAGCCTGCAGATGATGAGAGCATGGACAAGCCTGCAGATGATGAGAGCATGGACAAGCCTGCAGATGATGACAAAATAGACTAGCCCTGCAGATGATGAGAGCATAGACAAACCCTGCAGATGATGAGAGCATGGACAAGCCTGCAGATGATGAGAACATGGACAAGCCTGCAGATGATGACAAAATAGACTAGCCCTGCAGATGATGAGAGCATAGACAAACCCTGCAGATGATGAGAGCATGGACAAGCCTGAAGCTGATGAGATCATAGACTAGCCCTGCAGATGATGACAGCATAGACAAACCCTGCAGATGATGAGAGCATGGGCAAGCCCTGAAGATGATGAGAGCATGGATTAGCCCTGCAGGTGAGAGATGGACAAACCCTGAAGATGATGAGAGCATGGACAAGCCCTGCAGATCATGGTGACTCCATGCCTGGACCAGGAACAGCAACAAAAAGGTGGTGGGGAAGCATCCTGTGTGGACTGGCCAGGGCCAGTCCCTAGAGGCAGGTATCTGCTCCCCCGTGGCATCTTAATAGAGAGCATCCTTGAGAATGACCTTGATTTGCAGATGTGCAGCAACACTGAGGTCTGTCGGTGCTCCCTGGCACAGACAGAGTCATTTTCCCAGAGAAAATTACCATTCCACCTGCTCTTTAGGAAGCATGAAACTTGAGGACTGCTTGAACCCCCAACACACACACACACACACACACACACACACACACACACACACACACACACACACACGGCTTTTCATGCTCCTGCTATATTGTGAAGTATACTGAGTGTGAGTTCTAGTTGCCAAGCTATGTGTAAGTGTGCCATAGCAGGAGCATTCCTCTATATGATGAAAAGATCCAGGTACCATGTGCCAGGTCTACCAAAGCCCAGTCTAATCATGAACATGAAGTTAATGTGCATCTCAGACCATTTCTGGTCCACAGGGAGTCAGTGCCTCTGCTGGTGACAGAATAAGAGGATGCAAGCTATGGTGAGACCCTCAAAAGATGCACAGTAGGGATGTGGTCCCTTCCGAGTTACACACACTGACTCAGATCCTTAAAGCAGTCTTGGGGGATGGGTCACTAGCTGCTGTCAGTGCCCATGGTCCTGAGGATTTCAGCTGCCAGTGCTTGGCACTGCACTGTGAAGCCACACATCATCGTCTATGATACACAGTAAACGCGAGGAGGAGATAATATCGTGATCTGCATGTGTAAGCAGAAGCTGAGGGCTAGGAAGCACAGATCCTGGGATCCGAGTCCTCAAAAAGCCCATTCTCCCACCCCAAAGGTCTTCTGTCCTTGTGCTACATTCTTGATCAGATGTTAGATCCAGGGCAGGAAGTAAGACCCTCAGAAGGACCGACCTCAAAGCAGCAGGTAGGCATGCACTTCAGTGTGGGAAGGAGAAAGGACCCACCTATTGATGGGACAATCTGAGTTAAGTCTGGAGTGAGGTCAGATCTGGGCTCCTCAAACCCTCCACACTGTCAGAAAGAGACACTAGGCTGCTATGCTCTGACTGGATTGGAGTGGCTGGAGGGGTCGGGCTGTCCTGGGTAATCTCCAGGCACAGAATGAGGACACAGAACTGGAGGGATCTTAGATTGCACACTGCTCTGGCCCACACCGGAGAAGAGAGGAAGGAGACTCTGGATTACCATTTGGGCCTCTGTGAGCTTGGGCAGGGAGGAGGCTTGTGCTGTGGTGGAGCAGGGACAAGGAGCACTGTAGACTCACTATAGCTTCGGGGAAGATTGTAGAGGAGAAAGACAAACTGACAAGGAAGACAGCAGCGTGGGGAGAGCCAATCAAGGCAGCAGGCCAGCCCATACACACAGTCCAGCAAGGACAGCACATAGCTCAAAAGGTCCCAGAGGAATTCACAGGCAGGGGTGAAGGGCAGTGGCAGAGCTGATGATCAGTAGAGCTGGAGGATCCCTTGTGACTTCATCCCTGGAGATCCACAGTGGCTGTCAATGGCTAATGTGTAGCTCTGCATCTGGATCTTTGCACAGGTCTCCCCCGGCTATTTGGGTCCCTGTGGGCATGACGTTTGATGGGGCACTAGGGGCTGAGGTACTCTTGACCCACTTGTGTGAACTCATGGAAGATTCCTGACCCACCTAGGCCTCTCCCTGTCCCCTGTAAAACGTAAGACTGCAGGAACCCTTGCCATGGAGGTCTGGCAGGACTCGTGTGCAAGATTCTACACAGCAGCCTGCTTGGCAACTGAGTCCTAGCGAACACTGCCTTCCCTGCCACCACTGGCTCGCCTGAACAATGCAGGCACCGACTCTTGGCGATTCAGGCAGCTTCCCAGATATAGGGCTTTCATCCACTTGTCCCCAACCTTGTAAGGCTGACAGGTGGCTTCTCACAAGCCTGGCAGGGTCACGATGAGTGACGAAAAACTGAAGAGCTCTGGCCCCAAGCCATAGGGAGGGCCTCAGTGGGGTAGGCAGGGGACCCAGGAATCACATTCTCCCAGACCATCTACTCAGTAAGGGTTTTCTCGGTGACAATGTATGTGTGGGATTTTAGCATTCAATCCAACATAGATACCTTGTATGAGATGACAATCCACATGAATTTTTAATGCGAGACATGATACTTAAAAGCAGATTCTCACTAGGCATCCCCTCAAGACCAGGCTTTCACACCTCTCCATGCTCTTGGGGACCATGCAGAAACGCATTTGCTACCGAAAGCCATTGTAGGAACCACAACAGTTCAGAAGGGAAAGTCACAGGCCAGAGTTATGTCTGAGGTGGCAGAAAGTCATGCCTGGGGCCACACTCTGATTATACTGCAGGCGAGACTAAATCAAGCAGAGCTCGTTCTGAAGACAGCTCACAAAGTGGTCTCCTAAGAAGCCAAAAAGAGCCTCTTGGTCCGTAATTGTTACTAAATGGTCTCCTAATTGAATTCCTACTTTCCAGCAAAGCTATCCATTACCCTACCACACAAGTGGCTCACACAGGTGCCCTGCAGTAGAGGGCCTTCTTACCACCCCACATCACAGCCAATGTGAGGGCAGGGGGCTTCTTAATCCTCTCACATACATGTTGCATGGGCTCCAGGTTTTCAGGCCCCATTAGGCTCTCAATGGTTCTAGAAAATTCTAGCTATCCTAGAGCCAGCAAAGGATGGGGACTTAGTAAGTGCTCAGCCTGTATCTGGCCTGGGCAAATTGTTCTGTCCCCAGCACCAGGGTTCAGCCCCATGTAGTCAGACCTTTGCCTGGATCTGTGAGTGGACTGCCTGGAGTCTGACAAGGAGGAGTGTGAAGACCCAGCTGCCTCCTGCAGAGGTCACAGATGGCTGAGGTCTGGACATCTGGGGGGGGGTGCTCTGCCGGTGGGCTTTCTGGGAGGAGGCCAGCAGAGTCCAAGACAAGAGAACCAATAGGGCTTTGTGCAGCCTTCAGGTTGCATTCCTCACTTACACATGGGGAAAACGAGGCCCGACTATGAGGCGTGTGATGGCGTAACTCACCTTCCCTTTCCGTTTTCTACCCTGAAAAATGTGATAGCAATGCCTCATTGTGTGTACAGTTGTGGATGGAGTGAGATTCCCTGTATGAGGCACGAGGGAGGGGTCTAGGAAGAGGCAGGGAAAGCTAAAACCAACTCACCCTCCTCCTCCTCCTCCCTACCTGTCAAATCCCCAAGGCAAGGGTGCCCTGGTCTTCTGCAGTAGCCCTTAACCTCTGTTCCCATTCTGCCCAGGAGGAAGCTGTCACACGAGCAGAAGTCAAGGAGGTACAAAACCACATGACCTGCTCTAGCAGACAAGGTGGCATGCCATTAAAAAGCAGCGGGAGGGGCTGGAGCCAAGAGCACTGGCCGCTCTTGCAGAAGACCGGAGTTCAATTCCAAGCACTCATATCATGGCTCCTAAACACCTGTAACTCCAGTTCCAAGGGATCTGATGTTGATTTCCAGCCTTCTTGGGCACCAGCTATATACATACATACACACAGGCAAAAACTTGTATGCAGAAAAACAAAATAAAACTAAATCTTATGCGAGCAGCTGAGTTCCACTGCAGTCCAGGGAGGGTTCTGCAGGCTCCTGTCCTCCTATGTGGCTGACCTGCAGGGGGACCTGATCAGGCCAGGCTCCAGTGTCTCGCTGAGCCCCTGAACCGTCACCAGTACTATAGCCCCAGAGTGCATGGCATACTCCCACAGTAGTACCGTCCTGTGTTTCCACACCCTCTGTAGGATGCTCAAACACAGGCTCTAACAGGAATGCACCTCTGGGGCTGGCCCTCGGCAGCCCTGCTCTTTCCTCTCCTTCTGTCCAGCATCAAGCAAACAAACACAAAGGCATGGCTATGTGATCCATAGGGTACATTCTAAATGGCATCTCTTCAGGTTTTTAGAACCTGAAACCCTGGTGACCTGTAGGAGTATGACCTCCTTACTCCTTCATTCTGTGCATCAGCTAACACAAAGCACACAAGCACCCCAGGAGGTCAGGGTTGATGACAAAGTGTTGTCAGAATATGTAGGGAGGCACTGGGAGTGGGGACAGTATAACAGCAATGGGTGGGTGAAGGTACCACCCAGCATGCAGTCTTCATGCCCATTGTCCATGCCTCTCTCCCCTTCCCTATAAAAGCTGACTCATATGCGTGAGTCCCCCAGTATGGAAATCTGAGGCTGAGAGCACCCTGTCTTCTCAATGGAAGGACTTCAATAAACCCTATTTCCATCCCACCTCATCTCTGTGAGCATTGGCCTGTGACCAGTAACAAACTACTGGGATTTCTCTTTTGACACCACCCAGGGACCCTCTGGGGCCCAGATATTGATCTTGTAGGGAGCGCTATGGAGGGCTCACTCAAGTCTCTGGAAGATGTGGGCTACACCCCACTTTCCTACAGGGAAACCAAAACACAGAGAAGGGAAGCAGGATTTGAACTCTGCTCTGTCTGAGTCCCCTCCTGTGACCCCAGGTTGCTTCTCTAGATTGAGTCCAGCATGCTGACTTCATGGGCCAAGAAATAGCCTCACTCTCCCATAGTCTTCCCTCTTTCTACGTCTAGACAGGAAGACCTGGAAACTAAGACCAAGAGACGGCAAGCAATGCTCTGACACAGGGCCAAAGCAACCCCAGAGAGACGGCAACCCTAGAGAGGGGCCTCAGAGCTGCCGCCAGGACTCTGAGCCAGATGGATCTGATTCAGCTGCCAGCTCTGCTTATTCTGCTAGAGGTTGCCTCCAGGACAGGGAAGATGGATGTGCCCTAGATAAGCAGGCAGGCTCTTCTCCAAAGGCCCAGCTGATGGCTTCAAATATACTCATCAAAATTAACCAAAGCAACAAGAGCTGAGGGATAAATGCCTCACACCAGACCACAGTTCCAGAGCAGAACCAGACCAGTGGTACAGGCAGCCATGGAGAGACAGATCCCAAGGGTTGGCCACCCCCGGATGGTATGTACATACCTTTCTCTTGTTGGCCGGGCAGATATAGAAGTTGTCAATGACGGTGGTGACACCAGGCTGGAGAGTAAGTTTGGTGTATGTTGTCCCAAAATCTGAGGACCTATGGGAACAGAGACAATTGTCAACACATGTTCTTCATGGGTAGGCTTTCCAGCATTGTGGTGTGCCGACACTGGAATAACTAAGGTACCAGGTTTTGTCCTCTCCATCTTCCCAGGGGAAGGATGTTCCACCCCAAGTGCAAGAGAGGAGACTGGGTTCCCTTGCAGATAGCAGGTTTGCTCAGGTCTACAGCCCAGATCTGGAGTTAGAACCAGAAGTTAGAATGCTTTTGCGGGAAGGGGGGGGGCATGGGGTGGGGAGTGGGTTCAAGATAGAATTTCTCTGAGACCTGGCTGCCTGGAACTAGCTCGTGTAGACCAGGCTGGCCTTGAACTCAGCGCCCCACCTGTCTCTGCCTCCAGAGTGCTGGGATTCAAGGTGTGTGTCACCCCAGCCCTGCTCAGAAGTCAGAACTTCTTGATTCTTCTATCTTATGATGCTTCACAAAACCCTCAAGATCTATTCCATTTTGTCCATCTCATAGACAAGCAGTAGGCACCGAGGGGCCCTGCATGAGGGACCACTCAGCTGACAAGCAGCAGACACAGGGTACAAACGCTGGCCCATCTGATGCCGGGTCCCAGCCCATTCTGCATGGCCACTGACTGAGCCGAGGCCCCATCGCTCGCATCTGCTCATCCATTGTGTCTCTGAAAGCTCAGCTCCAGCAGGAGGGAACATCCAGGCACAGGGTGACCCCTGCCTTAATCACATGACCACAGGATAGCAGGGACAAGCTTGGTATCTTCTGGGAGTCATTTTCCAGGACCTGTGTCACCCGGAGCTGGCCCAGTGAGCTTCCCACGGGAGAACAGGCCAATAACTCTACACCACCTCCAGCCCCTTTTCCTCAGCCTCAAAGTGAGGAGATGCAAGTGGAAGGTCCCAATAGCTCCCTGAGTCCTGAAGCCCCAAGGCCACTGGAAACGAGAGGGAGACATGTTAATGCCTGTGCTGGGATTCATGGATGTATCAGACCATGGAACCACCTCTACATTGAAGTGTAAGTCACAATGGCTTCCTATGACAACTCACTAAAACATGTGGGAACTGGGGCTGGAGAGATGGCTGGGCAGTTAAGAGCACTTGCTGCCCTTACAGAGAACCTGAGTTCCATTCCCAGCTCCCGTATGCAAATCTAGCTCTGGGGGAATCTGATGCTTTTGTCCTGCACTCACGGGCACAAACCCTCTTGCAGAAACACACCTGCATGCCAACGTGATAAAAGTACATCTGAAATATGTGGGCATTCAGACTACGCCAAGAGTACTGGGGGAGTTGGGCCGGATAGGGCCTCTGGCTTCGGTCAACGTTTCCACCTAAAACCTCGGCACCAAGTGGTGGTGGGGCTTGGCCCCTGGCTGTGCTGCTGCCTGTCACCTGTACCTGCTGCGTGGCCTCAGCAACATCTTCCCTCCTCTTGGCCTACAGAGAGGCTGGAGGAGGACAGGGCTTGTTGCTCCAGAGCTGAAGTGAGACCCTGAGCCACTTCCTTGCAAATTCCCCACCTGCTGACTGGAGCTTTCAGTGTGCACTCACTGTTCTGGAGCTCACTCCCCACCCAACCCTCAGACCTTCAGGTGAAGCAGTGCTAAGGAGATGGCCATGTTTACTATCACTGGGCTTGGTGGCCACTGGTCCCCGAGGTCCTTTATAAACCTCTGGGTCATGAGGTCCCTTATGCCAGGACAAGAGACAGCCCAACCCCCATCTTCTGACTCTTAGGATAGCCCAGCCAGGGGTAGGGTCTGGCTTCCTCATCCTCCCTAGGAGGGCTAGAGCAAGCACACCTGCTGTCTACTCAAGGCACATTTGCCCTCCAGACCGCAGAGAATTGATTTTCATTGGTTAAAGGGAAGTGAGAGGTCCCATTAGCAGAGATCGATCCACCCGGCCCAGAGCCCTGTAGAGGCAATGGTTGTTTATAAGCTCAGAGCCCACAGCCTAATGCAGCTGGGTCTTCTCTGGCTGCTCTTCCCAAACCCCCCCATAGGCCACCCCTTTTCCTCCTGGTCCCCATTGCCTCAGCCTCAGTCCAGCCAGCCCAGCCTCTTTTCCATCCTCCTCGCTACAGGGGCTGCCCAAAGCTGAGAACTCAAGGGTACCTGTGGGTGTGGGTTAGCCATGGACAATAGCCACCCCTGAGGTCCAGGACACTCGTCAAGGGAGGAGGGCAGGCACATGCTAAGAAAGGTAGCAAAGTACAATCACACTGGAAGAGGAAGATGCAGGGACCAGGGAGACCCGGGAGTTAGTGGGATCACTGGATCATAGATGGGCATGGGCAAAGTAACATACATACAGAGACCTGAGGGAAGAAGCGGGGACTGTGCCTGCCAGGGAAGGGCACCTGTGTCCAGTTGGCCAGGGAAGGGCACCTGTGTCCAGTTGGCCAGGGAAGGGCACCTGTGTCCAGTTGGTCAGGGAAAGGCACCTGTCCCCAGTTGGCCAGGGAAGGGCACCTGTCCCCAGTTGGCCAGGGAAAAGCACCTGTCCCCAGTTGGCCAGGGAAGGGCACCTGTCCCCAGTTGGCCAGGGAAAGGCACCTGTCCCCAGTTGGCCAGGGAAGGGCACCTGTTCCCAGTTGGCCAGGGAAAGGCACCTGTCCCCAGTTGGCCAGGGAAGGGCACCTGTTCCCAGTTGGCCAGGGAAAAGCACCTGTGTCCAGTTGGCCAGGGAAGGGCACCTGTCCCCAGTTGGCCAGGGAAAGGCACCTGTGTCCAGTTGGCCAGGGAAGGGCACCTGTCCCCAGTTGGCCAGGGAAAGGCACCTGTCCCCAGTTGGCCAGGGAAGGGCATCCGTCCCCAGTTGACCAGGAAAAGGCACCTGTGCCCACAAGGCTAGGGAAGGGCACCTGTCCCCAGTCAGTCAGGGAAAGTCACCTGTACCCTGTTGGCCATGGAAGGGCATCTGTCCCCAGTTGGTCAGGGAAAGTCACCTGTACCCAGTTGGCCAGGCCAGGGAAGGGCACCTGTCCCCACAAGGCTAGGGAAGGACACCTGTCCCCAGTTGACCAGTATTTTTGAAAACACATCAGTCAAGAACAAGAGTGAAATGTAGATCTCACAGATGTCATCAGGCTAAGACAAGGCCACACTGGAGGGTCACATGAAGACAGACATAACTGCTGGAATGCTACAGCCCCTGGGAGCTGGGGGCGGTGAAAGCAGACTCTCCACCAGCTCCCTAAAGGAACTAGCTCCAGGATGCCGCCTGTTCTCAGGGCTGGGGCTTCCAGAACAGTGGAGGGGTCCATTTCCGTTCCTTAACATCACACGGCAGCCAGAGGACACAGATGTGGGATTCCAAAGAGAGAGGGGAGCAAAGGCGGAGACACACATATAAGTGGGGGGGGGACAGAGAGGAGACAGGGAGAGATAGATTAACAGGCAGGCGGGCGGACAGGCTCACAGATGAGCAAGCAACAGGGGAGAGAAAGAGACTGAGAGGAGAGGAGGCACCGGCTGAGACAGACTGGGGACAGACAGACAGACAGACGAGGCAGAGGCACAAAGAGAGATACTGAGGCAGAGATAGAGGAGTCAGACAGAAAATGAAGAGTTGGGTAGGGGAGACAAGGAGGGAAGGTCCAGGGACCCTGGGAAACGCAGAGGGGGTGTTAACAAGGACACCACAGTCCCCCACTGCCCATCACACCCCGCTGCCTTGTGCATCACCTAACCTAGCCTGACTTGCTGACTCTCCCAATCCCCACATTTCATCCAGAGTCTCCCTGCTCCTGGCCAGGTCCTTCCTGCCCACATGCCTTGAGGTGTTCCTGGGCAGGGGGAGGGGGCAGGGTGCCACAGGTAGCCTTCCTTGGGAGGGCATGTATGTCCTGTGGTTGCTGAAGGAAGCTCTCACATCACAATACTTAAGACGTGGTGGTCTCAGGGAGTTCAGAGAAGTCAGAAATGGGACTTGTGGGCCTCAAGCGGAAGTGTTGGTCTCTGTTGTAGGCTGAGAGACAGTCTATGACCTTGACTGTTTCACCCTCCAGAGCAGCAGTTCTCAACCTGTGGGTTGTGATCCCTTTTTGATGTTGCATATCAGATATTTACATTACAATTAATGACAGTAACAAAATTACAGCTATGAGGTAGCAACGAAATAATTTTACGGTCGGGATCAACACAACAGGAGGAATCGTATTAAAGGATCACAGCATTAGGAAGGTTGAGAACCATGGAAGACTCCTTCCAATGCAAGGTTTGTGGCCTGCCTCTGCCTTTGAAACCTGTCCCCAGGGTCTGTGTCAACCATTTTTGGACAAAACTCCTCCTCTCCATATCCCAATCATCCAGGACTCAAAGGACAATCCCAAGAGTCATCCCCAGGAATTCTCAGTCTCACATGCTAAGTCCCTTCCACCAAGTAGGAAACATTTGTACAGACTCCAGGATTAGGGTGTGGCCGCTGTGTCTGGAGTATGTGTGGGAGTATCATAGGTACAGTACATATCAGCCGAGGAGCAGGAACAGGCTCTGGGCAACAGCCAGGTCTAGGGTAACTAGAGCGGAACAGGGAGAGGGAGAGAGAGGACTTGATCTGCTTTACAATGCAACAGCCTCTGGCCACTTGAGGCCGCAGCTCTTGGAATATGGCCCATCTGGTCAGAAGGCAGAAAGACGTTGAAACACTGATTTCTAAGGCTCAGGGTCCAGAAGGAGTGTAAAATACCTCATTGTCAGTTTTATGTAGATTACATATTGACATACTAATATTCTGGATGTATTGAGTTAATTAAAATCATTACTAAAATTAATTTCACCTGCTCCTAGTTTTAGTTAATAGACTTCACTTTATTGCAGTTTCCAGATCACCACAGAACTGTGCTGTAAGCTCCATTTCCCCCTGCCCCTGGCTCCACACACAGACCCTCTCTGCTGCTACCATCCCTGCCTCAGAGAACACATTTGTCCCAGGGATGAGCCAATGTACAGGCCATTGCCACAGAGCCCACAGTTCTGATGAGGGCCTGCTGGCCCAGCAGGCTTCAGGCAGAATGGATTCCCTCCCCACCTCACCCCCAGCCCTGGGCAGCACCGATCTTTTCACGATTGCCAGTTTTGCATCCTCTAGAATGTTCTGTGGCCAGAGTCTCTCAGCAGGAGCCTTCCTTCTCTCTCTCCTCCATACCCTCAGGTTTCCTCCACATTGTTGCCACTACTGTCCTTTCTCTTGGCACTGTGGCCACCAGAGCCTTCTGCACAACTCACACGGTTAACACGCTCTGTCAGGACTTCATGTCTGGACACAGAAGACATTGGGAGCACCTCCGAGGAAGCGGCAGGGCCCGTGAGGGCCAAGGATCCGGCAGGAAAGCTCTATCGCAGTGGGCCAGCTGAGTGGCCATGTGGGGTTCACGTAGAGGGTGCCTGGCACAGCACGCACCACACGGGGTTTGCCATTGCCACTGTGTTGCTGTGTCAGGATGATCACTCAGGAGTTCAGACTGTGGGGGCAGGGCCCACCCTCAGGAGGGACAGTCAGGTGGTAACTTGAATTAGACAAAGGATTGGAATATGGGAAGAGACAGAGGCAACACAGATGACGTGGGAGCCAAGTGACACTGCTCAGAAAAGTTCCTCTCAAGAAGGGTAAGCTGGGAGTCAGGACAGCCGTGGCTGTGGACAGGGCCAGGCTGGAGGTGGGACTGAGTTGGGAGTGGCCCTGTGCTCTGTGCCACCTCTTCTGGGGAGGGGTCCCACCCTGGGCTCAGTCCCCATTGCTCTGAGCTGCCAGGGCCCTTGGCTGCTAACTCAGGAGTCAGCATCACTTTGTCCTCTGAGACACTGAGGGTTGGAGGCGGCAGCCTCTGAGGTCCTCATCAGTGTAAAAGCTGTGACCAATGTCTCTAACCTGCAGGTACCCCACACCTTTCAGCAACTGTCACCTGGCCCTAGCCCTGAGTCTCTAGCACAGGCACCAGTTGAATGCATCCACATAAGGCGGGTTATGGGTGAGCTTGGTCGGGATGTGCCTTCCCAGTGGGCAGTTCTATCCATGCTGACCCTCACCATTCACCTGGGCATCTGCTTGTCAAACAAACAGACACACCCGACAGTGGTCATTCCAGTACCTACTTCCGTCTTCACATGAGATTTGGGCCCTAAGCCCAGAGTGACATACGGACCCATACACTTGGTAAGGCTATACTGTGGGCTCTGGGCAGACGCAGACTTGGAGTGTATTTGTTCGACTCACATTGGCAGCTGTTAGTTATTGAGCACTCACTGTTTACACAGGTGATTTCTAATTAGATGGCCATGGTTCATGATGACAGGGACAGGCAGAGAGAAAGCGGCAACGGAATGCCCAACAGGTCTGAGGTTTCACCAGCCCCAGACAGCCATCGATGCTGGAGGGAAATGCATAAGTCCCAGGAGAGCCCAGGGTCCGAGGAACATGGAACCCCTTGCTGGGACCACTGAAGGAACTTGCAGGCACAGGGCCGCGGTACCTCAGAGAGGGCAACAGCTGAGGGATACTTGGAGCCAGTCCAGAGCCTGAGTGACTGGAGCTCTTCCAACCCCTCCCACATGCTGGCTGAGGGTCTGCTGGCAGCGGTCAGTGATGATTCAGAGTGCTCCAGCTACCACCCGGGCAGCGACACTGAGCAAAGGCCACAGGCCACAGCCTCTGCCCCGGGCCGGTTGGGGGGGGGTGGACAGAAGAAAGGAAGGGATGTCATCGCCTGTCTACGTGGAGTTCATCGTATCTACTTGCTGGAGTTGTCTCTTAGGGGACGCTGAACACAGACAAAGAGAAGGAATGACATTTACCACCTCAGATATGTGTGAAAACTAGGTGCCCAGCAAGCAGTCTGGGCAGGTCAATGGCAGGAACCTTAGGCCACTGCTGGACCTATCTCCTCCAAAGGCTGCCAGATCCGGTGATAGAGAGGTCACCATGAACCTCTAAAGGTCCAACAGCCAAGCACACCACTGACAATGCTTGTCAGGAGCCTTTGGTGGGGTTTTGGGTGCCAGACGTGAAGGCTGTGTGACCTTAGGCTAGCAGGCGTCCCCCTCTGGTCAAGCTTGCCATTGCAAAAGGGCGGTGGTGGTAGTGGTTGGATTTATGTCTATGCACCAGTCTTGACACTAGTGGATCTGGTTCTTAAGGAAGGGTATAAAGGAGAAAAGAGGGGATTAAGGAGGGGACACTAGAACTCACAGTATCACCCTCCCCACAACAGGACACACCCCTAGGTGACTTCCTTGTTCTCATTATCCAAACTGCCCAAGGTCTTGTCCGCACCTCCCTCCCCGCTTTCATCCATACTGAGACTATTCTAAGCTTCATCCTTTCAAATTAAAAATTAAAAACCCAGAGTCTAAAACCGGGCAAGTAGAAACACAGAAGGTGAACACAGTTTGAAAATTGCTATTTGCGAATCGGCTGCTTAATTGTTGAGTGTTTGTACACATTCTCTTCTTAAAAATGATTTCATTAGGCCATTTTCATATTCTATAATTATTCCACTGGTGGGGCACACTCTCCCACTCCCTCCCACCATGAGCCCCTGCTTTCACACGTGGCTCCCACTGCTAACCGGAAGGACACACACAGGTATGAGGAAGGCAAGTCACACTTCCTCCAGGCAGCTGTGTCCAGCCCCCAGTGAGGCTACTTGCAAGCCCCGACCCAGGGCAGGCCCTGACTTGTGTGGGACATGGATGCTATGTGTGTGGAGAAGGTCCGGGATGGATGCTCATGCCTGTCCTGAAATGAGAGGGTGGGTACAGAGGCAGCGTCAAGAGAAGCCAATGCTGCCCAGGGCGGCCCCGCTGCCACTCAATGGACCGCCCTCTGCCTTCAGTGAAGTGCCTGTGGCTGTGTGCACCTCATGCTCCACGACAGTCATTGAGTCTGCGTGTGACAGCCTGCAGGCACTTCCAGGTGACCCCTCATCACTCTGGAGACAAGGTCCAACACTTGCACTTTGTATACAGAGAAATAGAGGCCGCATAGGAGAGATACGGGCACCCACTAGCAAGCACAGCCTTGAGCCTGCACTCTGAGCAGGGGTGAGGCCTGCACGGTTCCTGGAGAAGGCTGTCCTAAGATTTGGCCCTGTTCCGGGGCTCAGGAAGTCTGCTGTGACATTAGGAATGGGTGTTATGCTGACAGTCACACAGAACACTGGCTGCTCATGGGCCTGGATGTTCTATAGGACTTGTCAAAGGTTTGATTTCCACTGCCCTAACAACCTGATCAGTTCTCCCGGGATCAGCTGGGGACAGGGAGTCACTACCATACAGGGCATCTTTAAGGGCAATAGTGTCATTCAGAAAAATTCTGGAATGTGAACTGAGTATGAAACGGGGAATAGGGTGTCAGCTAGTGAGGTAGGCTACAGGAAGGGGTGCAGGAAGGATGGGGCCAGGCAGGTCATCGAACATATTTTCCTGCTCACAATGAGCTACAGCCCCACAACCCTAATCATAAATTGAAAATACTGCAGAACATCCCAGAATATGCAAGCTGAGCCCAGTCAACTTCAAGTGTGCTCAGCACTCTCCCGTTAACTTTCACTGACAAAATCATCCACATAGCCCACACTATAAGGAAGTGTTGACTGCTTTATATAACTCATTGAGTACATGGATTCAGAGGATATGGGCAAGCCAACCCTGCATCCTGGATGTTTCCTTTCTTTGCTACCCAACATTGTCAGAGAGGCTTTTACATATGGCCAGCCTGGGAAAGATCAAAGATTGCTGTGTGGTTTCTACTGAATGCCTCTGGCTTTTACAACATCATGAAACAAAAACCACAACAAAAGAGGCCACTGGACTCTGCTGATGTGGAGGGCATCTGTGTTCTGAGTGAGAGAACACAGCTTCCCTACCTGCCCCAACCCCAGATGTGCAAGCCCTGTGCAACCGAGTGGAGAAACTGCACAGTTATCTAATCATATGGGAACGTGGTTGTGCCTTCCCATGTGCAGATAAGGAAACAGGCATGGGGAGCCCGCTGGCCCAAAGAATAGCAACCCCAGGACTATCAGCAAAAGCCAGGTATCAGCTTCAGGTTTGTCCCACCAACTCGGGACTGAAGCATGGCATGGCTCCCCCAGGCCCCCAGAGCCTTCCAGATATCATTTTCCACCCCAACAGTATCTGCAGAGCCATCCTGATACCTGCTAATGTAGCAGCAACTGATCAGTGGACACCTTGACATGGGAGCAGCATGTCATTCCCTGGGAGAGTTGCTGTGGGCTCAGGGCTACCCCTAGCCCAATACTGAACTTCAGGCAGCTCAGCCAGAGCTGCTATGGGCTGGAAAGAGGATGCAGAAGACTCTGGGGACTCCAGCTTTCTTAGGTCTGAAATTCCAGGGGGCAGATTCCATCTTGTGTGCCTCATCACCTGACCAGGCTTTCTACTTATGGCTTCGGCCCCTGCCACATCTGTAATGGCTCTGAGTGCTACGAGGTTTGCTGGCAGACAGTTCTGGAATGAAGAGGGCTGGGTTAACCAACCCCACAGACTCCTTTAAGCCCATGCCTGCAGTCCAAACAGCACCCCGGGGATGGAAACTCAGTTGTGAACTTGGTCCAGACAGTCTGGCTCCTGGCCCTGGCACCTCCTTTGCTCTGAGAACTCAATCCTTTGCAAGAAACCCTTCCACAGACCTCCTGAGCATGTCCTATGCTGAGACCTTGTGCTGGAGCAGCGGGCAAAGAGGTATTAGGTGCCACTGGGCATGACTGCACATTGCGGGAAGATCTCAGGGGTGGCCGTCACTACCCAGGCCCCTCCACCTCCATGCAGCCCCCCCCAGGCCTCCTCACAGACAGCACTGGGGGAGGGGTGTTAAACTTGGCTAGGCAGGAGCCTCAAGGACCCTCTGTTCAGTAGAGTCAACTGTCATCCTGACAGACATGTGTGCCTCCAGGGCCACACATGTACAGGCCGAGTATAAGAAGAAATGGAGCCAGAGAGGAGATCTCAGGGTCCCAGTGAAGGTGTGGGGACCCTCTGGAGCCTGGGGAGATGTAAGGGACTCTCCATAGCCAAAGGCGGGAACCACAGGCTTACCAGGACCTCAAGAAAGTATGGGTATTTCCAGAGGCTCAAGGAAGGTCTTACCTGAGCGTACAGACATGCTTCAGGTGTATGAGGAACCTGGGGCCTGGGGACCTGGCAGAGGACTCACGGGGGCTGAGAGAAAGGGGATGGGTCAGGAATCTGGGTGGGCATTTCTCAGGGGTCCAATGAGGACGGTCCTGGGGCCTCACAAGACAGGCTAGCTGCCCCGGAAAAGCAGCTAGGAGGACACAAGGGCAGAGGTGTCGGCCGGAAACAGCAGGAAAGAAGCTGCTGAGGCAGGAAGTGTCAAGGGCAGAATGAGGAGACACGAGAACCCAGTGGAGCTAACTCCAGTGCTGCTGTGATGGCTTGAGACCTTTCGGACAGTGTCCCCCGCCCAACCCCTTCTGTGACTGAGGACCGACAGTGTGTTCCTCCCATGCAGATGAGGAGGCGACATCACTTGCTTGGTCACCAAGGATGAAGTTAGCCTCTATGGGGAAAGGGTCTGAGCTTCCCGTGATGTCCCACAGGCTTTAAACGACACACGTGGGACTTTTTATAAAGACACTGCCCCCTGGCACTCTGCAGAATGAGGCCCTGTCCGAGGAATCGCCTGGCTCGTCTTCCTGGCACAGACATTGCTACTGCTGTTCACCGGCACACGGGCCGTCATCCCGCAGTGGTGTCCCCGCTTTCACAGCTGTTCTTGCCAACCTAAGCTGGGCATGCCTCCAGGGACCCAGGCCAAGACCATGTCACCCTCCAGCCCACAGGAGGAGGCAGACCCCCAGGGCCAAAGCCACCAGATGTTGTAGAGTCTCAAAGAGGGGGTGTCAGCGACCCCAGTGGCCAGGTAGAGTTTATCTCCATTGGCCCTGATCTGGTAGGCTGAGAAGTATATAGTGCTTACCCCTCTGGGTTTGATAGGGAAGGCAACATCAGTGCCTCCTAGGAATGGCCAGGCTTGTGATCACCTGCCAGAGGCTAGCCCACAACAATGGAAGAGGAAAGACAGCATACTGACCACAGGCTCCTGGGCCTGGGAACTTCATCCCTACCTCCCATGGCCTTCACTCATGACTAGTATTTACTTCCCAGAGGAGACAGTGTTGGGGACTAACATTCCCGTGGGAAGGTAAGACAGTGAGGAGCACTCAGCCTGAGTTGAAACATCCAGGGAAGGCTGTGCCTCTGAGCGCAGCCCTGTTCATTTGAGGGAGCACTCACTTTCCCACAGAGCACTGTCTGCACACATTCCTGGGCTCCTGGGAAGCCCAAGGCCTATCAGCATCTGCAGCATGAAGACAGCGGGGTACTTCTTGGGTGGAAACGAGCATCCCAGGGCTATGCCATACTCCCACAGAGGCCTCAGTGTTCCTGAGCAGGTCACTCAGCATTCTGGTCCTCAGGAACCTCTGCTGTGGAATGAGGAGAACCATGCCTTCCCCAGAGTCACCAAGTGGACCGAGTGAAGTGAGCCTCCAGTCAGAGACTTCCCAGGACACATGCCTGCCCGCTACGGAGGACTGTCTCCATTGCTAATCGACACAGAAGGCTCAGCACACTGGGTAGACAGTGATAGCTATATAAAAAGCCAGTTAAGCATGGGTCTGTGGGTGAACCAGAAAGCAAGCCTGAAAGCAGCATTCCTCCATGGTTTCTGCTCCAAGTTCCTGCCTGCTTCCCTCAGTGTTGGAGTGTGACTTGTAAGACAAATAAACCCTTTCCTCCCCTAAGTTGCTTTGGTCATGGTATTTGTCACAGCAACAGAATGAAACTAGAACAGCTCTTCCCAGGGAGGTGACACAGAGCAGAGACTGGAATGCATGGTGGGTACCAAGGCAGAAAGTCAGCAACTGTAAAGGCCCTGGAGATGGGACTGCACACACCTGTTGCCTCTCTTGAGTGTGCTTCGGATGGAGCTGGGCATCTCCCCCCCCCCCAGCTCCGCCCCTGCTCCTCTCCACCCTTCTGCATCATCCTCTGGGTTCGAGACATCTAGATTAGGCACACTCTGTGCTTTAACCTAGACGGTCTTAAAATGGGTCCCATGTCCTCCTAGGAGAGGTTAGCTAGGAGGACACCATGCAGCAAGACTGTGTGCAGCAAGGCAAGACAGGATTGCTGTCTGTCCTGAGGCCAACAGCAGGGCTCTCCTCAGGCAGGGCTCTGACCACACAGCAGAGGGAACTTCGCCTGCTCGCGGGGCTCCAAGGAAAGGGAAAAGCCTGAGTTTCAGTGACTGCGAAGAAAGCAAACCGCTGTGGGAACCCACTTCCCAGGCCAGCAGCAGACTGTCCTCCAGTATGGAACCCACGCTAACTTGGAAAATAAACAGCCTTCAGAGATCAGAGGAGGCACAGTTACAGTTCATTACAGTAAATCCACCGTCAAGGGTGGACGGAGATAAGCGGGATTATGCCCGTCACAGCAATTAAAATTAAAAAAAGGAGAGTTTTGAGAGAGATGTAATTCCATGGTCCCTGGTGGTGCTGCCTGCCAGGGCTTGTGGCTTGGAAGGGTGGCGTTGCGGTTAGGGGATGCATTCATTCCTCCCGAAGGCTGCTCTGAGCTCCTCTCCTGCCAGGACCTGCCCGAGACCAGAGCCACAGTGTGTCCCACTCACTGCAATGCTGCGATGCCCATGGCATGGGAGGCTCAGTGTGTCAACCGTCATCCTAGAGCCATCCTACAATGCCATCCTCTTTTGCCACCACCCCTGGCCTGCCTCACTGTCGCTCTGGGAGTTTCACGGTTTCCTATGTGGAAAATGGCATCAGTGTCCAAGTCCTCTGGCTCTGTGTGTGTGTGTGTGTGTGTGTGTGTGTGTGTGTGTGTGTGTGTGTGTGTGGCCAAGAATAGACTTAAAGGCTGGGGTGTGGCTCAAGGGAGAGTGCTGGTCTCACATCTGCCCAGAGCACAACAGCCACAGAAGAGTAAACATGGAAGTGTCCTGTGAGCAACACATTCATCCCCACGAAGCAGCCTGTCCGCTCCCATCCCCTTCTCTCATCCCTGCTCTGCAGAGAACCCCACCCACCACCTCTCCACCAACTCGTTGGGAATTTCTTGTTGCTCTAATGAGGGAGGGTTCTGGGGGAGGCTGAGGGCTGAAGAAGGAAACACAAGCATCCCTAGCAGGGGCCAGGTGCCCCTGCGTTTTCAGGTCCTACTACACAACCCTCCCTGAGTATGGTCCCTGGTTGTTGGCCAGGCTCATGAGCTGCAGGACTGTCCCCCACCTTCCTGGTCTCTCTGCTCCAGCACAGCAGGGAGCATCACAGTTCTAAACTCAAGGCCGCCTCTCTGTCCTGTGGCTCTCTGTCCATCCTGAGAAGTCAATTCTTTGATTTGTGTGCTGGAGATAGGAGGCAGAGGACTTCCCGCAGCCCCTTGACGCTTGGCCTTTGATTGACATTAACGGTGATCATGGGCTGCTGTGTGTGTTTGCCACATCTTCTCAGGTAGGGGTGTGTGTGTGTGTGTGTGTGTGTGTGTGTGTGTGTGTGTGTGTGTGTGTGTGTGTGTGTGAGTGAGGGCATGCGTACAGTAGTCCACCAAAGCCAGAGACATCAGATCTTCTTGATGACAGAGTTAGAGGCACTTGTGAGCTACCTTACTTGGGTGTGGGGAACCGAACTCAGTTCTTCCAGAGGAGCAGTACACACTCCCAACCACTAATCCATCTCTCCAGTCCCAGCAGTATAATTTTAAACCTAAAGTCAAGTAGAGCTTTGTGAACAAACACACTGGGAGATGGAGGAGTAGCCAGATGCCCCAAAGGAAGGAAGCCACATTTGAGTCAGTCCCATTTCTCCAGCACTGACCTCCTGATGACTTTACAGTCTTCTGTCCTTGGACCAATGGCACAAAAGTAATGAAGGTCCCAGGCATCTGGGCATTACCACTGAATACCAGGCTGGCTGCCTGTCTTCCTAGCTGGTTTCCGAGCACAGGACCCCCATAAGTGGAGAAGCAGGGGACCTGGCCGTGAATCTGAACTTTGCTTCTAGTCCTGGCTTTGCAAACACATATTCCCTGGTCAGGCCCGCTGGCTCTCACCAGGTGCATCCTGAGTCCCGACACACAGCCTAGGGACCATCTCCCACTTCTGATGGTCCATCCTAGCCGCTTCAGAATGCCTCATGAGCACAGCTCCACAAGCTCCCTGCCTGGACCCATGTGACCTTAGTAGGACAGAGCTGAGACAGCAGTGTGGGACAGGCCAGGAACTTTGTGTCCATAAGCAGAAGACCCACCCCCCACCGCCCCCTGCAAGTGCACAGCCCAGCCAGGTTCAGACCAAATGCCATGCTCGCTGCACAGCCCACGCCCACCAGGGAGACTGGGGTGACGGTTCCTGCCGTGTAATTACAGTGGGAATTAGGAAATCACCCATCCTGCTGTCGGCTACATAATTAATTTGGGAAATTTAATTGTGCCTTAGTGGGGGAGGATTTCCCCAGTGGAGACAGACTTAGATAGGAGAACAAAAATGGAAAACACCTACACCCTACTTCCGTCTGGAGACACACAGAGGCCAAATACACGGTGCTAGATGCCATAGCCTCACCTTATCCACAGGGAAACTGAGGCACATCTGCTGCCTTGCTCACAGCCCAGTTTGAAAATACCATGCCAGCAGCAAAGTGCCCTAGGACCCAGCAGGAGGCCTGGTTTTCATCTTGGCTGCCAGCAGCAGCCTGCTATTGTTATCACAGGGTACCACAGCTCAGAAGGGCCCCTCTTACAGGCACTCTTACATCCCAATCAGGCTAATACCTAGCCCAAATCTGTAGGCACCTGACAGCCTCTGAGAAGGCCCTTGGTGCACACAGGGAGTACTAGGATCCTCCTGACATTCTCTGCAGATGCTACTTCCTTCCTGCTTTGAGCCAGGGCTACCTCCGGGTGGAGACAAGGACTGAGCTCGGTGTCCCGGTGGGCTCTTCCAGGATACAAGCTGGGGAAACCAGGTCTTCCCCCATCACCGTCCATCTCAAGACTGAACTTTGGGCCCCAGGGACACAAGGCAACTTGCATGTGTCAGAAGGTGGGACAGAGAAGGGTGAGTTAGCCTAAGGGACAGATGCACGAAGACAGGGATCAAGGCTGCTGGAGCCTTTCATAAGTGGTACAGAACAAACGCCATGGTCAAGGATGCCTGGGCTTCCAGCCTTCCCTCAGTCCCTGCTGCTCTAGGTTCTCCAGGCTTGAGGCGGTTTGATTGACAATGGGCTGCATAGGCACATATAGCCATTTGAGGTTTCAAAAGCCATGACATTACATTCCCAAAGTCCTCTCTCTCCCTCCCTGCCTCTCCCCCTCCCTCCCTCCCCCCATCTCTCTCTCCCTCCTTCCCTCCCAAATGCCTATGGATCAGGACAGAAGAACTGAGTTACTGCTGTAGAGCCACGCCTGCCTGCCTGCCGCCATACTGCCCACCACAATGGCCATGGGCTCACCCTCTGAAATGGTAAGGCCTTCCTCTATAAGCTGCCCACAACAGAAAAGTAATGAAGGCAAAGCTTTATCCCTGCCTTTCAAGGGCAGCCTTGCGCACAGGCTGAGCAGCCCTGGGGCCCAGAATGCTGTGCTCACACTTGGACACTGTCTGCCGTATACTGGCAGGGTGGTCTTAAGTCCACAGGAAGCTATAGACTTGAGCGTGGTATTCACTCTGTGCCCTGTGGTTCCTACAATGCTCAGTGCATGCTGGGCCTTACAACTCTTCACAAGATGGCTAAAGGATAGTGCTACATGAGAACTGTGATTCTATAGATGTACCCAGGGCACCTGCCCTTGCCTCCTCCATTCACCTGGGCATGAGTGTGTGGACTCCGAAGCACTGAGCCACCTCTGCCAGCACAGTCCTATTTGTTCTCGGCTTTGTTGCTTCAATCACACTCAGGATGCATCCCAGATGGGTGCGTGGAAATCAGACAGATAAAGTCCCAGGGTCTCCATCTTGGAGAATGTGTCTCGGTATCTGTTGCCTGTCTCTGACACACTGTCCTTAATGCTGTCCTCATCTGCTCCTGGTGCTGCTACCTGGCCACCAGCACACCAGCCATGTCCATAGGTCTTGAGAAGAAACCAGTGTGACAATGTCATCCACAGCGCTCTCAGCCTCCAGGATTAAAGACACACCCGAACCACTCAGGGCCCAGCTCCCTCTGCCACTAAGCCTGGGAATTACATGGTGCATGCTACAGAATGTCACTCTTGGACAGTACTCACATACACATACATACTCAAAAATGTATTCGCTACATGTTTACTCCTGCAACACACAAATCCACACGTGCGTTCATACACACCCATGCATGAACATGAAGGCACATACACCTTACTTTGTCCACCTTCCAGCAACTGTAGCTCCTCCCCAGTGCCCTGCCCTGGCCTCAGCTTGGCTCTTCATCTCAGCCTCAGGACCCACTGGGAGAGCTGCTCACAGCCACTCTGAGCCCAGCTGCACAAGGTCTCTGCTGGGTCCTATCAGCTTGTATCCATCTAGGGCATCACACTAGCTTGTAGGCTCTTTGCCTGAGGAAGGCTGGGGCCTATTCCATCCCTAGCTCCTGGCAGTGGCTGCACCAGCAGGTTCTTGCAGGGTGCATCCTGCTGTGTCTCTGGCTCTACACTTGGCCCGTGCCACAGATTCTTCCTCATATGGCCCAGAGCCTCAGTGGCTCAGAGCAAGGAGGCAGGCAGTCCATGCAGATGGCCCGGGCCCCAGAGAGTGGTAACATACTATGTCCTGTGTGCATCTAGGTACCAGGGGCTTGGTCCTCAAGCCCTGGCCATAGAGTAGGGCGCAGACAACCCCCATATTATCCAAGCAGTTTTATTTGTCAAGTAAATAGTCAAAGAACACAGCCTTGAGCAGGCCTCCCCTCATCTTCTCAGGAGAGTTGTAATGCAGTAGCAGGGCCAAGACCTGTGTCACACACACCCAGTGATCACACAGAGGCTCTGCTGTCCCCAGCATCTGGGATAGAAAGGTTGGGATAAAGCCCCCATCCTTCCCTTTGGGAATTCCAGCTAGAGGCCTGAGCCGGGACAGCCACCCTGGTGTGTGCTTACTATGCCCATCTGTCTAGTGGGGATGCGGTCCCTCCTACCCTTGGAAGTTGGGAGAAGATGAAAACTGCTGGCATGTGTGGTAGTGTGTGACAAGGCAGGAGTTCAGCTTTCGAGACTTTAGGGAAGTCCTCACTTTGCGTTCTCTCGGTAGTGACAGTACAACTCATCAGACCCCTGTCTCAGCCCCTGACAGTCCCTTGGCCCATCCGAGGAGCTGATGCACCTGGGAGGAGACTGACCTTTACTTGGTGTCAGTCCAGGGAGGGCCAGCAGAGTGACCACTTCTCTGGTTACCACCTCCCCACCTCAGTAGCAAGGAAGACAGGGCTATCATTGCAATTGTTCTGAGAAAACGTGTAAGGCAGGTGTGGCAGTTCGAATGAAAATGACTCCCCTTGTTCATAGGGAGTGGCAATATCGGGAGGTGTGCCCTTGTTGGAGGAAGCACGTCACTGGGGCGGACTTTGAGATTTCAAATGCTCAAGCCAGACCCGGCGGCTCACACTCTCTTCCTGCTGCCTGCTGAGTACCACATCTGCCCACATCCCAGCACGCTTCCTGCCTTGCTGGTAATGACTAAACCTCTGAACTGTAAGCCAGTCCCAGTGAAATGCTTTCCTTTATAAGAGTTTCTGCGGTCATGGTGTCTTTCCACAGCAACAGAACATTGACTAAGACAGAACTTGGTACCAGAGACTGAAGTATCACTGTGGTAAGCCAGATGGTGCTTTTGTTTGGAGGAATGTGGTCTTTGGATTAGGAAAGCTTTACATGAAGCTTCATGGGCCATCCTAGTAGAAGAGCGACGACAGTGGTACTGAGGGTGATTTGACACTGACTCGAGAGGTTTCAGAGAAGAATATGAGTATGTCGCCTAGAAACCTTTCTTATGATATTTTGGTGATGACTGTGGCTTCAGCCCTTGTCCCAAAAAAATCTGCCTAAGGCTGAATTGAGGAGTTATGGATTAACAGCCTTGGCAGAGGAGATTTCCAGACAGGCTAGTATTGACTGTGTTGCTCGGTTATTAGCGGCTACACTTACAGAGATCTATAATAAAAAGAAGCAAGCTGAGCAAGGAAAATGCAAAAGGTACAGTTTGAAGAGAAAGGGAGCATCTGAAAGTGTAATGAAGTCAAGCCCCTTGCTCAAGGGGATAAAAATTTTGAAGAAAAACCTGATGCCAAATATAATAAAGGGAATGGTGACCTCAGGGTAAAACCCCACCCAGCTAAGCTTCAAACTTGTGGAAAGAAATTAAAGAACAGTAAAAGGAATTAAAGAAAAGCTTAAGGCCAAGCGAGTGTGATGGTGCATGCCTTTAATCCTAGCAATAGGAGGCAGAGGCAGGTCCAAGGCCAGTCTTGCCTACAAAGCAAGTTCCAGGATAGCCGAACTTAGGCAGTGAAGGAGACCATCAAAAATGGAAAGCTGGTGGAATGTATGTGGGGGTGGGTGGGAGACTGTATTCTAGCTCTAGCAAGCAGCAGACTGTGGCAGCTTATGCCGTATGGTTCTAGCTTTGGAGTCAAGGGTACAAGAAAGGAGTTATGGAATCTGACTAAGGAGAGCCACTGAGGCCAGGCATTGTCAGGATGTCACCTGCATAGAGGCCTAGAGCCCAATGCATGAAGCTGTGAAGGTAAGCATTGAGTTGGAGAACCCCTAGATGTTGGAGATGCCAGAGCCACGGGACACCCGCTGAGCAGAGCCGCTAACAGGGGGTGGAACCAGCCTAAGGGAAGTGTGTTGCAGTCAACAGAGCTGAAAGGAGTTGGAGGTCTTGTAAGGATTCAGGCATTACGCTGGGCCGCCCCTGTCACCTAGCAGAATGTACTCAGGCAGTACTCTGGTCAGCCCAGGGTTCCACGAGTACTAGTCTGCAGGCAGGTGTAAAGGACCCCTTTAAAAAACAGAACCCATTTTCTTATCACTCCTCCCTCTCTGCAAAATGGGCACAAGGCCAGGCTGCAGAAACCCACAAAGACAGCTGACCTGAACAAGGAGGAGCTAATGGACCCCCAGACTGATAGCACTGGAGTGACTCAGACTCCCTGAAGACGGGTCTCAGTTAGAAGGCCTGGGCAGTCTAAGGGACCTCAGACAGTGGTAACTTGACACGGGCTGGGTTCATCTGGGAAGAGGGTACTTCAGTTAAGAACATGTCTCCATCCGACTGGTCTGTGGACAAGTCTGTAGAACATTATCTAGATTAATGTTAGATATGAAAGGGCCCTGCTCACTGTGTGCCATGCCACCCTGGGCACAGAGTCCTGCACATAAGAAAGCAGCTGAGCAAGCCATGGGGAACAGGCCGGTAAGCAGCGCTCTGCCCCGGCCTCTACTTCAGTTTCTGTCTCGGGTTCCTGTTTGAGTCCCCCCCACCCCCGGCCCCTTCCCCCCATCCTCCCCTCCCCAACTTCCCTTCATGATGGCTGTAAGCTGAAACAACCCTTTCTCCCCAGGTTGCTCTTGGCCACTGTGTTTATCATGGCAATCCAAAGACAAATCCTCTCCATGTCTTCTGCTGCTGTGCTGTTGTGACTTTAACTCCATAGCTCTCTGCTTCCCTATTCCGTGCCAGGCAAGTGTACAAATTCTAAACTGCAGGGGGGACACAAGCTCTGTATGCAAAGCATGTGGCCATCCCTTTCGAAGCCACTTTTACCCCACTGATGGAGCTGGGCCATCCTCAAAGCCACGTGCCATCCACAGCCTGCAGGGCCTTCATCCGGTCGTGTCCGCTCTCCCTGCTCCACAGGGAAGGCTCATGGGGTCCTCGTGGACCCTCCCCGCTCAGCCCAGCTGCTTTCCGGAGCTGTGGCCTTTTCAGGTCCAACCCATGAATAATGAATCTGTTATAAATTTAGCAAGTGTCCTTTCTCCCTGGGATTCGGCCTTTCTCTTTATTTTCATCATGCTGGGTTTGTAAGAAAATGAGCCCCTGGAAACACATATTTCCCTCTCTGATTTCCTGACAACCAGAATTAAGTTGCTAATTTTCTAGCTCCCGTGCAGAGAGCCACTGGCCAGCTGCCCTGAGCCAGGGGCAGGGATACAGTGGGAGACTCTGGCAGCTTTCCGGAAAGTTCTATTCCTGGAGCTGGGAGGTATGAAGAGAAGGGCTTGACCTCAGCATAACATCCACATGTCAGCCCTTGTCGCTCTACAGCTGGACACATGTGCACCGTGTGAGGTTTAAAAGGCATAGTCCTCCAGGTAAACTAGTGAGAGACGTGACACCCCAGGGCATAAGCTCCATGGCGAACATCTGGTGGCCCATTAGGCTCTCACTTCCTCACCTCAGCTTGCAGGGAGGACAGGGTGCAGGGTTTCCAGGAGCGTAAGTGAGGTATGGGTGCAGAGGCAGGCAGCCATAGCAATACCATGTGGCAATGGCTTCCATGCCCCCCTTTTCCTTCTCAGAATGCAGTTCACACAGTACTAAAAGAACCTTCTGGAAGCGAGATATGCATGCTCTCAAGACAGCTCCAAACTCTCACCCACCTGCTGCCCAGTCTCCATTTCAAGACTTCAGAGTTGATCGTTGGCCTGGAACTTAAGGGTCTCTCTGACTGAGTCTGGCTGCTTCCTTTATGGCCAGCTTCACCCTTCCCTTACCCATGGTCTTACTCCGGCCCTTGCTCCTGCATTTGCTGTCTACACATTGTCTCTGCCAGGCCCAGGCAGGTGCTGCATGGTTTTCTGGGTGACCTCAGTAAAACACTGAGCCTCTCAGGTACAGAAACTGCTTTGAACCAGTTCGTACCAGCTACTGTGTCCCACACTCTGGCACTTACTTTGGGACTGTGGCGTTTGATTACTGATGGTTCTTAGGAGCCCAAGATCATCTCAAATGACTACCATGGCCAGCCTGAGCCAACAGCCTAGGGACTAGACCAGCACAGGCCACTGAGTCAGAGGGACCTGAGTGTGAATTTAAGGTCTGCCACTTGTTAGCTGGGAGACCTTGGGCAAATTATGCACCCTCCCTGAGCCTAGTAAGAGTACTTTGGGCTAATGGGGGAGGGTGCACTACGCTAAGGCTTGGTGTTTTGCCGATTCTCTATGCATGAGTTTCCTTCCCTACGGGAAAATGGTGGCCATCCTGACGATTCCTGCTTTATATAACCCAAGGTTCTAAGAGGATCTGAGCCTTCCCTATACTTCTGCTGATCGGGGACAAAGCGGCCAGCCTGGGCCAAAGTGAGGTATGGTCATGGGCAAGGGAGACTCCAATCACCCTAGTTAGCTGGATCAGAGGTCACACTCCAGTGACCAGTGGGAGGAGGGTAAACAACAGAGTGGGGAGTGGCAGGGTCCCTCAAGGGGGCAGTGTTGGAGACCCCCAGAGGAAGTGATGGCAAGCCCTGGCGGGACCCTAGCAAATCAGGAAGTCGGTACAGGGAGGGCACTAGACTTCCCACCCATTTTTGAGCAGAATATGATCCCCCCCCCCAACCTGGCCATGGAGGACACAGCCCCAGAGAAGCAGGGAAGCTTGTGCAGGGCTTCACAGCCACATGGAGGTGGGGACCTTTGGAACCCAGCCTGCCTGACCCCGGAGTCTTCACATTCTTACCAAGACCCAAGGGGGTTCCTCAGGAAAAGGACAAGACAGAACCCGCGGTCTGCTTCAAGAAAAGTCATGGTGGGGCCTGGGGTCACAGCTAGAGAGATGGCATCTACAAGAAACAAGGAGGTGGCCCTAGTGGCTCCAGTCTGCCTGTCACCAGCACCCTGTACCACAGGTCAGCTCTGCTTCAGAGTGCAAGGGCTATGCTGGCCTGAACCCTGCAGCAGCCGATGTGAGAAATCCTGAGCATGTCCTGCTCCAACAGCCCAGGCTGAGGCAAGAGACCCGGAGCTGACGACTGAAGTCCAGCTATCCTGTTTCCACAGATTGAATCCTGGGTCCCCAGGTATGTGCAGGGAAGCCTCTTCCCAAATGTGTGGTGTTAGGAGACAGCCCCTGGCACAGCAATGGTGAACTCAGTTTCCCCTCACTCTGGGCTGCACAGTGGCTGAATTTTCTAAATTCATGGAGCTTGCTTCCTGGGACTCAGTGCGTCCCTTTTAGTGGCGTACCATCAGAAGTGGCATGTACACATGGCTTCTGAGCCAGGCCCCAAGTCCTCCCGCCTCCCCCCCCCCATACCTGCTACAGGTGACAGTGACCATGGAAGTCTGTGCCCCATAGGGAAGGAACCTTGAGCCTTGAGTCCCCAGCTACAGACAGACTCCTAAGGGAGCCTCCATCATCTAGACCGTGAGCCAATGGAACCCAGGATTATTGGCTATTGGAGCCAGGATGCCTTCCCCAAGGTGCAGTGGGAATTCATTCTGCCAATAGTTTTGGGGTACCATCCTTAGGGTGTGGCTTCAGTGAATGTGATCTCTTATAAGGAAAAGGAAGGGTCTCTCTCTCCCTGTCCCCCCCCCTCTCAGGTGATGCTCTGAGCATCCTGCATCATAGCATTTGGCGCCTCCAAGGGAAGAAGGCTGTGGAGATTATTTACCTTCATTGTGTGCTCCCCAAACAAACATGCTATCCTTTTATTCGAGAGTTCATGGACTTCCTTAATCCTCCCTCATCCAAGGGGCAGAAAAGATGGTGACACACAACATCCATTCTCTCCTGTACCCTACCTTCTGAAAGTCTGGCTGTATTATGCAGAAAGCCTTCAGAACCCATATAATAATATAAAACACCCAGGCACATTTTGAGAGCTGGCTCCTTCAGGTCGCTTATCAGGCTACACGCTCCACAGCTGGGGAGGGGCTTCCTAATAAATTATTTACAGAGCCATTTGCATTATGGAAAACAGTGTGTGTGGGGGGGGAACTCCCAAAACATTAAAAATAGAGCCACCTGTGATCTGCCACCCCACAAGCAGGAGGAAAATGGAGCTGAAAGCCATGTGCTGAAGAGCCCTCCTCACTGCAACTCTGGTCACAGGGGCCAGGCATGGAACCTATGAAAGTGAACGGATAAATACATGGGGGAGACGCTAATACGCAAGAGCACCACCCTGCCACAGAAAATAAAGAAACCCCTTCATTTACAACAATGTGGACATACCTAGCTGATGTAAGCCATGAACAGAGAACCACATGCCTTGGACTGTCACTGCTGTATAGGATCTGAGCATCCAACCCCAGAGAGATGGATACAACATGGCCTCAGGGCTGAGATGGGGGTAGGAGAGCCTGGAAACAAGCTGTTCCTAGACCCTGGAATCTGTAACTCAGGGCAAGTTTACCAGCCACCCTGTTGGAATACCCAAGCCAAGAGTCTCTGCCTGTTTTCCACCCCTTCTTTGAGAGGTCCCTGACCACTGAAGTTTCCCTTAGAAGCATAAAAATGTTTCAGACTGGCTAGAAGGGGGAGGATGAGGCCTTGGTTCTTCCAAGGAATAGGAGCCAAACTCCTGTCCCTCCATGCCCCTGTCTCAGCCCCACCACAGTTTGGGGGTGTCCACTTTCACAAGAGGCCAGAGGCCAGATAGAAATGGCTAGAGCTACACTCAGCCTGCCCTGCTCAAGTCTGGCACCACACATTGCTACCCCCCCCCCCCCGCCCCCAGATCACACCCTTTCAATCCTCCTACAGCAAGTGGGTACACAGAGAAGGTGGCCTTGGCTTATACTCCAGGGAAGCTGAGGAAAAACAGAAGTTTCTGGAAGGGCAAAAAGGGGAATTAAGGAGGTCCAGCTAACCAGGCATGAAGGACAGATAGCCAGGGGAGAGGGATGGACAGCTGGGGGGAGAGGGACAGTCAGTTTGAGGGAGAGGGACAGCCAGACAGAGAAGCTGTTGGACCGAGGAAAGAACCACGGCCCTGCCTATCAACAAGTGGGAATCAGGAGGAAGCTAGGTGCTGTAGAGCTTGCAAAGCAGTCTGTCTGCATGGCTCTCCCTCACCCCTGCTGATCCTTCCCACTTCCTCCTTCCGGAAAGACAGTCTCTGATTTCCAATGCAGTCTCCTGCAGTGTTGATTCTGGGATGCCAGCACCAACCCTAGGGCGATGCTTTTTAAATACCATATCCTGAGATAGGAGTATTCCTGTGGTGGAGAGCTCCCTAGTCTCAGGGACGCCCTGGTCTGTGTCTTCCACGGTGAGGATTGCCCACAAAGGCCTCACACATTTAACTACACTCCTGGCACAGCAGAAAGACATGTCAGAGACCCCTACCCTCCACTACCAGCCCAAGAAGAAACACAGGATCTGATCTTCCCCTTTTCCCATCTCTCTGAGCAGTTTTTTTATTAGTGCCTGATTTCTCCAGCTAGAAGACCAGGCTCTAGGGCATCACTACACTAGCATGGTGCCAGCTATGGGATAATGGGTTGGTAGGTGGGTGAGTAGGTACACCAATGAGTGTTTAATGGATGATGCAGTGGATAGATGTGTGTGAAGATTAGTAGATGGGTAGGTGAGTGAATGATGGATGAGTGGGTCAATAGATAAGTGTGTACACGGTTGAGTGATAGACACATAGGTAGATACACAGGTGGGTGAGTGGATGGATATATGTATGGGGGAAGTAAAAGGATATCGATAGTTATATAAGTATATGAATAGATAGTTGGATAGATGGACATTTAGGCAAGTAGATAGGCAGATGGGTGGATAGATATAGATGTTGGATGGATAGATGGTAGACAGATGGATGACTGGGTAAGTTGAAAGGAGGTAGGAGAATGATGGATAGCTGAGTAGATAGATGTGGATGGATGGGTAAATGGGTGAATGGAGGAATAGATAATTGAGTGGATGGATGGATGGGTGGGGATGGGTAAATGGGTGAATGGAAGAATAGATAATTGAGTGGATGGATGGATGGGTGGGTGGGTGGATGGGTAAATGGGTGAATGGAGGAATAGATAATTGAGTGGATGGATGGATGGATGGGTGGGTACGTGGATGGGTAAATGGGTGAATGGAGGAATAGATAATTGAGTGGATGGATGGATGGATGGGTGGGTAGGTGGATGGGTAAATGGGTGAATGGAGGAATAGATAATTGAGTGGATGGATGGATGGGTGGGTGGGTGGATGGGTAAATTGGTGAATGGAGGAATAGATAATTGAGTGGATGGATGGATGGATGGGTGGGTGGGTGGATGCATGGATGAATGGATGGGTAAATGGGTGGATGGATAAATGGAGGAATAGACAATTGGTGGAGGGGTGGGTAGATAGGTGTATGGATGGATGGTAGGTAGAGAAGAGGATGGGAAGGAAAGCATAAATATGTAGGTGAAGCTAGTGACCACTTACATGAAAAAGCCAAGTGGCACTCAGTGGACTTAATGCATGAGGACTTAAACATCCCATTCCTGGCTCATTTACGAAGCAGATTTACAAGAGGCAAGGATGCCACCTAAGTAACTCAGGAAGCAGGAAACCCAAGAGGGTATTGGTATTAGCAAATATCCATGGGACAGAGACACTGTGTGCCCTTGCCTTCCCCCTGCCACTGTTCCCACTGCCCCAGGGAGCCTCGGTCCCTGAAGATGTAAAGGAAGCATCCCCAACAGCTGTGGGGATGATGGCAGGGGAGGCAGGACATCCCCTAAGGGGGTCTGTGTTCCAGGAAAAGCTGCTCCTGGGCCTGTAAGAGGTCATGATAGCGGGATTGACCATCAGGGTAGAGCATCTACTTCACACAGGGTACAAGGCAGAGCATGAAGGCAACTGTTTCCTCTCCCAGCCCAATTCCTCCAGCTCTGAGACTGGGGCTGATACAAGGGTTCTACCCACAGCCTCAGGCTGGACTCTGATGCTCCTTTGCCACGTGTGACCTGGCCACCATCCTGAACAGCTGTGGTACTTCTGCAGTCTTGCTGATTTTGGGGGGTCTGGAAATGACTGATTTCCTGGTGACAGGACTGAAGGATTTGATACGAGATAGTAAACAGACCTGTAAGTCTATCCTGGGACCCGGGCAGGCATCACTAATTGATTACTGTACTTATTGCTACCTTAACTTTAACACCCCTCTCATCACAGAGTCTACATGGTAGAAAGTCCAAGCATTCTCGAAGGTCAAAACCTATATCAATGACCTCCAGGCTACACCACCTGAGGCAAAAGGAAGTAAGGAAGAAAGCCTGCAACCCCCTGCTGAGCCAGCAGCTCTGTCTGGAATCCGGTTTTCTTTGTCCCTGCACAGACTAGGGCAAGGCCTGATGTCTACAAAGGGAGGTTTTAATAGAATCATAGCAAAGCCAGCCTGGAAAATAACACCATTCACAGTGACCCCTAATTAAAACTCAGAGCGCACACAGCCAGAGCCCCTGGGCTCCTAGCTACTGGGACTTAATTGAGAGAAAGAGATGCAGAGAAGTGTATGGCTTAGCAGCGGGGGGGGGGGGGGGGGGGGGGGGGAAGGAGGGGGGTACCACAGAGGGGCTCTGAGCTGCATGGAGCAGGGCCACTCCATCACTGTGACTGGCAAAAGCTGCTCTGCAGGCCATATCTCAGCAGGGTGGTGGTCTCTAGACACAAGTCAGTGGAAGCAAGCCGTATACAGTTTGCTCTCTACCAATGAGGCAAATGAAAGGGAAGTTACTCTGAGGTTCCACCTTGGATTTGCCCACAGGTAGCTGACAGATGGGCACCGAGCACTGTGTAGGAAGAGGAAACCTGCCCAGGAATTCTAGATCATGCCCTGCCACTCCCTGGGGGGAGGGGGCCATGTATGTCCTAGGCTCACCTAGGTCCCATTTCCTGTGTGCAGTGCGGTACCCCCCCCCAACCCTTGTGCTGACTTGGGTGGACTGAGAGGAATGGGCAAGGGAGGCAGCGCCTCGCTGGATCTCACTGGTGGGCTCCACAGTAAAAGTGAACTTCCAGCCTGGGGAATGGTTCATGCAGCGGCCCCTTGTGCACACACAGATGGCATCTCAAAGGGCAGCACACATGCTTTAAGACCCTGGTGCTGGTCCTCCAGGAAGCAGGAGTTAGGGCACTCTAAGACCCAGGGTGACAGAGAGACTGCAGTATCTGGCCTTCCCCGTGCTTAGAATGTGTCTGATACTGACTGACCCCCGGCCCATTGCAGTCACATCCCAGCTCCCAACATGTGTTTCACAGCCTTGTTACTGTGACAAAAATACTCAAAAAGCAACTGAAGGCGGGAAGGATTTACTTTGACTCAGTCTCAGAGGGTTCCCTGCATGGCTGGCCGGCTCCACCAGTGGAGAGGCAGGCAGAGCATCATGGGAGTGGGAGAGCATGAGGGAACAAAGATGATCAGTTCCTGGCAGCCAGGAGGCAGAGAAAAGGCAAGACAGGAAGAGGCAGGTGAAGACATACCCTTCCAGCACAGTCTTCACTAGTGGTAGACTCTTCCAGGTCCCACTCCTAAGGATCCGTTCAGCTCTGAGCTGGTCAATAGATTGACCTAATGATAAAGATAGCGCCCCCAGATCCAATCACCTCTCAGCAGTGTGGCCAGCTGGGGACCAGGCCCTCAGCATGTGAGCATTTGAGGGGACGCTTTGTGCATAACTTACCTAGTGTCATGAAGTCGAGAACTTTAACCGTGAGGCCATCTTGATTATCTGAGTTACTCTATAGCCAATGAGCAGAGTCCTTAGACAGAAAAGGAGAAGCCACAGGGAAGGACACAGGAGCCACCAAGATTCAGGGAGACAGCAATATTTTCCCTTACGACTATCAGAGGAGCCCAGCCCAACCTACCTTGATTTCCAACTGACTTTCTGTCTTTAGAACTGAGATAGAACTTGTCTTTGGTTCAACACCCCCAAGTCCAATAAACCTTTATTCTGGAGGCCACAGGTTGGCAGCAGCAAGTCCAATTCTGTGTTCAGCTAAGAGGAACGGTCTTTATATCCAGTCATCTGGAGCTACATGGCAGCCTGCATGTCTGTGAGATGCCCTCTGCATCTCAGTGTCCCCCTTCTAAGGACTCGAGCCCTGGGACCTCAGACTACCCTTCTCAGTAAAGTGCATTCCAACTGCAAAGAGCCTGCTTCAGATGAGGCCGGGTCCTGACAGCCTGGTGGCCGTGATGGCGAAGGAGCTTTCACAACAACCCTCTCCACATAACGAGGTGAGTTCTCATTGGAAGACAGGGCCTGGATGGTAACTAGTAAATAAGGGAGAACAAGACAGATCCAACACAACACCTGGCTGTGACCATGGGATATGGGTCACTTGTGAAAACCACTCTCACTGGGAGGCATCCTACATTTGCCCCCACCCCTGGAATCTCCCTCTCAACCCACAATGACTTAAGCATCTCCATGGCAACCTTTCTACCATCAGGGCTCAAAAGGAGTCCTTGCCACAGCTGAGAGATGTTTCTGATGTCTGCTGGCGCGTGTGGGGGTGGGGATAGGAAAGACACCATTTAGATCACAGGCTTCCATGGGGACCAATGGAAACTCCTATTCGTGGGAGGAGGGTGGGTCCCTAGGTCTCAAAGAAAGGGGACTGGGGACATGGTCATCTAGTCTCGCTCCGAAGGCCTCTCCTGATTCAGCTTTTCTCTCCTTATCCACATGACACCTGTTGACCAAGAAGGGACCGTTTGTTTGACACTGAAACATCAAAGCTGTACTCTACAAAGCAAGTAGAACATGGAGAGGGGCTCTACTGCTAATAACAGACTGGCTTGGGGGACATGGGCTGGCAGCCATGGCAACACATGCTCCTGAATGCCACCCACACCATCTCCAAAATCCTATTGCCATGTGCCAGATCCAAGTGTTTTTCTTTCCACTGAAAGGGAGGCTACAGTCTGGCAAGGCACAGACGGCTCTGAATAATTGAGGCCTGGATCATGCCCTCTCACCCTGTGTCAGCCACCGTCTCAGTCACAGCCAGAATGACTGGCATGTAGCCCTGGATGGCTTGGTATCCCCAGCTGGCTGGGTCTGGGGTTCATGCTCTGAGTGCAGTCACCCTGGCTCTATGGTACGGGAGGCCAGGGCTGGTTGGCAGGGTTTCAAAATCAGTATGTCCGTGTCCAATCCTGCTTTCAATACCACCCTAGACTTCTCTCAGCCACTGTTATCACTGTCACCCTTTCAGGACAAAGGGCCAGGAGCTGCCAACATCTAATCGGGACTCTGGCACCTTGTGACAGATAACCCTATGTTTCCAGGTAAAGCCCACGGCGCTGTCACACAGAGCCACCTTTCTGGCCAGAATCTTCTGCCATAAATGGATGGACCTGCCTCCCTTACAGACAGCCCATTCAGCACCCCAGCACCCTGGGATGTGGCCCTGTTCCTCAGCCTGCCATCCTTGCTGGGTAGCTCACCTGCCCAGCCCTGGTGCTAGGATGCTCTCTGCCCTGCTCCAGTGTTCACTTGGTTTCTCAAAAGAACATTGTGGTCAGAGCTGTGTCTCCTGAACACATCATCAGTCCTAACCTCTGTGCCTCTTCACCCAATAATGGTGCATCCATTAGTGAAGAGTGGGGTCCTATGCAGGCACTTTCTGGTAGTCCCAAATAGGATCCCCTCAGCACACGATGAGAGGCTGAGAGAGAAGGAACCAGAGTCACATGTGCCCTAGAGCCACCCAGTTCCCACACAGCCTCCCATCCATTGGCAAGCCTGTCCCTCTCCCGTTCATTCTGCCACTCAGTCATTCATCCAACACTGAATACCATATGCTCATCAAGGCTGAATGCTTAGGGAACACTGAGCCCTGAGCCCTGAGCAGCGAGCACAGAGCAGCTCTCCAAGGACCTAGAGACTTGGGCGTGGAGCAGAGACCACTTAGAAGCTCCAGCCTCCCAGGGGCAGCTATCAACCAACCAAAGTACATCAGCACCTAAGTAATGCCTAGTTCCCGGGGAGTGGCAGAGGGGGCTTTGCTGGTTTAGTTGCTCATTTTTAGGTGGGTCTTACTCTGTAGTCCAGGTTGTCCTGGAAAACACTATGTAGTCCAGGTTTGCCTCAAACTGGCAGTGATCCTCACTGGGATGACAAGGATGGACTGCTATGCCTGATTTTAAATAAAGCAGTGGTACCATCATGTACTGTTTTGAGAAGCATCTGGGAGCAGCCACAGCAGGTGTAGTGACACACCCACCATCCCTGGAAGCCACCAAACCCAGGAGCCCAGCCTACTCCATCTGCCTTCAGGTCCTTGGTGTCCTCAAGCAGAATCTGCCCCTTCCTGTCCCACCGCAGAATGGCCTGCTACCCAGCAGTCCCACTTGAAGCGTCGTTCATACCAGATCCACCGTCACCGCCTTTAGAATGGCACCACTGTTCAGGGCCTTTGGTGATCTGCTTTCTACCCTGGGTTCCCGTTATCTTCCAGTGTTATTAGACAGGATCCCCACACTACAAGCCTTAGGCTCCTATCTTCTAAGCTTCTAGAAGGCTCCAAGGACACTTTGTCGCCAAATGTTTGGCTTCAATGGGCTAAGCCAATAGTCTGGAATGCCCTGGGTTGAGGTTAGCTCTCTCCAACATGCACCCTTTGACATCCCATCCTGCATTGATGCTATCTCTTCAGGGGTCATGCCTCCCTCTAGGCTGGGTCTCTGTGGGACACACAGCCTTCCTCCCTGCTCATCCCTTGACCACCTGCAGACTCTTTGCCATGGCACCTGGCTGTGTCCCCATTCTTTATAGTCCCTTAGCAGAATGTCAGTGGGTACTTGTTGTTTAGCCATTGTACACATGCCACTATTATATATTAACAGCATGAAAATGAATAACTATGGTCCAGAATAACAGCCAGCTGACCCCAAGGCTGGAGGAACATGACTGGCAAGCTGTCCATCAAGCCTAGCATGAAAACCGTATACACCACACACCAGGGGCTCAGCACCATGCTTGCTAAAGGAATCAAGGGTGTAAATCTATAGTTGATAGCAATGCTAGAATGTTTTCGTCAGCATATGGGCCCCATCACTAGTGAGAGCTAGGGGAAGTTCCTCTGAGACTGAGCTGAGGAAGCTTGGTTGGATTTGGCTCATCCTAGCCAGTTCCCTTCAAAGCTGGCTTTGGACTGTGACTGCCTCACTGTGGGAGGCTAATGGTCACAGCAATGACCTCAGCACCCCCCTACACACACAGAGCAAGAGAGAAAATGAGAGAGAGAGAGAGAGAGAGAGCTACTCTCTGCACAGCCCCTTTTAATGGTGTGGTTTAATGGATCAAACCATCCCCCCCCCCCACAAACTAGGTTGGGTAGGAAAGAACTCTGTGTCTATTGGGCTGTTGGGTGGGCACTGGCTTGGTTTCAGCATGAAGCCAAGGTCCCTAGGTGTGTGAGCACCTCTTGTCCTTCTAACCAGTTCAGAGGACTCTCGGTACTCTGGGGCCCTCATACCAGAGAAGGACGTGCCACCACCTTGTGTGACTTCTGCTACCATGTTTTCCTGACCAGGTCACTTGGCTGCCACTTCCTTCTAGAAGCCTGTTCAGAGTGTTCCCACAGGCAGGGTGGGAAGGTGCTTCTGTTAATCAGCTTAGACCCTGCTCTCTTGTCCTGGGACACTTCACAGGCCTACTGTTCCCTGTAGCAATTTGGACCAGCATCTGAGAGTGTTCTGCGACTGTAGCCCTGAGTTAAGGCCAAGTACCCCTTTGCTGTAGATACATTCAGGGTCCAGGATCTCATATCTCCCTCCAAAGGCTGGATATTACAGTCTATGGAGCTTGCAAGGGATGGGGTTGGAACAGGGGGAGACAGTGACATTTGGATGGTGACCTGTACAGTGACCCTGCACAGTGACAACTTCTATTCCACATGCCAGACATGAGAGCATGGGCATGGTGATCAGCCAGGGAGAGCAGCATGTGAGGACCACCTATCTCACACATGGGACACTAGATCTCCTTTCATAGCACTGAGAGGACAGACTTCCTCTCATTCACTGATGATGCTGCCAGCTTGGTATGGGATGCTCTAGGAACTCGAGTTCAAGGCAGAAGGGCTCCTGGGAGGAAGCAATGAGCTTCACCCCACACTCCCTCCTTGGGTGTCCCAGCTGCCTGGCCCACTTCGGGTCAGCCGCAATCACTATTTTAAACACAAGAGCCAGGAGGACAGTGATGGGCCTCGTGGATTCATCAGTGGAGCCCTGGCAATGCCAGGACTTGATTGAAAAGGTCACACCTGGGGAGCAGAGGCCCCAGACCCTCCCTGAAAACGCTGTACCCTCTCAAAAGGAAGGCTGAGAAACTCCTTTGTGGCAGAAGTGTACTACATGAGCTGTGGCCAGGCAGACGTGGGGGAGCAGGTGTGAGGAGCCATCTGATGAGGGCAGGATCACCTGCCTCCTAAATATAGCTCATCACTTCCTGCGGGACCCCAGACCTCCACTCTGCCACACCGCTCCCTCTGTAGGATATAGCTTCACTTTGGTCCTCTGCCTCACCAGCCTCCCTGCCTGAGATGCCTACAGAGCCCACCCAGCTGAGGCTTAGGGAAGCACTGAGTCCATATGATTGCACTACTGTCTCCACAAAGCATACGGATGGATGAGAGCATGGGCAGGCAAATGGGTAGGTGAATGGGCATGTAGATGAATGGACCGTGATGGTCTATGGGTGATGGAGTGGTGATCTTCCCATAGACATGGGGTAAGGAAAAGGGTCCATTGGCAGGCAACCCTGTGAGAAGAAGCCAAGTTTTGGGCAGGAATTGCAAGCCTCATGAAGACTATGATCACCTGGGGTTTTTGCAAACAGACAAGGACCCCACTGTAACCTGACATTGTCTGAGTCACCAGGTAGGCCCAAGTCTTCTAAACTCAGAGCTCTTAGGGATACAGTATGCAGCCAGGACTGGGGAGAAATGTGCTTGACTCACCAGCCTTGGGGCTGGAAGAGTGAGATGGAACGCAGGTGCATTGGGAGCAGGGTGGGCCTGAATTCTGAACAGGACTTGTTTGGTGGGTCTGATGCATCATTTTCCCCTCTCATGCACCCGCAGTTCAGAATCAGAACCTTCTCTCCGGGCCTCACAGCAGGGGCACTGAGAGAACCATTGCTGTGAGATTCACTATCATTCAGACCCTGGTTTTAATTCGCATTATCACCACAATCACGACATCACCATCATCGTTGTCTTTATCACTTTCATTACCAGTATCCCTTCCACCACTACCACCACTATCATCGCCACTTCCCCACCAGTATAACCATTATCACCGTTATTGCCACCATCAATGCATCACGTAACACCCAGTGATGGTCAGAATAGGTATGTCCCCCATAGACCCATGTATTTGAATGTGTGGTCCATAGGCAGTGTTGGAGGGGGTGTGACATTGTGGAAGGAGTGTGTCACTGTGGGGGCGGGCTTTGAGGTTTCATATGCTCAAGCTATGACTGGGAGGGTGGACAGTTCACTTCCTATTGCCTGTGGATCAAAATGTAGAGCTCTCAACTCCTTCCCCAGCACCATGTCAGCCTGCGTGTTGCCATGCTTCTCTGAAACTGTAAGCCAGCCCCAATTAAACATTTTCCTTTATAAGAGTTGCTGTAGTCAAGGTGTATCTTCAAAGCAACAGAAAGCCCAAGATACACCCACTGTCAGATTCCATCATCTTCACTTATAGGTAACACTCAAATATACCTTCACAACGCTTCAAGGGAGTGTAGGCGATTTCCCATCTTACCAATGAGTACACTATACTTCAGAGAAGCAAACTGACTTGTCCCAGGTCACAGAGAGACTCAGTGAAAGATCAAGGATTCCAACAGAGATAGGCCAAATTTCAGAGAGAGAGGTCCATAGCATTGCTTTGAATTGCAAGGTTGAGGTGCAACCTTCAGGCTCAATCCTTGGCTGTGAGAACAGTCTACAATCCAGCTTTCCACAATCCAGTCACCATACAACACTCACTCAAGATGATGCCCATGGGTGGGAGGCAGCGCCCTGGAGGACTGAAGACCCTGAGCACATGATAGAAAGATGCTCACACTGCAATGGATCTGTGCTTAGCGGCACAGACCTGGCTCCTGAAGCCAGGGGTATGGGCCAGCTCTGGGAAAGAGTCACTTGACACTAGCTTTGTTCCACCTGCCGTGCTAGGGAATTTCTGGTCCCACAGAACAGACACCCTCACAGTGGGAGGCACCAGGGGCAGGCTCCCAGTGCCCCAGCAGCAAGGGACTTAAAAGAATGTGGGGTGAAGCATCTACTTTGGCAGTCGATGTCACAAGCTGGTGCTCTGTCCCCAGAGGATAATGTTGGGCCCTGAGCTCAGGGCATAGTCATGACATTCCCATACAGGTGGATGGCACTAAGGACTCTTCAAAGGGATTCTGGAGTTGGATAGCATTGACCTTTTTGTTCTACTGAGTCCTAACTTGAAGATAGGAAGAGCTCTGGTGGCCTTCCTGGGTCATGGCCTGTGGACACAGCTTCAGCAGCTGAGAACCATGTTTCCATATGACTTACACCCACCAGGTCTGCAGAAAGCGTGCCAATGTCATTTCAAGTACACGGCTCCCCCTCTGTGAGTGGGATTGTGGGTAAACTTTCAGTGTTTGCTGTATGTTCTACAGTGAGGATGTGTGTTTATAAAAGAACAAGACACACACTTGAAAAGCGCCTGTTCATCTGGAGCACAGGGCCCTTGGGATGGCAGCAACGTTAAAATCGGCGGAAATGAGAAAACTCCAGCTCTGAGCTCCCTGAAGATGCTGCCATCCCATCCTCATGATGGCAGAGGGAAGTCTGTGTGCTGGTTGTCTGGGGAGATGTCACACCTTTCCTTGGTACCCTGGGGGAGCCAGAATGCCACCACCATTACACTGTGAAGAGAGAAGAGATTGGCATCACTCTGCTGCATTCAAAGGAGAGACGTGTGGGGCGAGCAGAGACTGAGCTGGGAGGGCAAATGCTGGTGATGGAAGGGCTCTGAGCTGGAGGGAAGCCAACATCCGCCTCCAGCCTCGCTGTGACACACAGACACACAAGCCCATGCGTCAGGCCTCAGAGAGCATAACTGGGTCACACAGGCCTGGCGCACAATGAGAAGCTACTGGCCCTCGAGTCCAGGGTTGTGTGCCTTTGTCACTTGGTTCCTGCAGAAAATGAATGGCATGGTCAGGACTCCGACCTGGAGCACTGGTCCATCGTGTGTCTGGGCTACACACATCCATGGGTGGGTCACTGTCAGCTCCAGGTTCCCTGTCCTGGGCTATCAGGCTAGCTCACTGGCCAGCCTCTATCTCTGTCTATCTATCTGTCTCTCCATCTACCTCTCTCTCTCAGGTTTTGCTTAGCTTTTAGCCTCCCACCAACCCCAGAGTACATGGTCAGAGTACAGTTTTGGGTACTCCTAAGGAAGTGACTCTCACAAAGGCCTGTTCCTCGTGCCACAATAATCCACACAACCCGTACACCGAACTACCAATCCACCTGCATGACCCTCCTCTGCCCCAAACCCTCCAATGGCTGCCTTCTGTTAAGACTCGGGTCCCCCTTGTAAGTGAGGCATTCAAGACTCTCTGTCTCATCACCCCAACCAACTGGTGTTTCTGTTTCCTAAACAGCTCCAGCCATTCAGGACATAAGGGTTTTGGTTGTACCTTCTCCGACAGGGCGCTTTTCCCCTAGTGAACATCCGGTAGACTGCCACTAAAGTTTCACCTATCCCAACCCGCAGAACCTTCCCCAACTTTCCCACTCATGACTATTCCTTGGGGATTGGTCAGCTTACAATATTCTAATGCCACTCGACAGTGAAGCTGTTTACACCTTTTTACTCTAGTCTGTAAAGTTCCAATTTGTACAAACGTAACCAGTTCACCGTGGCATCCCCAATTCACTGTGGTTCAGGGTAGAAGCTTGCACGCATCATTGATCAATGAGTTAATGCTGGTTCAAAACACCGAATAAAGATCCTAGACACCCATACATGGCGCTGTTTGAGCTCTGGGTCTCCTAGGGGTGGGGACGCCTGCTGGAGATTTTCTCCTGCCTGTTCCCAGGCTTCTAGTGCAGCATGGGGAGGCAGATTTTGTGGCAGGCTGATGAGCATGATGCCCCCACTGAAAGATTAATCAGGCCATTTGTATTCATGCAGCCACACTCCAGGGCAGAGAATGAGAATGACAGCATCTCCCCAGGTCTGCCAAACTCTCCTTCTCACCATTTCTAAATTCAATAAGCACAAATCACTGATCTTATCCCCCAAAGTTAAACAACAAATTGCTTTGCCAGTCTCCAATGTATACTGTTCCAGCTAGGACAAGGTGTAAACCCACCCCCATTGAGCTCATCCCTGAAACCCTTGGACCAAGACTTCCCCTACCTCACCCCAGGGATCCCAACACACACACACACACACACACACACACACACACACACACACACACACACACACGGCGTGTGGGAATATCTTCAATCGATCCATACTCAAAATATGTGATTTGAGCTTTAGAAGCCAAATAACTGCCCCACAGGCAACAGCAGTATACATCCTAAGCTCAAACCTCGGTCCCTCACAGAAAGCTTATTTCCTTTGAATGAACAGGCTGTTCAGCCCATCCTAATGACACAGAGACCAGGGCTTCAGAGCCCACAATCCTACGATCTTTCATTCAGAAAGGTGCTCCGCCATGATGTCAAGACTGAGTCTGGAGACCAGTATCCTTGGCCAGGTACCTGGCCTATGTCTCTCAGTCTTGAAGCAATTATTACCAGTGACTCAGTTTCCCTGAATGTTCACTGGGTCACTGTCCCACTGCTATCCTGCAAGAATCACAAAGGCCAGCACTCTCAGCCACGCTTGAAATCCCCATCTTTAGGTAATGATGCTTGCCTTCTGCCCATTCTACATAGGGAGAAACTGAGGTCCTGGAATGTAGGTCATTTGCTATGAGGCGTTGTCATGAGGATAGTGTGAGGAGCCCTTAGAATCCGTGAGTGCCCACTACATGCAGTTATCCATCCACTCAACAGCTGTCCCAGGCAGACACAGGCATCAACAGTGACCTTGACTCACTGAGTTCCCCTCAATGTCAGATCTGTCACTGAACACACTCCAAAAGACCCAGGAGAAATGGGTCTGCCCTGGAGTCTCTGAGGGCGCAGCAAGAGCAGGCATGTAGCTGCAGGGACCTATCCGGTGCACAGGAAGGCAGAATGCCGGGGTATGCTGAGGACGGCCACATTTGTTTGATTTCTTATACACCAGCTATGGCCATCTCACTGCCATCCAGCAAGAACATGAATCAAAGGCTGGCACTCAGCCCCACAGCCAGTCACCGAAGCTAGACCTTAGTTTACAATAGTCTTCTACCCATTCTGCAAAGGAAGCAACTGAGGCCGAAGAATCGCGACCCTCCCCCTGGATAGTGAGCTGGGATGAATGTAGGCTCCCTATTTCCCCATTGGCTGCTCTGGGCTCCCTGCCTGTGATGGCTGTTCGGTATTGGCAGCCTGACTGGATTTGGAATCAGCTAGGAGACAGGCTTCTGAGGTGTCTGCATGTGCAGCCAGATAGGGTTATGTGGAGAGAAGGCCCACCCTGATTGTGGGCGGTCCCCTTCCACAGGTTGACATCCTACATTGAACAAAATGGAGAAAAGGGCTCATCTCCCTGTCTCCCGACTGCTGACACCAGGTGACCAGCTGTCTCCTACTTCTGCCACCAAGCCTTTGGACTGTACCCTCAGACTGCAGTGTAAAATAAAGCCTTTCTTCCTCATGGGGCTTCTCCAGTCTCTGATCACAGCAAGGAGAGAGGTCAGACCATGTCTTCATCCTCTCATCTCACACAATTACTGCATCCAGAGGGTGCAGAGTCCATTGCCCTCCAGGGGTGGCCTCAGTGTCTTCCCGAGCCTATGCTCTGCCCTTTCCAGAAGGTCACTTGTAGTCACCAGAGTCATGAACAACAGACAGGTGAGCCTGTTGGGGAGCCCAGCAGATGCCAGGAGTATCTTACTGCCACCAGAAACAGAAAAACGGAGGCAGGTAGAGCAGCATCCCCAGGGGTCGTCCTGGGGAGTAGGGACAGTGGCCACAATACATGGGCTGGGGACATGGGGCATGGGACTTGAGGCTCCGGGGACTCATGGGTGGGGTCATGACATGGACTCAGAGGCACCGAACCTAAGAACCCTGCCTGAGTGTCAGGGATGTAATCCTGGATGGCCAACAACCATGGGGACAGGGTGTGTGCCACAGCATCCCCAGCAAGGCCACTGATAGGACCCTCTGGTATGCGATAGCACTAGAATCCCATTCCCTCTTCCATCTCATCCTGTCACCATCCGTCGTCAGTCCCTGAGTTCCTGGAACGTTGACTGTAGCCATTCAACATTTCCCCTGTTCATCTTAGGCATTCGCAGCCATCATACAGGGGTGGGTCTCAGTGTCCAGGATGGCAGCTGGAGTCGACTGTACATCTGGTCACGAGGGGATGGTGGAGGGTCTGGATGAAGGAGCTGGTCATGGGGGAGACATCAGTGGCCCCCTGCTACCCACCCACCCCCGGGGCTCCTCCTTAGCCCTTTTCACAGTCTGATAGGAAGCAAGACCTCCTTGAAGGGAGGGCGAAGTCAAGGCAGTAATTATTTTATTAAGACCGGGAAATGATGAATAATTCAATTTGGAGAGAGAATGATGCCTCTGATTGAATGTTGCTCCCTTAAGCCTGACATCATCTCTTGCTAATTTCCTCTGACATTTCTGGCAGGGCATCCTGAAGAAGGTTCTGGAATACTTGAGAAGTGCCTTCAGCCTGGGCATTTCTGATCCCTCCAGCCTGGAGGAGGGAGGGGGAAGATCAAAGCCCTGGGTGACAATGAGGTGCCTTCGCTAGACTGCCACATGAGAACCACACGGAAAGTTCAAAGCTCAGGCTTAGCCCCGTGTGTTAAACATGCTGTTGTGGATGTTGGATGGCTGCTGCAGGTTCATAGCAGGATCACAGCAGCGGATGTGAAAATGCAACCATGTTTCACTGGTTTATCAGATGACCATGGAAAACTGATGACACGTAGCAGCCAGAATCGGGGAGGGCAGTGTATTGCTTCCCAGATCTGAACTCCCAAGTCTCAGTGAACTCAAGTCACCAAACACTGCTCTGCACACAGAAGGTCAGCAAGCCCACAACTGCTCCCATGACACTGGACACCAACAGAGGCCTGGGACTATGAATGGGCAGAGGTGCCTGAGAGCCCTGAATGCATCTCCACAGAGTGGGCCACAGTAGGGCCATGATGGCTAATAGAGGAAATGTCAGAGATTTAAAGGGGGTGACACCCTCGTGTCTGGACATCAGATGTGTACTCCCAAGGCTACACTGACCACCACTAAGATGGGTCCTAATAAAACAGAGTTGCATTCTTTGGGTGCCCTTGGAACATGCCCCCAATCCTGGGTCTGTGAGTATCATCCAGTCCGGCTTCTCAGTGGCTGAGTGTGGGTCTGACCACCATGGAGCAAGTGAGGCATGGACCACAGGTGGGAAGTAATCTAACCACAGTCAGCTTTCCCTTGCTGTGTCAGTCGGCTCTGGGTCTCCCTAAGAAATGCCTGGGATGAGCAGCCTATGGAGAGAAAGGGTTGTGTGGCTAACACTGAGAGGTATTGGTCCACAATCCAAGCATCACTTCTAGGCCCCTCAAAGGGGCAGTGAGGGCATCATGGTGGGAGCACATGACACAGTGAACACATTCGCCATTTGTTTCAGGAAGGAGAGAAAGAGGCCAGGGTGCCAGTAACCCTTCAAGGGGCCCCTGACCCAGTGCCTTTCACTGGGCCCTGCCAACCCCCATAGAATCGTGGCTGAGACTCAAGCTTACAACATGGCCTGGCAGGAGGCACCAAGATCCCTCCATCCAGGAGTGTCCATAACGCTGCTCAGTTACAGAGGCCATGGGTAGCAGTTGGCCAGCGCCATGATGGACCCACAGAAGTCCCAATTATAGGAAGACTGCCATGAGTTTGAGTTTATGTTAGACTACAGGGCGAGTACTAGGCCATTCAGGGCGATATAACAAAGATGACTGAATGAATCAACGATAAATAAATAGATCCCAGATGGTTGCCCAGTTCCTGCTCATTCCTGTTGCCCCTGCCAGCCTTTCTGGGGAACCTAGCTGGGAGGCATGGAGGATCCCGGTCCAGGTGAGGGGCAGTGGCTTAGCGGAACCACCAAGATGGCTGCAGATTCCTGGAAACCTGAATGCCACAGATATCAGGGGACATCACAAGGCCGATCTTCTGTGGCCTTAGGGGACGGACCAGGAAGGCGAAGGGGAGGCAGCGCTGGCACGGAGCTAGACTGTGGCAGTTCAGTAGAGACCGTTGGTTCGTGGACTCCATGCCCAGGTACCTAGCATGACCGCATCTCTTCCCAAGCCACATGCATACTCATACGAACACTGGCCACTGCCACCAAGAAGAGGGGACAAGTGAAGGAGGGGGCAGGCCTGCCTCCTAGGCAGGGATGGAAACTGAAGCCCTAGCAGCTGGACCTACTTCAAATTGCCCCGTTATTCTGAGCTTCTGAATAGGGAGAGAAAGAAGAGAGAGGAAGTAAAAGGGAAGGGAGAGAGGAAGAAATCCTGGCGCCCCAGGAAGGTGACCAGGCAGACCAGGACTCAGAGGAGGAAACCCACGTGGAGCTCAGATGACACTGGAGGGCTCCTGAGATGCTGTCCCTCAGCTCCCATGCATTTGGCATCAGCTCACCTGGCCACAATAGCAGAAAGCTGGGGTATGGAGTCCCTCAGGAAGGGAGCTATGAAGCCTGTAGTGGGCAGGTCCTAAACAGGATTGTGTGAGAGGAACAAGCCTGAGCAGCAGGGGGCAGCCTGAACACTCTAGGCACAGGCCACAGAGGCAGCAGATGTGGGTACCTGGGGGTACAATGTAAGGGGTGGGGCCGTGCTTCCATTGTGGGAATGGACTTTTCTGTCTGAGAAATGGGCCCACAGAGGCATTGCCTGGGGCTCATGCAGAGCTGAGTGATCCCTGAGAAAGGGTGATGAGTTAGCACAAGGCTTTCGCTAGCTGTAGCTTACCAAAATGATGGATAAAGAGGGGGATGAACCACACTGAGGCTGGGTCCCATGAGCTGGAGCCTGGTGACATCAAACCCCAGCAAGGTGCACCGCCCTGCCTGGGACCACCCCGTGACAGTCCTTATGGGAGCCCTAAAAAGAGGTCCCCAGACAAAAGCCTCTGTTCCTCCCCCTCCTCCAAGGACCGTCCAGCTGTTCCAGATGCCATGCCAGCCTTCAAAACAAAGAGACCTCCTGGGAAATGTCAGAAGAAATGGAATGTTCTTGGCTTTTCTAAAAGGTTTTATAGGCCAGGGTGGAGGGAGCAGCAGAGCTAACCCAAGCCCTCCAAACACTCACCTGACTGCAAGTATTGATCTCTGAGCTGGGACAGTTTCCATTCCAAGTCCCACTGATGCATTGGTGACCTGGTGAGCCAGGTGTGTGGCTCTGTCCCACAGAAAGCCTCGCAGAAAGCAGGGCTTTTGGACACTGCCTGTTAATAAGTTCCTGCTCACCAACCCTGTGCAGAGGTCACACTGTGACCTCTCTGGGTACATTATCTTGGGACCCCAAGCCATGATTACAGGGGTAGTAACTGAGGTGCCTAGCAGACAGGGTTTCAAGGTCTGAAAGCATGGTTTCAGAATCGGGGTACCTTCTGCCCTGACTCAGGTACCCCAGCCATGAATACTGCTGCGGTTCAAAGTCAGACTCTTAGCTTGTCAAGGGATGGACAGGACTTGGGGTGTGGTAGCAACAACTCTTCCTCCCTCAGGTAGAACGCCCACACTGTCTCCCAGGGTCCACAAGGTGACAGCTCTGCCCACAATGACTGTCACACCTGTGCTTGGGACCTCTCCTCAGAGAGGTACCTTCTGCTCCCAAACTCAGCACCTTCTTAGTGATTTCAAGGCACTCTGCAGATGATGTGTACATGTGGGTAGAGTATGCCGGGGTCTAGCTCGGGGACAGAGCCAAGCCACCTACAGCCAATAAAGGACGCCCCCTTACCTCTGTGCCCAGGTATGTGATCCCCATCCTGATTCTACCTCCCAGCTAAGCCCTGCATGCCAGGTCAGCACACCTGTACTAGTCCCAGGGGCTCCCTGTACCCTTGGAGAAAGTCCTTGCTCTTCTGGGTCCTGCTGGATGAAGGAAGGATAGTGTGATTGGGACCTTGAGGATCAGGACTTGCCTCCTTGGGCCTGAGGTCATTTGATTACTCTTGATGCCCCCCCAACAGAACCCCCTCCCAGACTGCATGAACAATCTTGAGGCTTCCCTTGGTGACCTCAGTGGATGCCTGTTTCAGGTAGACCCTCCCAAGCCTGTGGGCAGGAGGGTGGGCTGGGTTGTCAGTATCTGCTGTGGCAGCCAGAGAAGAAGCCTGAAGAGAAGGCTGAAGATGAGGCTGCATCCATAGCAGAACACCAGAGCATCAGGATAGCTTCCAAAGCTGAAGCAGATTCCCCCTCTGCAATCCCAGCAGCCCCGGACACAAGGTCCCACCAAGGGATTGTTTGTGCAGGCTGCAAAGCAGGATCATGCCCCGTGGGCAGAGCTGTTTGGGTGAAGATGGGGCTGGGACTCAGAAACACCCTACTCCAGGGGTCCCGGGATATCTTCAGGGCCCTCTGTATGCCAGGATGCTTTGGATCTCTATGGCAGTCTAGGGGACAAAGAAAGCACATGGTCACCATGATCAGGGACACAGTCTCAGAATGAGAAGACAGGCCTTTGTTAGCTGTGTATGGACTTTGTCACAGCACACCCATGCTCTATGGAAGAAAGGCCTTTCACCTGGGGACAGGGGGCTGGCAGGAGGCTGGGAGCAGCGTAGCCCATGGTACCCTAGCCTCGCCCAACAGTGTGGATGCTCAGGGACCGCTCACCTGTACCTAGCCTGCCTTTCTCTGCCTCGGCTCTCCATCCGTCATCCCTCAACAGGACACCCTCTCTCGCTGTAAGGAAAATGTAACCAAGTACTAAAAACCATGGGGGAGGAAGAAAGAAGAGGAGAGGACCGAGGGGGGGGGGCACAGGAAGACCAGAGGCCAGAAGAGAAAGACAAGAAGCCCCGAGAGTTGGGAGGCAAGCATTGGCTCTTGGCCTAGGATTGTGCTCGCAGTGTCTTCCCAACACCTGGCAAGCCAGTCTCATCCCTGCCCTGCCCCAGGCCAGGGTGGAAGTTTAAATGGTCCGCCCGGCCCACCCAGGATGCTGTGCTTCCCAGGAAATGAAAACTTCAGCACTTCTAGGTGTGACCCTGATTAGAGGGCATGTGAGAGACGTGAGTAAGGCACGTGTGTGGTTGGCAGCAGTCACAACATCTGGGAGAAAGGCTCCCGATTCCCAGCTGCCCACCACTGCCTCCCTGGCTTCTGCCTCCCAGCTGGCTTCTACAGCAACACCAGGCTGCCCAACCATGGCTGCTCACTGACCTCTACCTGGCTGAGGTCCCCCATCTTTCAAGGGTAAACCATGCCCTCCACTCCCTCACTCATCCGTATTACAGCATTATGTTTCTCCAAGGCTCCCAGGCATCTCCTCATCTGGCTCCTCCCCGTCATCAGCCTGAGTAGCCCAGCCTCAGACGGACCTCAACTGCCACGGGAGACTGGGATCCCACACTTGTTTCTGGACCCAGCTCCCTGCCGAGGCCTAACCTCGGGGAGGAGGTCCATGCTCCTGCTGATGTCCCACAGGCTGTTGCCCATATGATGTTAGCCCCCTGTCCCCACTTCCTGCCCTAGTCCAGTGTGCTCCTCCTGTGGGGTGGGGCAGCAACTGCAAGCCTGTCCTCGCCCACCCTTCCTTCCCACAGTGTGGCCCCATTCCCCGTGCTCCCCCATCCTCCTGCACACCACACCCCGAGCAGGCACTTGCTCTCCCTTGGGTGATGCAATGGCACACCCAGGACAGGTGTTTCTGTCTGCCTAAGTTCCTCCTCCTCAAGTTTTCTCCATAGCTCAGGCCAAGTACCTAGTGCTGCCTCCAATGCTGCTTTCTCTCCTGTCCCAGTTTTAAAGCACCAAACAGCAAATTCAGCCACCAGCAGATTTGGAATTCAAGGTCACCAGCCACGCCCATGCCGCCCCTGGCGCCCTACTGCCTCTAACTCCTGCTTGCTGGATCTCCTAGCTGCCACCCTTGCCCGAGGCTAACCTCCCTCTCAGGTCATGTCGCTGCTCTGCTGGAATTCCTGCAGTGCCCCCTTCTTCCCTCAGAGGCCCAGCCAGAATCCTTAGTATGTGGTTTTAATATTCTGGTTCCTCCTGCTCCTCCCATTCGCTGCGTTCCCAGACTTCTGCTTCCTTGAAATTCCTGCACCACCTACCTCAGGACCTTTGTACACGCCAGGCTCCCTGCTTAGGACATAATCAGACTCCCTCTTGGCTTTCTCCCACGCCTTCTCTGGAATCTTCACATAAGTATTGGCAAATCACCAAGGCCACTTCTAACCACACACACTCTTAATTCTCCGATCCCCTTGCAACTTGTGGAATTTCTTTCTGTTCCCACCCCCACTCTCCACTCTCTACCACACTCACTGTTTGCTGCTTGATTTCCATTCCCTCCCTTGAAGTGTAAGTCCCATGAGTCTGGATTGCCATTCATCTAGTTAACTCAAGTATCTACAGCACCCAGAATAGCACTCGGTGCAGAATCAAGGCCCAATAAATAACTGTTGGGTGCACACATGAGAAAGGCTATCATCCCCGAGGCCCAGCACCATGATCTCTGAGGCCTGCTGCTTTCCCTCTTCCAACACGGCAAGAGGGACCCTGCCGCCCGGCCCAGGTCTCCTTCCACCAGGGATGTGCTGACCTACTTCTCTTGAGCATGGCCTTTCAGTTGCCCCCAGTGCTCAGTGTCAAGGTGGGTCAGAGGGTTTCTCAGACCTGAGACCTGGAACTGTACAGAGGTGGCCTAGGAAACTCTAGAGGAGTCTCTTGCTATGCTGGGAAGACTAATGCTCAGAGGAAGACAGCGTGGCCGCCTAGGAGCTAGCACACAACGATAATTCACTGGTACTGGGCACCTGGGCTTGTCCCAGCCACATGGAAGTGGAGTGGGGGGGCTCTTCACCGAAGAACATACCTGAGTTATTCTCCACTGGAGCTCTAATCATGACTGGGAATAAAGAAGAAAGCCAGCTGTTGATGGGTCCAAAGATGGAGTGCCTGGCTACAGGTTCAGTCAACATCTGCAGAAGTCCCTGAGAGCCTGGAGGGACAGCTCTGCCTCTGGCCTTGGAACTGGGAGGATGGACATTCTTTTCTTAGCCAGACCATACTTGACTTCAGGTTGTGGTAACCAGTCGGGCAGGCGCAGGAACTCCTGTACCCTCCGCTTCTGCTCCTGGCCCGGCAATCCCTGAGGGAGCTAGGGGTACAAGGCTTTGACTGGTAGGCTCCAGACTCTGCCCTGTGGTTGGGGAGCTGGCAGGGAGGGAAGGAGGGAGGGAGGGAGTGGTGCAAAGAATCCAGGCCTCACATCGGGCCTCTTGGCCTGGACCTCTTAGAAGCTGCAGCAAGACTCCAAAAGCAATGAGGCCTGCCCTCCACTGGCCTCCACTGTAACCTAGCCAGACCCCACTGGCTATCCCAGCTTGCTCCTCACCTTCTCTCCCTCAGGAGTCAAGGGGCCTCTGGGGGTGGTTGCTCCTCACCTTCTCTCCCTCTGGGGGTGGGTAAGGACCCTATACGCCGGCCGTCTTTGAGTTGGTAGGCAGTTAGTGGGGCTCTGTGGATACACAGGTCCAGCTCTGCCTATGAGACCTCAACTGACCTGCTCACTAGAGGCTCTCACAGGCCAGAATCCCTCTGTGCTCTGTCCCTCGCTCACTCAACCCCACCCAGGTTCCTTGTCCTCCCGCATCCCTCCCCACCCCACCCCACAGGCTTGCTCATGGATCCCCAGAGGAATCAGATCATGGTCTTAGCCATGATTCCTACCTGGTGCTGTCCTCCCACAGAACCCCTCCACCACAGAGACACTAAAGAATCTCGCCTGCCCGTGACTCCTCTGAGTCAGAGCAACAGCTTAATGGTCAGCCAGCCCACCTGTCCCCTGCTTGCTGCTTCATGGGACAGCTCATCCCCATCCCGGCCAAATGGCCCATGCCTTTACTGTGCCACTGATGCGGCCTCCTGAAGGTTTACTCTAGGGAAACCCCATTCTACCACTGACCCCACGTGGCTTCCTGCCATGTCCACACTTCCACCCTGCCTAGGAGGGAAGATAGGTCCTTTTGTGTCTGCTCATCAGCGCTCTGCATCCAGGGGTATTGTCCATGCTTCCTCCATCCCTCTCCAGCTCCCACTCCCGCTCCAGCTCACAGGTATCTGGGAATTTGTGTGAAATTCGTGTCCGGGGAAATCCCACCTTCTGGTCCACGTGTGACTAGACAGCGAAGGGCAGTCCTGGGAAGGGGACAGGGAGACCCAGGAAGTGAGGAGAGGAGGAGAGCAGAGTGGGTGACTGGGGTGGAGGAGTGGAGGGCAATATGGCCAGGGACCCACATTCCAGAAGAAGATAGACTGTGGCATCATCATCCCAGAGCAGAGTGGGAATAGCAAGTGAGCAAGCGGCACAGCTCCTTTTCCTTCTTACTCTCCGCATGGAGGCCAATAGCAATGACACCACAAAGGTCAGGGGTTGGACAGAGCACAGGGAGCACAGTGTGAGAGTTGGAGCATCTTGCCACATATGTAGTCACACCCAGCTTAGCATCCTAGGATGCCCTTTACTCATCAAGTGACAAGAAAGTTCCAACCATTCCACAGCAATCCTTCCACAAGGGCGAGGCAGCCGAGCCTCCTCTGCCTCCTCTGCCTCCTCTGGCCTAGCTTTCAGGTCAGGGATTCATCACAGTGTGGCCCCCAGCCACATGTCTACATGCCCGCTGCCACCAGACCAGACCAGTTTTTACTTGTGAATACAAAATAAATGCTGTTGTGGGAGCTTTGGGAGCAAGTAGTATTTCTAAAAATCCTCAACAACCGCAAGCGCCCGTTAAACTGCAGGGTGAGGTGGGTGGGGGGAGCGGTTGAGTGTTTGTTCATCATTTCTGAAGGGCTGAAATCAAAGTCACAAAGAGTAACAGGCACCAGTGGTGCCGGGTGGGGGCACCAGGTGCAGCCACTTCAGAACAGCTCAGGAAAGTTGATGCTCAATAGAGAGGAGCCTTGGCACACAACCCATAGAAACTTGCATTGCCCTCGTCATCCCACCAAGAATGTTCAGAGTGCCAGGGAACCAGAAATCCCATACCAGAAGTCAGAAACGACAGCTCAGGGTGGATACACAGACTACTGTAGGAACACATTGTTGGCATGACCTTACAAGGGAATTAACTTCAGACAGCTGCGAAGACAGCGCCGACAGGTCTTATAATGTGATGGGAAGAACATAGTGGTAAGCTTGAGCACACGATCATAGCCATGGAAATGACTCTGTGGTAGGAAACAATGAGGAGAGCTGAACAACTGGAAAGGGGCATAAGCAAGGGCTGTAAATCCTGGTTGGGGCGTGATTTAAAGAAGCACATGTGCCAGTTGACACTTACTGACCTGCCCACTTAAGATGTATGTACTTTGCTGTGTATAAATTCCTCTTCAGCAGAATAAACTCCACTGTCAATAGTTGTAGAATTCCAGTTAGCAAATTTTTCTTTACACAATGGAATGGGATTGTGCTTCTGAAACGAATTTTTAAAATGCACTTGGGGGTTCAGCAATGAGAGTGAGCAGATACATTAAGGATAATAAGAGCTAGGCTTCTCACTGCTTGGCAAGGGAGGTTCAAACATTGAAAAGAGGGCACCTGGATCGTGCTCTGCTGCACAGAAGTGTGCATATGAGCAAATGGGCTCACAAAAATGGGTGCATGTGGATGGATGGATGGATGGATGGATGGATGGATGGATGGATGGGTAGGTAGGTGGGTGAACACTTGAGTGGTTAAATGGATGGATGGGTTGATACATGAATAGATGGGTGGGTGGATAAGATGGATGAATGGATTGATTGATAGATGATGGGATGGATGGATGGAAGGATGGATAGATTGATAGACAATGGGATGGATTATGGAAGAATGGATGGATAAATAGGGAGGAGAGTAGGTGGGTGGACATATGAATAGTTAAGTGGGTGAATGGGTTGATACATGATGTATGGATAGATGGATGGGTGGGTGGGTGGGTGGGTGGATAAATATGTCACATACACTATGTGCACAGAGGTGAATAGTACTTTCTTAACGTGTGTCTATGGTTCCGTAAGCACACACCCTTCCACGTTCCTCTCACTAATAAGTGGAGGAGTATCTCTTTGTGTTAATGAGGGTCTGGAAATGACAGTGGCACATCAGGCTCAACTAGCTTCAGATATGGCTTCTAAATACTTCTTGGAGGCAAAGATTAATTTGGGCTGGCTGAGGAAAGAACAAACTGAACCCGGGATGATATAATAGCTGGATATGAGGGGCTCAAAGAATGATGAGGACAAATGGGAGAGACAAAAGGCAACTCCATGTGTTCCAGTCAAAACTAGAGCCATTTGGGCATCAAGAGCAACCAACAATGGCAGTGGATTAAGACTCACGAATGATAGTTCACAATCACAATAAACCAGGCCTAAGAACAGTAAAATAAAATCAAAAGCTATGAGTCTTTCTTTTAAGGAAAAAAGAAAACGAAAGCAGAAGGGGATAGATGGAGAAAGGAGAAAGCTTTTCTTGTACAGAGAAACATGTGTTCCAAGTGCCTCTAGGTCTGATGCCCTGAGAGGACTCAGGGCAGTGCAGAAGGATGCCACTGCAGGACCCAGCTGGAACGATCGATCATGAAGCATCACCAATAAGGGGCCTAGGCAATAATACCAGTCTATGACGCAGAGTGATAGAAGATAAGGCCAGGCTACCAGAACTCCCGGCAGACGTGAGCAAAGTAATGTGTGCAATGAGTGTATCATGTGACTGGGGTAGAGCTAGGCCTGGGAGATAAGCTCTCAGAACAGGGCACCTCTGGCACCTGGAAAGCTAGGACTTGGGTGTTGGGTGGATAACACTGGGTCAACACAGCAGCTCTTGGTTTCGATAAATGCGCTGTGGTTATTGGAGAGAATGCCCTCATTCTTAGGAATGACACACGGAAGAAATGGGCAAAGGAACACAATGCCTTCACCTACACCCTCCCACAGCAGTTGTGACACACTGCACGTAAATATTTATGCATATGGACAGACAGATATGTGGATGGTAGATGATAGATGGGATGGATGGATGGATGGACAGGTGGATAAAAAGACATACAGAAAATTGGATGGGCAGATGGGTAGATAACTGGATGGACAGGCACATAGTTGGATTGATGGTTGGGTGGGTGGGTAGGTGGATGGATGGATGGATGGATGGATGGATGGATGGATGGATGGAAGGATGGATAGGCGGATGGATGGTAAATGGGTAGGTAGCTGGATTAATATGAGTGGACAAGTAGATGGACAAGCAGGTAGAAAATTGGATAGATGGGTGTATGGACAAGTGGACAGATAAATGAATGGACAAATGAATAGATAGACATATGGATGGATGAATGAATGGATGGACAGCAGATGTATATATGCATATATGTATGTATGTTTAGGTGGATGGATGGAAAATGGGTGTGTGGGTGGATAGCAGATAAGTAGATAGATACCTGGGTAGACAAATGGATAGATGGACAGATGGATAAATGAATAGGCAGGTAGATAGATGGTTGGTTTTGCAGATGGATGGTTGGATGGATAAGAAGAAAACAGATGTAGAGAGAATAAATGATATCAGTATACCTGGGAAGGTACTGGATTTCTGAATTCTTTCTCCACCTGCCTTGTAAGTTAGAAACAGTATCAAAATGAATTACAACAGAGGCCCTAAACCTGGAGTATTTCCTGAGTGGTTCCATGGCCCACATTTGTATTTACCTGGTGAGGTGATATGAGCTAGTATCCCTGGCAGCTTCTGGACAGTGCTGCCCACCAGCAAGCTGGTAGTACTGAGGCTTTCAGCCATCCCTCACCCATGACTCTGGGAAAAGTCAGTGGTCCAGGGAGAATCCACAGAGGGGCTGGAGACTGATGCTCCCAGATAGGACCCAGAGGTCCCATGTCCTATCCATCTCTTGATGTTGGCACCATCCCCTGGTGATTCCTAAGCTGGGTCCTGAGGGATCAGCTGGTCACCAGTAGCATAGAGCCTGCCTACATGTTGTGAGCCTCCCTAACAGTCCCTGAGCATGTAGAGGGCCATAGGAACCATGATACACAAATGCCGGTGGAGAGGACCAAGCCAGTACACAGTCTGAACCCCTGACTGCAGGGTCTGGATGGACTCTTGGGAGTTGGTGTCAAAACTGAGTCAAATGGCAGGTCGCACATTTGGCAAACAGAGTTGATTGTAGGGTTGAAAAAATGCCTGAGCCCCAAAACCAAAGTGAGTGGGTGTTCCATAAACAGCAACCAGGTAAGGTGCTGGAGGGTGAGTCAGCTGGGCCAGCCCAGTCACATCTAGATAAGAGCACCTTGTCTGCAACCCCACCTCTGGGTAGCTCACCCAGCTGGCTCCGGTGGCCCAGCAGCTAAGAGAACCTAGCTTCACCACTTCACCAAGCCTGTTGTTCCCTCCCCTGGTCCAAAGCAAGCAGAGTCTTTGGCAGTTATTTCAGGGGCTCAGCAAACCTCATTCCATATTCTTTCTGCAGTCCAGCCTCCTAGAAGGAGGGCAACAGGAGGCACCATCTGCATTCTTTGCAAAGCTGTTGCAAAGGCAGCTGGGATGCCTGCCCCACATAACTGGGAAGCGAATTCCTCTGGGTACTCAAAGCCCCAGGATCTGAGCCACAGATACCCATGTGTGGGACTCACACTACTAAGGCATGTAGGGCTTCCGTAGAGCCCTCGGGGTCCCTGATCTGCTCACTCCTGTGGGAGTGGTGAGCTGCATGTCAATCATAACAGGTGAGTCTGGCTCCAGAATCCTCCATAGAATCAACAGGATGGGACTCTGGCCACCTGTGTGTTTGCCTGGAGCCAATGCTCTTGCCTAATACCTATTTCCAAAATTACAGAAGATAACAAATGACCTAACAGCGAAACAAAAACCCTTTTGTGTATGTGAGCCTCAGCAAACATCATGCGCTCAAGCGCTTCTGCTAGGGGCCAGCCCACACTCGGCCCACCATAGACGTATCCAGAATGAAAGGCTGTGCATGCCAGCAGTCTTCACACAGGCATTGTGGGGTCAACAGTCCACTCAGGCCCTGCACAGTGGGCCCCGGGGAAAAGAGCTTCTTGGGGCAGGCACATGGCCATGAGGCCCAGTCAGACAAAAGTCCCTCTAGGATTCACTCTTCAATTCCAGCCCTATTTCTGTTCCACAGAACAGAAACTTCATTCTCAAAGAAGCAAGACTTTGAAAATAGTGATTATCCAGGGGAAGAGAGGTAGATGTTTCCTGAAGATGGAAAGGTCAAGAGGCAAAAGCCAGAGAGGATGGTGCCAGCGCTCAGGCAGGTGGGGTGCTGACTCAGGCTGGGGAGGAGCAGGAGGCGGGGCCCCTTGCTGAGCAGGCCAGGCAGGAGAGCTAGTTTTATAGGGACAGCAGAGCAGGGGTAGGAGCCAGTGGAACCAAGAGCATTATGCTGGGTACTCTGATTCTCTTATTTGGTCTCCTGGGGGCCGCCAAGGCCAGCCCCATCTCGGGCCCCCAGGAGTGTGCCAAGGGCTCTGAGGTATGGTGTCAGGACCTGCAGGCAGCTGCGAGGTGTCAGGCTGTGAGGTACTGCCAGAGCGCTGTGTGGAGCAAGCCCATAGTCAGGTCCCTGCCCTGTAGTGTGTGCCAGGACGTGGCAGCCGCCGCCGGTAATGGGATGAACCCAGATGCTACAGAGGCTGACATTTTGGCATCGGTAACGAAGACCTGTGAGTGGCTTCCGAGCCCGGAATCTTCAGCTAAGTGCAAGTGGATGGTGGACAACCACAGCCCAGCTGTCCTGGGCATGCTCAGCAGAACCACAGGCACTGGCCCGGCTCCGGTATGTACCGCGCTCACCCTCTGTGAGCCACTACAGAGGCACCTACCCACTGCCACCTCAGAGAGACCACTGACTCAGGAGGACGCAACTGAAATGACGTCTCCATTCTTGTCTAACGGGGCCCTCAGCTTCCACCCATCGCAGATGCCTTCGGGTGTCGTATGCCAAGATTGTATCCAGCTGATCTCCCGGCTCCAGGGTGCTCTAGAGTCTAACTTGACCTTGGCAGAGGTAACTGTCCAGGATCAGTGTGAATCCCTGGGGTCTGGCCTGGCTGCCCTCTGCAAGAACTACATCCGCCAGCAATTTGTCCCTGCTAAGCAGATGCTGCAGATTCTCCCCTCACAGGAGGTCTGTAGAAAAGGGGGCTTCTGTGAGGAGTGGAGAGAGCCTGTGCACCGGCTGGCTCAAGTGGCCGCTGTGGATGGAGTCCCCTCTCTGGAGCTGGAGCTGCCGAGGAAGAATGAGATTCAGATGCAGTTGGGCCTGACCTGTGATGTGTGCTTGAATGTGATCCAGGAGGTGGACAAATGGCTCACGGCCAACAGCACAGAAGCCCTCATCACCCACGCCCTAGAGCGAGTGTGTTCCATAATGCCCGAATCTCTGGTCCAGCAGTGCATCACCCTGGTGGAGACCTACAGCCCCAACCTGGTACAGCTTGTGTCCAGAATCACCCCAGAGAAAGTGTGTGAGACCATCAGACTGTGTAACAGCAGAAGGCAGGCCAGGTCCATCTCCAAGGCTGAAGCAACCACACCGTCCCTGCTGGTGGATGAAGAAAACTATGGCAGCTTCTGCCAGGGGTGCAAAAGGATACTGGGCGTATCTTCCCAGAATCTGGACCGCAAGAGCACCAAGCGGGACATCCTGAACGCCTTCAAAGGAGGCTGCCGAATCCTGCCACTGCCCTACGTGCTGCAATGCCACCGCTTCGTAGCAGAGTATGAACCTGTGCTCATAGAGAGCCTTCGGTTCATGATGGACCCCAACGACCTGTGCAAGAAGATGGGGGCCTGCCACAGCCCTAGAGTCCCACTTCTAGGCACGGATCAGTGTGTCATGGGCCCCAGCTTTTGGTGCAAGAGCCCAGAGGCCGCTGAGATGTGCGATGCACTGGAGCACTGCCAACGCCTTGTGTGGAAAAAGCCAGCTTCTGAAGTCAAAGAGCAGCCATGACTGTGGCCACCAGAACCCAAAGCCTGCTAGGGCTGATCCCACCTGCAGGCTTCTGCCTCCCAAGGGGACCCTATGAGGTGGGTGCCATCCCACCCCCACGTCACAGACGAAAAGCCGAGGCTCTGGGGAGGGAGTTGGGGCTGAGCAGGGCTGACATGCAAAGCCATGCTCTCCCAAGGCTGGACAGCTTCACCTCTCCATCTCTGCCCTTATCACTCTGACCCCTGCCCCAGGAAGCTGCCCTCTCCTGCTGATGGCCTGGAGAAAGCTGTCAGCAACCTCCCAGGCAGGGTGAACGCCCAGCTGTGAGCCAAAGCAGTTGCTGAGGGGAGGGTAGAGGGGACTGTCACTAATCAGGCCAGTGACTTATCAATAGCTTGGGGTGGGGGTTGGGTGTTCTCGGGTGTTCTCAGACTGGTTCCCAATGGAGCACTTGGAACATGGGCAACTCTGGACTTCTCTGGGGGAGAGGTCTGGATTATTGGCCACCATCTCTGAGGGGCATTTAGACTTCATTTCAATCTGTCCTCTTGCTCGGACTCCAGACACCCTGGTGCTTAGTAGCCTGGGGTGTGCTTAAAATTAGAACAGCCCCGATGGGTGAGCTTTGGGGAAGGCCTGAGAGGTGTGGAATGGCTGTGACATAGCCCTCAGTAAGAGCCCCACCCTAGTGAGCAGGACCTTTGTCCACAGAGCCTCAGTTTTTCAACCTGTAGATTGGGAGAATCATGCCTGCCTCATAGGGATGTTGAGACAATTCTAGATGTCCTTAAGCTCCTTCCCTTAGAAACTAGAACCCATTGACCTGCCAGGATTAGCAAAACCTATCTTGGGAATTGATAGAGCCTCTGGGGAGTCTGGCAAAGCAAGCGTTACATAAACCAAAAGCTTTCTCCAAATAATGTTTGCTGTTCTTATTTCTATGGAAGAATGTGGTCCCCCGGGCAGCAAAATCCCCTCCTCATAGCCTCCCATGGGTGTTTGTCCAGTGGGAAGCTTCCCTTAGGCCACCCACTGCCTGCCTCTTCAGTGTCTCATGAGTCCCTCACAGACAGCCCGTGGGTGTGAAGTCACCAAGACCTCAAGCCCAGAACCACACTTGTGTATAGCTGATGCCCAAACATCTGTGATGTGCACATGAGTTCCTGTGCAGAGGTCACCATTGCCTGGGTGGGGATAAGACTAGCTTGGTCTGGCTGCCCGGTAATGTGAGTAGGTTCTCTCCTGAGGGCCACACCTGGGTTCTTAGGCAACTGTTCTGAGCTGGGCCATCATCCAGGATCATGCACATCACTAGCCAGAAGTTTAGAATCCTGTGTGCTGGCACTCTTGGCTGGATAGGCCTGGGCCTCACTGATTGGGGGAGTAGGAGACAGTGAACAAACTGCCTACTGGGTAGCGCATGCACAGATGTAGCCTTGTGGATGAAGCTAAACGTCAGACCCCAAAGCAGCTTGAGGATGCCATAGTCACCATTCAAAGCTCATTCATGTCCCCAAGAACTCTGGGCCAGAGCAGAGTGGAGGTCCCTCCTCTGTCCCAGCAGTGATCCTGAGGGACACTGCTAACAGCTAGTTTTATATGACATCTCATGGCTTTCTTGAGCTGATATTTCCATAGAGACATCACCAGTCACACAGGCCTGGTCTGCCAGAGGCCAGGAGTTGGTAAGTGTCATCTCCTCTTTGTTTCTGAGCCCATATCACTTCCTCCAATCCAGAGCTGCAGTTGGTAACAGGCTGGGTGGGGCCTCTCCTTATCCCTTCCTTTGTCTCTCACACAACCACCAGGCCTGGAGCCAGCTGCTTCCTCAGACCACTAATGAAATGTGTCCCCATATGCCCATGGTCCGCACACCTGGCAGGAACCCCACAGGCTCACGGCCAACTGTGGCTGGCAGGGCACAGGCTTCCTATGCCCAGTCACAGGGACTCTCTTGACTCTTTATTACTCCTTCACCTCATAGTTGATGGCAGAGGGACAAGAGAAAGAGGTGACAGAAACAGCTTTCATCAAACCCACAAATTCACCTAGTGGCCAGGAATGGTAGCTCAGGACAGCCTTGTAGGCTGCTTGCTTCAGAAGGGACCTCACGAAAAGAAAAGCAGCTGTCCTCACCACACCTAAAAGTGGTGCAGACCCTTTCTGTGATGGTGGGAAGCAAGATATTAAGGGTACAGTGACTGGAGGTTGGGACCACAGTGCCCTGGGTAAAATGGGAGCAGGGGCTTTGGTAGGCTGTCCAGGTAGACAGATGTCAGACATGTCTACCACACAGGCCATGGGTATCCATCAAGTGCCACCACCAAGCAAAGATCTATACAGATAGGAACTCTGTCAGGGACCATGGCCTCCAAACTCCTTGTAGGATCAGGGTTTGGCAACTGGCTCATTTGCTAAAAAACATTCTTCAAAATGGCGGGACAGTAGCAAAAGTAGATGTGATGGAGATGGGTTCCCCCATGCCACAAGCCAGCCCAAGAGGGATGTCCTTGTGAGAACACTGAACCACTGTTGATCCTTCCAATGCCCTCCAGTGGGGCTGGACTCTCAGGGTTTCCTGTGTGTTTATGCTGAAGGCTCCATAAAGCAAGTCTGAAATCCTCTGCTGGCCAGAGCAAACATGCCTATGGGTTGGCCTGGGCACCCTCCACCCACTATAAAGGGAGGCCTAGGCACCCACATGCAGCTGGCAAGCCTTGCTGCTGCCCATGAGGCCTCCACCGAACTGGGAGGGACTAGACACACTTGGGCTTCTGACCTGGGAAGGTGACACACAAACCATTTATTGAGGACAGCAGGAATAGTTTTGGAAGACAAGGGAAAGTCACACTGCATTTAAACCAGTTTCTCGGGCTGGCAATCCCTAGGCCACAAGGGGAGAAAGTCATGAGAAGGGCAGGAAGAGAGAGTGACCTTTTTTTATAGGCAGGATCCTTTGGGACCTGGATCCAGTGATCCCTTCTCAGAAAAGTCACTTAGGACACTGCCCAAGACCACCCAGGCCAGCCCTAAGGGACTCTGGAGACTGTGGTCATTTCATGGTGATCTGTGGTCAGGGATTTGAGGAACACAGCAAAGCCTGAAAACCTGCTGACTGACAGGTTGGCAGAATGCAGTGCCGGCATCTGAAGGGATGAAGCAAGCCCAGGGAGTGGCCCACGCCGCCCTGGAATCCGGAGACCACGCCTGAACCAGTGCATCCAGGTTCCATGGTTGCCTGAGTTGGGCCTAGGGGTGGCAGAAGGTCTTTGAAGATCAGAGATCTATTCTGCACACATGGACAGCACACATGCCAGCATCCCCTGTGAGCTTCTACAGAGACCTCACAGCCATGATTCTCTCAAACTCAGATTACAGTACTGGTCTCAACACATACCAGCGGGGTGACCCACCACAGGGAAATGGGAGCCACTCACTGTGACAGTATGGCAGAAGCACTTACAGGATCTTGAATGCAGACTGCCTCTCCTGGTGCCTGTGTATGACACATGCCCCTTGCCCTGCTGACTTCTGCTGAGACTCCCCTAGAGAAAGTCATGCTAATACAGAGGTTCTGTGTGAGCTGCTGCAGGTGCCCATGCTGGGCCTGCCACCAGGAGTGGTGTAATCAACACCGTGGGAGACTTAAAGCAAGCCACTCAATATTCCCTCGTGGCCCCTTCTTCCCTCGGCACAGAGGACTGTGTACAGTCCACAGCCCTGAGATCAGGTGGCATCCAGGAAGGGCAGACAAAGGTATGAAGTCAACAGTGGTCAGAGGACACTTCTGAGTCAATGGACTCCCAGGCTCAGGGGAGTGAGTCAGAGATGGAGCCCCATAAGCCTTCCTGACAGGGGAAACCCCTCTTCTTGGGGCTTTCTTCGGGGGGCATGGAACCAGAGACTCAGAGCTAACAGCATTCTAAAGCCAGGCACTCAGAAACCACAGACGCGCCACTTCCCAGCTCAGCCCCTCAGTGTCCAGCAGCAGCTGCTCACGAATGGCTCAGGACCATAGCAGGGTTAGGGAGGGTAACAAGCCAGGAGGCCAGAGCTCGTGGGGAAAGCTGGAAAGGTTCCATTTAGTCTATGGGACCCACCACGCCCTGTCAGACTACCACCCACAGATCTAGAAGAGCCTATGAAATTTCAGAACTCCTAAACAGCAGAGAGCTACTGTGGTCCTGTGGTTGTGGGGAGGATGAAGGCAGCACCTCTAACCCAATCTGCACTCAGGGGCAGGGCGTGACAGCTTGAGGCTGACCATGGCAAGGGAACTGAGTTGACACTGGCCAATGCTACACACTGCAGGCGGGAGATTCCAACTTGTCCAGGCCCCCACTGTTCCCAAGGGCCTGAGGCACGAAGAGCCACCGAAAGTGCCATACCTTGAAGGAACCATAGGATTCCCAGGCTTCCTGAGCGTTGCCCCAAGCCGGGTGCTCAGTGTGGGTGAGGGCTGGGCTATCCACACAAAACAGGTCTTAGATTGAAGGAAGTATCCCATTGCCCTGCTTTCCGCCAGGGTGTGGAGGGGAGGGGGGCGAGGAGGTGGGGCTTTCTATGCACCTGGGAAGACTGGCACTGGCACTGGGTCAGCAGTCCTCAAAGCACAGGGGGTGGGGATGGGGACAATGGGGCCTGGGGAGGGGAGGGTTATTGTTCCCTCAAGCCTGCCACTTAGCATGCAAGGCAGATGAGCCACATGCGGAGAAATAATGCCAACGATGGCATTTGAAAAGGAAAATGACATTAAAATAATGTCAAAATAATACAAAATCTTAAGCATTGTATGTAAATCCCAGGAGACTACAAGAAACTCAGTACAGAAAAAAAAAAAAAAAAAAAAAACAGCACGGGTGACAGCATCTCAGGAGTTGCTGTCAGGCTGAGGTGAGAGAGCTCGGAACAGAGATGAGGGGGGAGGGGCAGGGAAGAGGAGTAGCTAGAGTGAGAGGGACCTGCCTTTGGAGGACTAACTGGGGGCAGGAGGTTCAGGGTCCTAAGGGGTGTGTCCAAGGGCCACATGGACCTTTGAGTCAGGGGTCAGCTCCAAGCTGGGCGGGATGAAGGGCTTTCTTGTTATTTGGAATTTGGCCTTGGGGCAAGATGGGAGCGTGAGGACCTTGCTATGGCTGGCTAGGGCAGGTGTCCAGGTGGGGGTTGCCGGGGCTGGACAGGAAGGTCCAAGCTCCAGAACAGAAAGCCTCTGGCACAGGCTGATGACTGAGATGCAGGACAAATGGGACTCAGCATATCACAAAGTGATCCAACCCCAGCTGTGACACGTGAGAATCTGCAGAAAAGCGGCTAGCACTGTGCCCCAGTGAAGATGGGATTTCTGAGCACCAACAGATAAAGACTTCCACGGGTCCCAAAGCCAGTCCACAGGGTACCCTGCTTTGCACGTGGTGAGGAAGTCAAAGAGGAGACAAAGGACCGGAAGGATAGGACATAGCAGTTGTCTCCACAGAGGTGATGGGAATGCGGTAACAGGAAATGGTGGCAGAGGTTCTGGATCACTTGGGGGCTAGGACTATGGCTGTCACATGTTACCCCCAGCACCCAGTGAAGAGCAATCCTGTCACTTTGGAGGTATACATTGCCATATAGAGAGATCTACAAGAGTTGGAAACCTGGTCCCTCTGTCCCATCGCTAAGGAACAGGTGTTTCTCAAAGAATGATAAAATGATGTCAGAATCATCTGAAGCCAGGCACTGGCCTATGCATTCTACACCCATTAAGTGGAACCCAAACAAAGGCCATACATTCATCCACATTCCATACACATGCGTGCAGAGCAACTAGCAGCTCTCCCAAGGCCATATTATTACTACAGTCAGGACTTGAACTAGATCTTCAATCTGAGAGCCTGGGCTCTGGCTGCCTGGAAGAAATGGAGGAGCTGTGGGTGGACTCCCTGGAACAAAGACCCTGCTTTCCAGAGGCCTCCAGCCAGCAGTTCCACTGGGGACCTAAGCAGAATCTTAAATCAAATGCAGCATGGATGAGGAAGGCACTGAGCAGTGGAGCCTGCATGTGTAAGAGAACCAGGAACAGGGCCAGAGAAGACTCCTCCACAGAGGGAGACAATGCCAAACAGAAGTGATGGCGGCCATCTGCTGGTACAACATTGCAAAGCTCAGGTAGCCCCCTGCTGTCATCAGAATGGTGGGCACAGAGACAGCAAGTGGCTCAGTGCCAAGCCTGTGAGCTACTTAAGCTCCATGTGCCATCACACATACCACACAGGCTTGGCAGGTGGCGAGTTCTGAATTCCAACACCCTCCCTGGGGTGCCATTGCTGTGAGTTTAGCTGGTGAGGGGTTCTAAGCTGCAAGCAATGGCTTTGGCTGAGCTAGGAGAAGGAATGAGGTTGGGTCTAGAGAAGACCAGAGCCACTGTCCCAGTCACTCTTGAACACTTATGACCCATGACACCTGCCTCTGGTTGGGCAAGGGAGAAACTTCTCAAATTTCTCCAGGTCCTCCAGATACCCATTGACCTGCTTCATCAACAAAACCAGAGCCTGAGGCACTTTTTCTAAGTTGGTCATAGGTATTGGGTCTGCTCAGCCAGGCCTGGTGCATCAGAGGTCATAGGACCCTGAAGAGAAGGGGACTGTTGTTGCGGCCCTGTGAAGATGGGAATGGTGGGCACCAAAGAAGAAATTTCCCAGTGCTTTACAGTCAGTCCATAGACCAACTACTTTGCACATGGGTCTGCTTACCCAAATGTGCACAGGGCTACTATGGCCCCGGAATGGTGAGGATCACAGTAAGTCCATCCCCTTGTGCACACTGCTCTATGTGTTTGACCTTCCCTTGCATTAGAGCAGACATATGACCAAGGCTGAGGCAAAAGGGCAGGGCCTTCCATGAACTGTCCTTCTTGTATTCTGAACTCCTCTGCCTGAGGCAGGCAGAGACTAGATGCCCAGGCCTAGTCGGGAGTACAAAGTGTGTAGAGCCACAATATGGAAGGAACCTGGGTCCTTGTCATGCTTAGAGGAGAGCTATCAGACAACACTAGCTGGCAACTCCTCTAGTGGTCTCCACATGAACAAAACACAACACCATTGGCTAAGCCTCTGGGTTGCTGGTTTACAGTTTCCTGGACTAGATGCAGCATGCCACCTCTGAGTCTAGCTTCTATTCTGCCCACATCTACCCTTCCCTCCTATCTTTGTCAGGCACCTAGGACAGTGAAGGCAGCCTTTGACTGGAGAAGAGCTTACTACTCTCAGTTCTAGCAAGACTTTTCTCAGTAGATTTTGTGGAGAGCAGTTGAGATGGAGTACTACCCTAGGAGAAGTCAGCCCGTGCACTCAAAGAACAGGCCCTTCAAGAAATTCACACACACACACACCCCAGGGAGACCACATTAGAGTCTGAGAGAGCAGTGGCCTAAGCTCCAATAGAAACTGAGACAGGCAAGACCCAGCCATCCCTGGTCTAGACTCAATAGGGGGCTCCCTACTGTGGGTCTCAGAGGCCACCCAAGTCTTAGCACCTCTGCTCTCTATCAATGCTCAGAGTTGGACCTTCAATGTCCATAGCCAGATGGTCTTCATAAGGAAACCCTGCTTAGTAGAAAAACCAGCCCGGATTGAGTCCTAGCTCCTTTCTCTGCCATTCAGGCCTTTCTGCACTATCCCTGGGCCCTCAGGGAAGTCTAGAAACAACTTTTCACTGCTGTACACCTTTTGTTCTTAACACCCCAGCACTGCTGGCAAAAATGGCTCCAGTTAGTTCCCTCCTGGTGTGAAATCCATCTGCAATAGTCTCCATGGGTAAGCAAACCTTACCCTGAATTCGGGCTTTTCTTCTCTGTGAGTTACTTTAACTATAAAACATACAGAAGTGATGCTGTGCAAGTTCTGAACCTGCATCCTTCCACCCTCCTGATCCCTGGTCCAGGTCTGTGCGTGAGCCCAGGCTAACCTGATGGAGGACAAGGGTCACCTCTCTCATCCCGTGCAGCAGCAGCAAGCTCAGTGCTGTAGGCAGCAGGCTGCTGACACAGCCAAGGCATGATGGCTAACATCCATTTTCAACTCAACAGGATCCAGAATCACCAAGAGACACAATTCCGCACATGTCTGTAAGGCAATTTCCAGGAAGATTTAACTAAAAGGGGAGACCCACCTTGAATATGGGCAACACCATTCTATGAACTGGGGTTCTGGACATAGTAACAGGAGAAAAGGAGCTGAACATTAGCATGCCTCTCTTCCTACCCCTCTCTCTGCTTCCTAACTGGATGCAATGTGACCACCTGTTACAAATTTTCACCATGAGGGACTGTATCCTCAAGCTATGATACAGGCCCTTCCGTAGGTTGCTTTTGTCACAGCATTAAGAAAAGTCACTAATGAAGGTTCTCGGGCTCAGAAGCCACTGTCCTCAAGCAGGGTTTGCAGAACCGTGAATATGACTGCGCCTCATCCTGCCAAGCCTTGCTTTAGCTAGGAGATAGCAGCCACACCAGGAGGGAGGTAGAGCCTGCACTTACCTTCATGTCTAAAGGGATCTTCAGTTTCTAGGTCCCCCAGTAACACTAACAGCAACCTTAACAAACCTGCCACATGCTCAGACACATCGAAACCCCAGCACCCCGAACCCCAACATGCAAGAGACAATATCCACTCTCAGACACTTATCCTAAGCAGACTCCAGGATGCAGGGCAATGCGTGCAGGGAAGGTGCCACAGCTCTTCACATTTCAAACTTCACCTTAGTAAAAACTGAAAATGACTCAAGACGTCTAAAACTGAGAGCTGGGTCACATAAATAATACCTTCTTTGGATCAGGGTGTATTATACGGCCATTAAAAATAGCGGCTGTGAAAACAGTCGGCACATAAGAGAATGTTTAATACATAATTCCTTTGGGATTCAACATTTATAAAACATGTATATATTTGCATCTTTAAAAGCCTGGAGAGAATATTCATCTCAGATATTAATAGTTTTAATCTCATGGGGTGGAACTAACACAGGGATTGCTTTTACACCTCATCTTTTTTATAGTTTTCAGAAGTTTTGTGATGATTATGAATTATATTTAGCAGGAATTTTTTTTTTTGATGGAGAATTTTCTAGAGAGAAATCTGTCAACACCCAGCCCAAAGACCTCCTAAATGATCATAGCTTCATCCAGTGTCCTGTGTAAAGGAGCAGAGAGGCCTGGGTGCTGCTGAAAGCCAGAGGGACACCTTGTGGGTGTTGTTCAGCTCAGTAAGACTCTGGACTCACTTCTGCTCTGAGATTCTCAGAGAGCAGAGAACACAGGAAGACCAGGTACAGAGGACCATCCTGGGAGATGTGGAGGAGGTGCCTGACCACTCAGAGTGAGATAAGAGACTGGGAAGGGCTTCTGGGGAAGAAACAGAGGCTGCAGGTAGACCCCCAACTGAGGGGGCAGGCAATGACGACTCCAGAGGGGAACGTCTCGATGTCTAAGGAGGTTCAGGCTCAACTCAGGTCTGAGAGTCAGTCCACCAAGACCTCTCCACCAGTACTGTCTTCTCTTCTCAAAGGAGCATTCAAGATAGTCATTGTCTAAGAGGATGTGGGGTTCAAATGCCTGGAACAATTGCCATCTCAGTAGATGAGAAACCAGGGTCCCTGCAAATAACTAGGAAGGCAAACACTGCCTGCGGAGCATGCTTTTGATCTGCAGGACAGCTTCTCCTGGGAGCTCTTTCAGTACATGGGATGGCCACAGCACAGCACCACTCTAGGGTGGCCATCCCAGTCCACCAGAGCTAGGTCAAATATTGGGATTCTGGAGGGTGATGGATGAAAGACAGGCAGCCTGAAGGCCAGGATGAAGTCAGTGAAAAAAAGCATCATCAGGTCAGGTCCTGCTAAGAGGCTGTACTACAGGTCTGGCCAGAAGAGGACAGCACAATGCTGTCATTACCCTCCAGAGCCAGTACTGCCCCCAGCATTCCTCTGTGATGTAGTTTGAGCTAACTGAAGAATAGATGGCTGCATAGACTTGACAGAAGATTGCAGGAGAGCCATAAGGGAGGACGAGGAGGAACTGGGCTGGGCACTATACAGGCAGGGCTAACCTGGGGAAGAAGACCATCTTCTTCCAGGAAGCCTTTCATAATGGCCATCTTCTCCAGTAGAGTGCCATGTCTAGAGCTTCCATGCTTGCCTAAGTCCTCGATGGGGTCTGTATCATGTTGTCTTGTGTGGTTTCTTCATCTACAGACTCTACACTTGGAGTCTTGGGTGCCACTTATGGTTTACTCTAACTGAAAGTCTAAATGGATAAATGATGAATGGATGAGTGGGTGGCAGGGTGGATGATAGATGGATTCATGGATAGATGGACAGTTGTTTGCATGTATATATGATGAATGAAAATGAACAGATTAATGCTGGGATGGGTGGATAGATGGAGGATGCAGGATGAATGGAATGGATGGTGGGTAGATGGATGCTGAATGGATTGGTAGATACTGGATAATGAATGAATATGTGGGTAGACAGATGAAATATATATGTATAGGTAAATAGGTGGCTGGCTGGATGATAAATGGAAGATGTTGAATAGATTAGATTAATGATGTGTGGGTAAGTGGATAGATGATGGAGGATGAAAGATGAATGGATGATGAATGGAGTGGATGATGGTTGGATGGATGGTAGATGGACTGGTAGATATTAGATGATGAATGGATAAGTGGGTAGATGGAAAGGTGGAGTAAGCATATATAAGTAGATGGATGGTTGGATGGGTGATGAATGGACAATGATAGATTAACGATGGGTAGATGGGTGGCAAATTAATGACTGATGTGTGAAATGGATGATGGTAATGGGTAGATGATGATGGAGGGATAGATGGATATTTGATGATAAAGGGTAGGTGAATGGATAGAGTAGATGGATGACGAATGAGTGAATGGACGGGAGAGTGGACAAGAAAGTTAATAATGAATTGATACTGTCTTAGCTATTTCCTTGTTGCTGTGATAAAATACCCTTACAAATGCAACTTAATGGAAAAAGGGCATATTTGGGGTTACAGTTCCAGAGGGAGTCCAGAATGATGGGGAAGACATTGCAGTAGGCAGGGAAGGAATGGTGGCAGAAGCAGGAGGCCACTTGGTCACACTGAATTCACACACAGGAAGCAGAGAATTAACAGGAAATGCAAGCCAGTGAGGGAAATTTGACATTCAAACCACAGTAGATGGATGGTTGAGTGAGTGGATCGTTAGATGGATGAATGGAGAATGGTGGGTGAACCAATAGTTTGGTAGAAAGATGCATGAATGATACATGGATGGATGGATGGATGGATGGATGGATGGATGGGGAGCTGTGTGGAAGAATAAGTGAGGAAATGGATGGATGAATGGATATAAAGGGGTAGAGGGATGATAGAGGGGAGATTAATGGAATGATAAGAGGGATGGAGAACCAATGTTAGAGGCAGAGCATAGATAGAAGAAAGAGAAGGAGGGAGGGAGGGAGGCAGAATGGGAGGGAAGGAGTGAAGTAGGAAGGGAGGGAAGGAGGTTAGGTAAATGGATGGATGGATAAGAGGCTATGGGGGACAGGTAACACAGAAAGATATCCTTAAAGTTTCATACATTCTCACCGCCCAAATCTCATCCCTGGTTGGTCAGCCCCTCACAGCACAACTCAGTCTGGATGCCAACTCGGTTCCCTAAGTACTGGGATTATAGGTGTGTGTATTGACTAGACTCAAAAGCTTCCAAGTCAAGGTCTGTCTTGAGATCCCTACCTGCCCCTGAGGCTTGTTTAACTCAGCTCTCTGTATGCACAGGGGCTGATGAGAAGCCACATTCTGGAGCCACTAGGGACAGAAGGGATCTCTGAACCCTAGAAAATTCATAAATGTTATAAATAACTGTTTCAGAGGCCATCTTTGTGTCAATGGCCATCTTTGGGGTAGAAGCCATCTATGTAATGGCTGTGGGATAGAGGTCTGGATTGAACCACTGGGATCCTTGGACAGGAAGCCCCTGAGATCACCAGGAGAGACAGGGACTCAGCAAAGGTCAAAACCAACTTCTGTGTGCATGTACACAGCACGCCAAAGCCTGGCACACAGGATGCTGAGACACCTAACACCAGCCCGACAGTGTAAGACTGGTGCCCTCCAGATGCCACCAAGGGTACAGCAGGCTGCCCTTCAGTGCTCCTCCCTGGGACCTGAGGTTGCACTCTCTCAGCCTTCCCTGCCAACAAGGACCCATCAGCATTCCTGGCATCACTAAGAAATAGCAAAGGAGTCCATTTGTCTGTGGGCAGGTCAAATACCCTGTCTCTAGCTCTGTCCACCTTTCCATTGGGACCAACAAGCCAGACTGTACACTGCATGGCTTCTGTCTCCACAGAGACTCACTCTTCTTAATAGGGAAGAGTGTTGGGAGCATTTGGTCCAACCATTGAGCTTCAAAGCTCTGATCCCTCCCACTGGGCACAGACTATGAAAATATACATTGCGTGTCGCTCAGGGGCAGCATTGCGCTGTGTATGTCAGGCCTGGGTTCAGACTTTGAAAACAAGGTGTGAGGGAGATATTATGGAAAGATAGACTCAAATCTGGCTTTAAACGTAATGATATACCAATGAAGTGATGTTCCAGGGAAATAGACATGGTCTGAAGAACCTGAACCCTGGATCTCGTGGGACACGAAAGCAAGTGACAGAACAGATTTCCACAACGTGTTCTGCGGATCCCATCCCAGGAATCAATCAACAGAACAAAGACACAATATAACAAAACTTGATTATTTACATTTAAATTTTTTAAATTAAACAAATCAACGACAAAACATTTTAGTGAAGTGAATTAAAAGTGAAAGATGTGAAATGAAGGAAGATGGAAAGTTGCCTGAGACCTTTGCTTGGGGATGCAGGACGTGTGCAGAGAGATGCTGAACATTCCTCCTTCCCCCTGTGTGTGCTTGCCAATGTTCGCAGCAGGGTCTTCTGCCACTGTGACACTTGGTCCCATGCCCCTCTCTCACTGCTGCAAGTGACCCTATGACCTGCTCTGGCCCAGGAAATTCCAGCAGGTATCGGTGAGCAAAATCCTGGGACATGCTCTGGTGGCCGCCTTGCTCCTGGAACTTCAGTGTCACTTACATGGCAAATGTATCGCAGTGGTCCCTCGCCATGCCCTGCCTGAAGCAACTAACACGCAGCCGGCCCAGGGTTGTAAAAATGACGCCTAAGTTAGGACTGGCACACTGCTTAGAGACACACCACCCACAGGCTCACTATCAGAAGACTGGCACGCTGAAACCTAACCAATGACAAGACAAACATTCTTAGGAGAGACTGTCTTTGTAGGTATTGGAAAGACCAAAGGCTCCAGGGCTAGCGATGAGGGACAGGCCACATTTAGAGGAGATGCATCTTGACATTTGGGGGCCTGGAGATGGCTTGGACCCCTCTCATGAAGAGAACAGGGCTAGAAAAGAGTTAAGCAACTTGGCAGAAGCAGAGGGTACAGCAGTGCTCTGTAGCTAAGTCACAGAGAGAGGCTTTTCTGTGACCGCAGGAAGGTACCTGCTACCTTAGGACACTGAGTCACAGCCCTGTAGACCCTGAGTACAAACAAGTGAAGTCTGATGACATTAAAGTATAGAGGAGCTAGCCACCCCACTGACACGCTGGAAGGTGAAGAGAGCAGAAACCCGGCCGGCCCTGCACCCTGCCTAGAGAGGCAGCTGGAACTCACTATGGCTCCCAGGCTTGCTGGGGCCCTGACTGGAATAGCAAACACCCTAGACATCAAAATCACCATCCCATGATGGAGAATGCACACATCAGAGAGGATCCATGTGCAACATGGGGAAATTACCAGAATAAAGTTGAGAATATAAATCAAATGCCCAAAGCAAAAGAATGCCATTCATATCAATTTTTAAAACAAGCTCAGCGGTTAGGCATTTGATTATAGAGAGACACACGCATTGTCTTGAACCGATATAAATTGTGATTTATGTGTTGTTGCGTGTGGTGAATTTTTTGCTTTATAGGTGACCTATAAAGCAAACTGGAATGGCCCACCCCAAGCTCAAGATGGAGATAACGTCCAGGTGGACAGCGGCGAGGAGAAAGGGATGCAGCAGAAGGGCAAAGGGTTGGCTTCATTAGGATTGTTTTCTTTAAGTGCGAGCTCTCATGTAGAGAGGAAACGATTGGCAGCTAGGTACTGGCAGAGCTGGTGAGACTCCGCTATGATGAAAATGACACCCTAATTCCACTACCTACCTGTGGCAGTGTGCCTGCTCCCCATCCCCTGACATAGGACATCAGACCAAGTACAGCAGAGGTAGGCAGGGGAGAAATGATGGAGCATCTAAATGTGCCCTAGCCCACTTCTGCCATCGGTCCCCAGGCTGGTGTTTTACTTTTCTCCATATGTCAAAGATTCCATAATTAAAGAGAAGCCGGGAGAAAGGGGATGCTCTCCACCCCCAACAAAAAGGACAGATTCCAACCAAGTCATCTGGAGCGGAAACCTGGATCATTTCACTCCCAAGCTGCAGAGGCTGCTCCTGGCTGCCCCTTTGACAGGCACCAAGGTCAAATGCACCTCTGGGATGCCACAGAGGTGGCTCTAGTACATAGTCCTTTGGGTCGTGGAAACGTGCCGCTAATTCAAGCTCACCTTGACCCAACAGCCACCCTCAGTGTAGATCCTGGAGGCTGTAATCCAGGATGGAGGGCAGGACTGGGAAGGTAGACCATGGTCAGCTTTCTCCTGGCTCAGAATGTGCCCTACCTCCTTTCCCTGCTTGACTACATTGGAGACAACTCAGTGCTCTTGGCTTCTCCTATAGTGACCTCATAGTCATAAAGAATCTCCAGGGTCCCGGCAGTGGTTTCTTAAAGCCAAACTGTCACTCATCCAGTCATCCCTTATCTGTCTGCTCATCCATCTATCCACTCACCAGCCTACATACACAGCTGTCATTTAATCTAGCTGGCCACACACACACACACACACACACACACACACACACCCCTACATGCTATCTATCTATCTATCTATCTATCTATCTATCTATCACCTCCCATTCATTAGTTCACCCATCTGTCCACCCATCCACCCATGCATTCAGGCCAGTGCTCGGTTATGGCATCCCGAGATCAACCATATGGACTTGACAGATCTCCATGCTCAACTGACTTGGATTCTAGTAATGGCAGAGGTAATATGAGCAAGAACACAAAAACATCAATGAGAGATGTTACAAAGAACAACCACCCTTGGGGCAGGGGTTCTGTACATTGAGTAGGGCAGGGCAGCTTCTTAGGGGGAAACTGTGAGCTGAACTGAACGAGGACAGAGTCAGAACTGAGGGGCAATGCTAAGTGCATGCCAGACAGCAGGCAGCACACACAGACAGACACCTAGGTGGACAAGAATCCAGCTTGACCATATTCTACCAGAGGGCTGTTCAGCATTGTGGCCTCCTGGATGCGCCAGAACCACCAGGCATGGTCAGGCAGCATTAGTATTTCCTAGAGCTTGTAAGAATGCTGCCAAAGATGCCGCCTCAGAGCCTGACATCCTTCTGCATTTCCCTTAGGTCCCGAGTCCTGGACAGAGAAACCAGGCACATTCACTGGAGTAAACAGCACCCCCAGGTGGTCGATACTGGTTCTTGAAGGGCCTGAAGGGTGTGTGTTCCACACGTAAAGAATGCACTTGCGGGGTGCTAAGAACACACTAGCGGGGTGCTCCATTGAAACCACGGGTGTGTGGGAGGCCATTAGGAAAGCAAGCTTTAAAAGGCTGGGAACAATGATGATGGGAAGGCTGAACACACAGCCCCAGGAACAGTACTGTTCAGGCCTCCTGAGGGGCTGCTCTTCAGTGCATTTCAGGGGACAGATTTGTCCAATGGGTTGGTTCAGCTTTAACACTCAGAACCCAGAGTCCTGGGACCCACTCAGTTCCAGGAACCACTCACCACACTGACTGCTGTGCCTTGCCTAAGGATGGGGTGGGGTCCTGAAGCATTGGACAGCACTCTCCCAGAGGACAGGGCGGGCAACAGTCACAGAGCATGTTGCTGTTAAATTCTCTTTCCTTTTGCTTCTCTTGACACCATGGTTTGAACCTTTGACCTCCAGGACTATGGTAGCCCATGGCTGTTGTTTTAAGTGCCCCAGGGTGGCCAACTGTTCCAGTGGTGGCACAGTAGCCAATGTGCCCGGAGTTTGAAGGATGGGCGACTCCGGCTTGAGTGAGGGGGCCTTAGCCAGACCTGTGAGCCCAGAGGAGGAAGAGACATGTGACTTCAATTTCCTGGCACCTGCCAACATGTCCTACGGTGAGAATGTCTCTCCCAACCCATTGTACTGTTTAAGGACCCAAGATGGGCAGAGGATACAGACAGAGGGCGCTGATGATGGGTCAAGGAAGCCATGAGGGAGATGCAGCTGACGTGAGGCCCATTAAACACAGAACAATTAAAAATGCATTCAGCTTCGATTTCCCAGAGCCCTTTCCAGAACGTAAATACCAGACCTGCCATTAAAAATGTATTTATTGTGATTACACGGGAGAATTCTTGGGAGGCTCAGTGTGCATTCAATAAATGTGTCTTTAATAACCCCATTTAATATGTGTTCCCCAGGCATTGGCACCTGAACCATCTATTCCACGGGCCTCAAATGCAGACAGCAGGTAGGCAGCACCCAGTCAAGAGCCAGCGGGCATGCTATGGGCCCATCAGTGTTCCTTGCTCTGTCCCATTGTGGGAGCAGATAAGAGCAGATGACGACACTCCAATGAGAAGATGTGACCAGAATAGCATGGAAACCACCAGGAATCAAGTGCATGCTGGGTTACTGACAAACTGGCAAAGTTTAGATATATTGTCAGACTAGTGTTTGGAGCACTGGACCCTCCCCTCCCCGGGTGGCAGCTGTGAGCACAGGACCCTCCCTGGATCAGAGCACAAAGACAGACTCCGCTCAAAGGCCCATAAGCAGCCAGAAAAAGTAATGGCAGTGCAGGCTTCAGAACAGTGTGCAAAATGGAAGCCTGGTTTCTGAGCAAAGAGAAAGGAATGTAAAACTTCAGCTCAAGTCTCCTTAGACTATGAAGTCTGTGCAAGCGCATCAGCACAAAAAAAAAAAAAAAAAAAAAAAAAAGCATAATATAAACACAGAAAGTCACTGCACCAGCAGAGGAGATGGGGAAAGTTTCTGGAAATGACTAGTGCTTCTGAATGCATTTTTAATCAAGCCGAGAAAACGTCTGCGTGGAGAGACAGTGATGAGAAAGGAGAAAGGAAGGGGAAAAATTAAAATCTCTTGCTTTGCTTTGCTTTGCCTTGCTTTGCTTTGCTTTGCTTTGCTTTGCTTTGCTTTGCTTTGCTTTGCTTTGCTTTGCTTTGCTTTGCTTTGCTTTGCTTTGCGGGAAATCCAGATTTAGACAACATCGTCCTAGGGATGTTTTATAAGCCATCTCCTTCCACCTCACCACCTCTCTCCCCTCCATTTCACCCATCTCAGACAGATAAAAAACTGAGGCTCTGTAAAGGAAGTGGCCTGACCCTGGGGGTGGATTGGCCTCTGGGGTTCCCCATCTGCTTCTGAAGAATTCAGAGCCTGTCACTCAGGAGTCCTGACCCCAGGTAGCCTTCTCTGTCCTCCATATCCCAAGAGGTCCCAAAGTTAGTAAGACCTACACCTACACCTTTTGCAAGTGCCTTGCAAAAGCCTGACTACCCCCAGGAAAGCAGCTTGCTCTCCAAACACCAAACTCTGTTCCAGAGACTTCCACTTCCTGCTCCTTTAGCCAAGCTGAGAGTGGAGGGAGCCAGCATTCTGGAAATCTCTAGGGAAGGTATCCGAGGGGGTGGGGAACAGAGCAGCCCAACTGCCAGTTTCCAAAGTCTGGGGATTTTTGTTTAACGTACAAGAAGAATGAAGGCTACCTCCAACCATACGGCAGTAAAAGGAGACACTCCACCTGGTAGAAGTCCTCCCCAGGTCCTCCACACTTGTCCTCCCCAGGTAACACCTCCAAGCCAGACTTCTAGAGTTAATCCCCAGGGAAGCCAACGCTGCTAGAATTTGTGTTTATTCGTCTATGCATTTTTTATTATGTGTGCTATGGGACATGTACGGGGAGTCAGAGGACAGCGTGAGAGTTCTACTTCTATTGCGTGGTTCCAGGGATTGAGCTCAGGTTGTCAGGCTTGGCGGCAAACACTTTTATCAACTGAGCCACCCCACCAGCCCCACCAATGGGATTTAAGGTCTAATTCATTCTGCAGCAGTATTCACCCTCCTCAAGTGCCAGAGCAGCAAGGTACATTGAGAGCTTACCCTCCACACAGGAGTGTGGCCCGTTCCTGACCGCTATTCCCAGCATTGCAGGAACAGATTGGTGTGTGAAGAGGTGAGTTCCTACCTGAAGGAGCTGGCCCAGAAAGGCTGGAGAGGCATGACAAAAACTCAAGGGGTCTTAGTACAGGTGGCCCTAGGAAACACTGCCATCACAAGAAAACAGAACAAAACAATTCCAGGCGCCATCAGAGCATATTCCTAACATGCCACAGAGCTGTGACAAGTGGGGTGTCAAGTCTTTCTGATACAAGCAAGCCCAAACAAAAGAGAATCCCATGGCAGGCATTGCAAGTGGCTTTTCCTGCAAGCCATTCTGATGAGGCTGGCACAGGGATGCAGGCCTGGTCCCAGCACTCTGGAGACAGAGACCGGAAATTGCATGATGAGTTTCCAGGCTAGCCTTGGATACAGAACGAGTCGCTATCTCAAACAAACAAACGGCCCCAATTGGCAGGTATTTTTCAAACCCAAATTAAAATGAATTAATCACTACTGGAAAAAAAAAAAAAAACACAGAGAAGGCAAAATGATCCCACACCAAGAGTGACTGGAGTGGTAAAATTCCCGTGGGAGGAAAGACTCCCACCCGAAGCCCAGAGAGGTCCTCGTGCTCCGAGCAGGGCTGGCGATGATAATGGCCAAAATGGTCTCTGCAGCCTCCTCCCTCCTCTCCTCTCAGACATCAAAGACAGGCTGATGTCCTTAGGCCCAATTCATGTTTCACATATAAAGAGATATCCCGCCTGGGTGGGTTATTTATTTACAGTTCTTTGGCTAAGCCGGAAAGAAAGCAAACTACCCCAACAATGAGGCCAGCCCGAGCTTTGGGGGGCTTGGGAGCTGCCTATAGAGTCCAGAACAGAGCCAAGGATTTTGTGCAGTGACCTGGATTCACGCTGCCAGCCTCCTCCTCCGGGGAGGAGGCAAAAAGAGCCAGGAGAAAACAAGAGACAGAAAAGAGCCAGGAATGAAGCCTTCCAAACAGTTGTCCATCTGCCAGAGCCCTTTGTCCCCCTGACGAAACTCCTAATCCGCTTTCGACGTCTCCATTATGTCTTTCCAGTCACTGAAAATTGGTGGGCCCAATACTGGGAGGGAGCTGCTGGAGCCTGGGTGGGACTCCATCCTCAGCCTGGGAGACGATGGCACACAGGTATAGGAAGAGAAAAACCCATCGGGCTGACTTACCGCCACAGAGAACTTTCCAGAACCTTCCCCATGTCTGCATGGTAGTACTTTGTCAGGATCAAGATGACCTGTGGTATCAACAGAAAGGAAAATGTGGACATCAGCTGGTTTCCAGGTTCTGAGACAGGAAGACTGTGACACTTCCCACCCCAATGCTAAGGATCCCTCAAAACCCACTGCCTGACAGCCGTGTATCATAACACTGAGACAGGGCCTTGCTTCTGCTTTGGAAACTTCCTTCTTCTCTTTAGAGTGGGTCTGAAGACATCCCAACTCAGCCGCCACTCTGTGGAAATCATTAAACTCAGCCTCAGACAAGCTCAGACTGTGGCCAAACACTCAGCGAAGCTCTGGTCCCAGTATGCACACTGTGACGATTACCACAGCTGGACAGGATCTAGAATCGCCTAGGAGGCAGTCTCTGGACAGGTCTATGATGGTTTTTCTAGACTGAGTGGGACGACCATGAGGTGGGTGGTACCATGCCATGGGCTGGGCCCTGGACTAGGTAAAAAGGAGAGAGTGAGCTGAGCATCAGCATCTATCTCTCTGCTTCCTAACTGTGGATGCAAAGCCACCACAGCTGCCTCATGCTCCTGCCCCACCATGATGCCCCCCCACTGTGCCCGGCAATCGTGAGCTGAAACACACCCTCCGTTATTATTCTTTTGTCTGGTATTTTGTCACAGCAATGAAGGAAGTAAAACAAAACAAGCACCAAGTGTATCTGGCAAGATGTTGAAGGCAGGGCTGTATTGCACCAATGCACCAGTGCTGCCCTTGCAAGCCACGGAAATCTCTGCCTGATGTGGCTGACCTAGAGAGAAGCCAGCCCCTGAGGCTGTGCTGCCATTCCTTGTCCTGGACTGCAGAGTGATGACAGGGGTTGGGAGGGGAGGGTGACAGCCCAGAGGGGTCTATAAATCACCAGCTGACACTTTTATTTGTTAAAGTATTCAACACACAGGGGGCCCATGACAGAGTAGCTAAGAAAATACAACTACTCAGAGAATGGAAACAAATATGTTGCAAAGCGCCCGGCTGGGTGATCTTCAAAACCCATGCATATAAGACAAGGGGGGGGGAGAGAGGGAGAGAGATGGAGGGAGGGAGGAAGGGAAGAAGGGAGAAAGGAAGGAAAGAAAGAAGGAAGGAAGGAAGGAAGGAAGGAAGGAAGGAAATTCAGGGGGAGTCAGATTGATTGGCAATTACTCTGCTTGTGGCTGGATTCTCACCTACATCAAACTCCATTTCATTCACTGCCAGTCCATATTACCAACACCTAACAGTCCTGTTGTCATGGGAACCCTGGGAGGTGAACCTAGGCACTTTTGGTTCTGGCAGAAGTCCTTAGCCTCCTTAATTTGGAGTTACCATACTGGCCATGTCCACCCCTCTGCTCCTCCCTCATCAGGAGCAGAACTTTCCAGGCACGGGTCCCAAGAGGCTGACTGATCAGGTGTCTGTTTTTCCCTGATGATTAGAGCGGGGAGACAGAAGGAGAGGGTGTCGGTGAGCTGGGGCAGCTTATAGCCAAGAGGCAGCGATGATTAAAGAGAAAAGCATAGCCTTGTCAAGAAGGCAAGATTGGCTCTGCCTCTGAACAAAGCGATTTCCTCCCGTCAGCGCATGGCCTGCCCAGTCAAAGATGATCCTCCAAATACAGAAGAGGTAGGCAGTGACAGGGCCTGGCTGGGCAGGAGACAAGTGTGGTCTTTACCTATTCGTTTATATGTCATATAGTCTGCTATCCCAGAGGGCTTCTGAGGAACTGGAGTGTGACAGCTGGAAGGGACTTCAAAGTCAGTTTTACCCACTTGCCCAGGATAAAATCATCACCCTGACCTGGTCCATAGCCCAACGCCACCAGGTGGGGCTCACCCTCCATTCTGGGACCAGGTCCCTGGAGGCACAGAAGCTGAGAGGTGGGCAGTCTCCCCAGAACTTCCATCTTTGTGTTCAGCTTCTATCTCTGGGGATGGGTCCACTCATCCCGCCTAGGGGCCGTCTCTACTCAAGACTACGCCTCATGCCATACCCATGCCTTTGTATACAACTCTGTCCTGTGTGTAAGTGCCTTGCCTGGCACCCTCTGCCCTTACATTATCTGTGGTGATTCGAATGAGCATGGACTGCATAGGCTCATATATATTGGATGTTTGGTCCCCAGTTGGTGGACTATTTGGGAAGGATTAGGAGATGTGGCATTGTTGTAGGAGCTGTGTCATGGCGGGTAGCCTTTGAGGTTTCAAAAGCCCACACCAGGCCCAGACTTGTGATTGCACGCTCTCTGTCTCTGCACCCAGCCTGTAGATCAGGATGTAAGCTCCCAATTATTGCTCCAGAATCATGTCTGCCTGCCTGCTGTTAGATTCCTCACCATGACTATGGACTGACCCTCTGAAACTACAAGCAAGCTCCCAATTAAATGTTTCCTTTTATAAGTTGCCTTGGTCATGGTGTCTCTTCCAAGCAATAGAACAGTAAATAAGATACTACTCCATCTCCTGGTCACTCCATTAGCCTGTAGACCTCTGTCTGCACCATAACACCTCTAAGAAGGTTTCCGGACCCCTACACTAGGTTCAGCTCCTTGAATACACCATACAAAGCTCATAGTCCTATCCTGTGTATAAATGTGAGCACTGGACAGTACTGGTCATGGGGCACACTATGTAAACACCATGCTGCTGGGTCCTAAGTAGCAAAAAAAAAAAAAAAAAATCAATACAATGATGACAGACAGGGGTCTTCTTAACTCTGACTGCATACTCACAAGTCACCCCCACTTCCATGAAGAGGACATGCCCTTCAATCCTTGTTTTGGAGGACTGAGTCACTGTGCCACCATCCCCTTATAGCCCAGTGGAAGTTTGGGCTTCCAAGTTGGAAGCCTGGGATCATCTTGCTAGGGACAGCAACATGGAGGCTACTTAGATGATCTGGGACTGCCTGCAAGAAAGAAAGTCACCACCTAACACCCACCCCAGTCTCCTGCTCTATGGTGACAAAACAATGGAGAATGCCCACAGCCATAGCCATAGGCATGGCTGTACCCTGACAATGCTGTACCCTTTCACATACAGAGCCCCTAAGGTGGTCTAATTTGTATTCCCGTCACTCAGACTGAGAAACCAAAACACAGAATCCAAATGTCTTGCCAAACCATCCATGCTATGGTCCAGACTGGGTCTCAGTCCCAAGTCTTCTCAAGCAAGCACAGGCTCCTCGATGTCGGGCCAGAAGCAGTTTCAGAAACTTCTATCAGATGTGGTTTCAAGGACCTCAGAATTGTAACACACCCTTCAGGGGGCCTGGCTACAACTCCCAGACACAGGCTACAGCATGGGTGGAGTTCCCACAACTGCAGGCATTTTCATCTGCACAGAAAGGAAGAAGGAATGTTGACGCTCTCTTGACAGGGGCTGTCCACACCCCTGGCCCACAGAAGCCCTGCCCAGATGGCAGGAACCACCAAGCAGGAAATAAAAACAGCTCCCCGATGGAGCAACAGTCACTAGTCACCTTTATCGTCACCCTGCATCTCGTCTCACTTCTGATCTTCTGGGTCTTAGGAACTGGCCCCCTTTTGTGGTTATCTCAAGGATGCTGGGTACCTCATTTTCTGACCATGCAGAGCCCATTTGACCTTGACTGACTGACCACAGGAGAGACGATTACAATCATCCCTTTTAATGCCTAGGAGACTGATATACCAATCTAAGAAACACACGTGACGTCATACACAGTACGCACATCACGCCCAAGCCCAGGGCTTCCCTGGGCTCACTGTTCATCACTGTCCCCAATGCTAGTGACCTGACTTTCCCAGCACTGGCCATAAAGATTCTGGTGGTCCTCCATGGCACTGAAATCTAACCATGACATCCAGTTACGGAGGCTTGGAGACCACCAATCTGGGAGCCCCATGGAGAACAGCACCTGGCCAACATTGCTGTTAAGGGATAAACCCAAGCCAGATATTAAGCCCTATGAGCCTGCCCCCCACCTCCAATATGGGGCTCATTTCCAAATAACCTGACACTGAGGCTCTGGGGTTTGCAAAGTGGCTGTCATGGGTCAGTCAGCAAGTCCACCGAGACCTTCCTCCTACCCCATCAGCATTGGCTTGCCAGGCCAGCTATTCTCAGATTGCTGCAGGGAAAGCCCCAGAGCATCAGGAAAGGGTCTCAGTGTCATGTGACACTGACTCTGTCCCCGCTGTACCCCAAGGTTTCACCCAACACAGTAAACCAAGAAACCAGCACTTTGCATCTGAACCCACAGACCTTAAGAACGGCTCTAGATGTGGCCATCACCTGTCTGCTTGTCAATGTGCATGCTGCTTCCTCGGTGCCATTAGGACCAGAAACCAGGGAGGCCCTTGCCCCCCACACTTTCAGAACAGCTAGCAGAGCAGGGTTCAGAAGCAGTTTGCCTTCCTGGAGCCAAGAATAATCACAAAGGAAGGGGGTTGAAAGCCAACGAATTCTCAGGCCCAGTTCACTGCCAATCAACAGACACCATGTGGCACCAGGAAGGTGGAGGGAGGAGAAGGGTGACTCCCCCCCCCCACCCCAGGAAGGGAAGGAGAAGAGGAAGGAAAGGGGCTTTGTGGATCCAGAACCAGAAATCACAACAAAAGAGGCCAGGATCAGTGGTCCATTTACCAGGGAGGCCCCATGAATTAGCAGATCCTCCTGCCCAAGTAGAACAGCCTGCCTTGGTGTGGTCTAGCCTGGGGTCTCATTCCCCCTAGCCCAAGATCAGTCACCAGGCCTCCCAGATCTACTTGTCTGTGCAGATCCTGGTCAGGCCACACCTCAGACACACATATTCAGAAGCTGTCCCAGTGCTTAAGTTCCATCCATCCTCACCGGGGTCAGAGCTCGTGTCTCCCTGGAAGCCTGCCTGGTCCTCTTCGTCCATCCTCGTTGCCACTGCTTGGCTGGTAGACCAGCCTCTGACAGGCAGCTTCTCTACCAAGACCTCATTACCATGACTACCTTAGGCCCCACACCTTCTACTCTGTGCCTGTGCCTCCCTCTCCTCATCATTCTTAAGGCCCTTCCTTCAAGAAGACTTCCCACAGGCTGGGTGCTCTAGGGGGTGGACCTACATCTGCCTCTGGCCCACACTGTCTCCAGAGCCTCGCCAGGTGCCAGTACATCAATAACTGCTGAGCAAATTAATCACCTAAGAACCAGCTCAGATGAACAAGACCAGCTCCGGGTGAGGCATTCCCACACTGCCTTACTTGTAACCTGCCCGGGTGTGGAGGCGGGCTCTAGGATAGGGGATCTCCTGCCATTCCATTAGAACCCACACACTCGGGGTCAGAGGCTCAGCCCAAGGCCACGGGTGGATCTGCACTCCCATCTTCCTGTACGATGCACAGGTCCCCATGGAAGACACCCAGAGAGAGAAGATGCTGATGGGGTGGGGGAGCATGCTGTGGGAAACCCTTTCTAACGCCATTAAGTAAATGCTTGTCTCCTCCACTCCGTGTGTGACATGCACCCCACACAGCCCATGACCAGATGAGGTAACCACTCTCACCACACAGATAATAAACAAAGCAGAGACGAAAGCACATCCCTGAGGTCACACAGCAAGACTGCTGCTGGAATCCGAGCGAGGGGACCAGCGAAAAGGATGGCGGCATTAACAATGAGGGCAGGACAACTTCAAGGAGTCATCCAACAAAATGTCTTGACACTCCAGGCATAGGGACCCTGACAGGGAAAGGCAGCCAGAGGCCACATCTATGGTGCCTGAATCTCAGGCCCCAGCGACGACAACTCTGCCTCTGTATTTAACTTGCAGATTATAAGCAGGGCTCTGGCCAGGGTGTATGTGATTGCACATGCGTCACAGGGCACAGAGTAGTGACCGCATCCACAGTCCTGACAGTGTTCTGGAGAGGCTGTGGAACCCTCCTAACGAGGGCGCTTCCCGCAACTAGCCACAAGCTCCTGATTCCTGGGGGAGCAAGCGCTTCTCTCGGGCTGAGCTGACCCAGGCTCCACACCTCCCACCCTGTTCTAGAAAGGTCTGGCTCTCTTGGTCCTCAACAGGACACGTTCCCCAGGTCCCACAATGCTGAAGCTTACTTCTTCTGTGCTGTGGCTGTTCAGGCTAGAGAAGACCACAACTCAAGTCTCTAAAATGGAGTTCCTGCTCCATGGTGATTTCATCGAAAGGTTTTGGACCTTCAGAGAATGGTTGTGCAGAGCGGTGACACCCTGTGAAGTGTTGTCCCTAGGGAAGGGACAGACTTGAGACCATTTTGATTACACTAACCAGCAAGAGCACTTGCCCTAAATTCCCAGCAAATCAGAAACTCTGGAACTACTTGGCTCCCAGGAGGCCCCTCTGGACCAGAGGGAATTAGACATAGCCTAGTTAAGCTTACAGAGGCCCACAGCCATGCTCTGCAGATGGCAGAGTATCTACTGTGCAAATGATCACAGCCTGCCAGGTAGGTAGCTACGGCTTGGTACAGGAAGCAAGAGTTCCAGCCCCAGAATGAGCCCCCGCCTCCAGCATGAGGCAGGCTGGCCATCACTCTGGAGGCCCCACGTGTGGGAGGCCTTGGAGGCATTAGTGTGCCATTGACTCTGGTATCTATGAGGCCGTGGTCAGTGGCTTGTCCTAGGTCAAAGATGACCATCCCTGGTGTAAGACACACGCATAGCCTGCTTGTGCCTCAGTGTCCCCATCCACTCAGTGTGGCAGGAGTTGGCCAGATCCAAGAGTACTCATCAGGAATACCATATTCAACCACACAGGCTATTCTTACAGCTACCGAATGGTCCTCTCTTGGAATCATTTCATCTGCCGGGGGACAACCAGAGCAGCTAAAGAAATCTCAAGCCCATTTGTCCTCTGACATGCTAACTCCACATCTGGAGCTAGTCCGCAGATGTCCCTCTACCTGAAACACAGATGTTCTCAGCAGCTCCAGCTGAAGACCGGAAGGAGCCCACTTCTAGCCCTGGGCTGGGAGAGAGCACTCTCCTCTGGCAATCAAGGGAGCATCAGGAGGGGAACTCATAGGTTGGGTGAAGACGGGCACGAGTGGGCAACCCCTGAACACCAAACCATGTCACTTCTACATTAAAATGTGGGACGAGGAAGGACCACTGTGAGAGGCCTTGAAAAACCTTCCAAGCAGCTCCTGGAGGTGTGTGCAGAATTCAAGCAGACACTCCACTACTCACATACCCATATTCCAAAGGAAAATTCTAAATAAAACCAGCAGGCTGCCTCCTTCCACGACCCTCATTTCTCCATCCTCTAGCAAGCAAGCCTCTGATGATGCAGAGGTGATCTTTGTCTGGCCCAGGACCACCTGGGAACAATCTTATTGCATCTGGAAGGGAGGACCTTCCCTTACAGCTCCATTCTGTGGTGGTGGTGGTAGTGGTGTGTGTGTGTGTGTGTGTGTGTGTGTGTGTGTCTTATAGGTAACAGACAAGAACCCTCCAGTGTATGGTCCTCCCATGGATGAGACCAGCAGTAACCTTTCTTGCCTGTCTCTTTGGTCTACAAAGCATGAGAAGACATTCTTTCCCACTGGTGACACTGACGGCCATGGCAGAGGAGACCCAGTCTAGATTAATGCATTACATTGCTAATCAATACATGTTAGCTTCCTTTCTCCCCCGATGGTAGTCACATGAGAACTCAAATTCTGTTGGTGTGCCTGTGAAGCAAGCCTGCTGGGGAGGAACTGAGGTCAGTCTAGTGAGGGTACACTGAGGTAGGAGTCCTCGTGGCCTAATGGGCTCTGGGACCATCTTAACCTTGCCCAGGCTTTGACTGCTGAGGTAGGAGCAACTGGAAACCTCCGGAAGAACCCAGATTTCTGAGCCCAAGCTTGAGGTGTGGGCATTGTCTTAAGGCAGTTAGTTCCAGCTCATGGATCAGTTATTATTCCCACTCCCCAGAAGTAGCCGAGGCATCAAGACAGAATCCATCCCAGCCCCATCAGGAGATCACAGAGCTACAGTCAGACCACAGAAAGCAAATATCAGTTTTCTGGATTAAGCCCTGGGGCTCTCCCAGCCTGACCAACCACTCTACCCCATTTGAAACCCTTTCCTGTGCTCCCAACAGCCCAGACACCCTCTGCCAATAGGCAGCCAGCCATGCAGCATAGGTCTTGCTACCTACCTGCCCAAGATTCCTCCTCTATGAAGAAATCAATTCTACTGAAGAGAAATCAGCTGGGCATTCTTTTACTAGGGAGAGGAGCCATGCTTCGGAGGGAGTGGGGGCAATCCAGCCGCGTTAGAAGGCCAGGCAGAGGTGCTAGCTCACCAACTGAAAGCCACAGAAGAGAGCTCAGTTGCTCTGTTACAATGTTTTGGCAACTTGTTACTGTTTTCTTATCATTTCAAAGAAATGTTTGTAAGAAGGGACTTTAAAAAGCTACACCAGTCAGATGGAAAAATAAGAGTGCTTTAAACACAGGAGGGCTCTGTCCTCAAAGGCCTCCTGAACCCTGTGTGCCAGGAAAACACCCTCCATCTGGACCCCATCCATCCCACTCAAGGACCCAGCCCATCACATATGTCTCCAGGAATTCGGAGCACAGTCTCCCCTGGCTGACAGGAGATGAGAGAAGAGGAAGGGAGAAGCAGGAACAGGAATGGTCCTTGTAACCTAGCCAGCTGGTACTCACTGCCCTTCCTCAGAGAGAAGCCAGGAGCTGGTGTGAAAAAAGAGCTTTCAATCCTCAGGCAAGGTCTTAGGGAGCACCAGATACACAACCGGGCCAGGTGATATGCCTTGGTATTTATCATAACTCACCTTGTGGTCACTTTTCATCTTAGAGGGGTTTAAGGAGAGATGTTGAAGAGGCCCCTCCGCTTAGCTAGCTGGGCCTCCAGGTAGGTGGTGTGGCTGGGACACCAGGTTCTAGCTCTGCTCACTAACTGGACAGAACATGGACATCAGGGATGCTTCTTCTTGCCACATAGCTAGACAAGTCTCCTCATGCCAACTCCTTATGGAGGTCCTACTGAGCCCCCTGCATGGGCATCACCTCTCCTAAACCTCCACATCTCTCGTCCCTGTGAGACACGTTGTCCCCATCTGTGCGAAGCTGGGCATAATAAGGGAGGTTTATTTGGCCAAAGGCACACATCCCAGAGGTGGAGATTTGGGCTTCTAGCCTGACATCTCACCACCATGCAGCCTCCTTTGGCTGCCGTCAGCCGAAGGGAAAGAGTGCCCTCTGCCAGATGAGAAATTGAGGACAGGACAGGTGGTAACGAACTGAGTGGCTGCTATGGCCATGTTCCCATCATGAAGGGTTAGTCTCTGCAGAGCCGCCTCCACTCAGCCCCAGCACTAGACAGCGGCCTATGCAGGTGAGCAGCACGGGAGGCCTCACTCCTGTGTGGCCTTTGCCTGGAACCCGGGCTGAGTATGCATCAGGGCCACACTGTCACCTGTGATGACTCTGTGATAATGAACCATTCCAGAAGAGGACTAAATGAGGCTTCCATCATCTTTGCACGCATGGATGCTAGCTCTGGTTTGAAAGGGTGGTGGGACTGTATTTCAAAGTTCCTCCGAGTCAAACTCAGTGCAAAACTGTTGGCAACATGGTTCAGAGAAGCAGGCCAGCATGGCAGAAGGGCCACCTCCCGCACAGGTAAGGGTTATCCTGTTCAGCTCCTTGCTAGGCTCCTGGGGACATCCCTGCGTTCGACACAAGTACCCTAAAGGTTTGGGGACTGAACAATTGAACGAACATGGGCACAGTCCCCAAGATCAGTCATGCAAGCATGAGGATGAACAGATGTACGTTCACCTGAACACACCCACCCTTCCAAGCCTGAGATTCTTTCCTAGCAAACTTTAAGCTTGCTCCCTCTGTCCCACCCACCAGCACCTCTCTAAATCCTAGGGCTCACTTCAGGGTCCCTCTCTGGGATGACTTTGGGGACCTGCTCCCCAGTTTTGCCAGGACAACATAGTGCAATTATCTGGAGTCCTGCAATGCTTAGATGGGGTAGACTCAGTGATGCCTCCAAATAATCTATTGGCCCAGAACCTAAGTGTGGTCTCGAGTCCTTGTGTTTGTTACTTAAGATCTCAAGGTAAAATGACCTTAAATTCCTAGACAGGCAGTCATCCTTATCCAAAACAAAACAGTGGCTGCCTTCTACGACAAGCAGAGGGAGTGATGTATACAGCCAACGGAGGCTGGAATTGATCGAATAATTGTGTTCTCCGGTTTCCAGCCCCCAAGCAGTGAGGTGAGACCCAGGACACACGCCTGCTGCTATGCCACATCTGGGCACTTTGCTGCGTCAGCCCAACAAACCGATAGCCTCCTGCGGGAACACCAAGGCCCACCTTGCCAAGGTGATGCACCCAGAAACTCTCCCCACTGGCAACTGATAACTCCAAATCTGCATCCCCTTTCTACTGTCCCTAAACAAGAACTGGCTCCAGATGAAAGGGGAAGTGACAGACCCTTCTTGCTCCTTCCACAGACCCTTGGGAAGATGCTGGAGTCCAGCGGAGGCCATGGAGCTCAGATGACTCAGAGCCTAACCCCTCATCAGTCACCCGCCTTTCACGGGCACAAAACCAGCACTTTAAAGAGGAGCTGAGAATGAGCTGGGAAAGGACCCCATAAATCAAAATCAGCAAGCAGAAAATAAATGTATGAGCGTTACTGATCTGTAGAGAATTGCATTTCTACATTGACTCTGTTTAAGGGATAATGTGTGTTTTAATGGGCGGGTCTCCGCAGGCTTTCCCACCGCAGCCATCCTTCGCAAACATTATTTACTCTCCATTTTTCATAACCTGATTGAGTTTTAATTCACCCATCACTCTTTCTTAATAGTCACTGTAAGCAAAAATTACTAATGAAATTACATGGTTCTTTTTCCCCCCTTTTCTTTTTTGCCTCTGCTGTTCAACACGATGCTCGCTCGTGGGCTCCTACCTGAAAGAGCTGGCGTTTCTCAGATCTATTTCTGGCAATGAGAAGTAATTGGACAAGCCATGGTGCTGGTTCTGCTCAGATACTTCAACAGTAGAAATGCCTGGGGTATCTCTGGCAGGTGGGTTAGTTGCTGAGCTTACTTTGAAAGCAGAAATTCTTTAACTAGCTCTCAGTGCCCCCCCACCCCAGATCCCAGATCCCACCAGACGGCCGTATGTTCACTGCCTCCGATAGTCTCTATTGAAAGCAAGATGTCATGTCAGAGCTGATGGGCCTGGCACTGGATAGTGGCAGGCTAAGCTTGCTGGGGCAGGAGGGGGTAAGCAGTGTCAGTTGAAGCAACGGCCGTTGGCATGCTCAGGAAGATGAGGCTTGGATACTAACTGAGGCAGATGCTCAGTCTGGGCTGGGACTGTAAGAGCTATAAAAGGGCCCTAAAGTCCCATTCTTTGGGCCTTTCTGTGACTTCTCTTGTGGTTCTTAGTTGCCAGTCTTCCCTCTGGAGTCCAGGTACCCAGGCTGCATGTAACTGAGACCGAAGCTATGCAGTGCGGTGGGAAGGAAAGCCATGGACGGCTGTGCCTCTCCAGGCTGTCTGGGGGAGGGAGCTAGAGGTACCTTGCTCCCTGGGAAAAGCTTCCAAAGAGGAAATTAAAATGCTGCCATGGTGGATGTAGGGGTGGCTGAACGGATGTCCCCTGAAGCCGGGAGGAGGGGAGTATGGGTACAGGGGGGTCTGGCAGGAGGGACTATTTCAGTTGTACTTACACAAGGGGCCTGACATCACTTCCTGGGAAAGGCTGCCTGCAGCCTCAGGAATAATATGCTTCTCTTAGGCCGCCTCCTCGTCCTGTGTCTGACTGGCTGCCACTCTGTGGGGATGCCCACACAGCTGCCCAGGACATCAAAGTGGCCATCCTGTCCACACACAAGCGGAATCAGTCACATCTGGGTGACAAATGGCTCAACCAGAATCTGACATTCAGAAACACCCTGAAACGAACAGCTGTAGCAGAACTGCCAAGGAGGGGTACCTTTGTGGGACTTTTACTGTAGTCTGGGCCTTGAATACCTCCCAAAGCCCAACATATTAAAGGCTTTGTCCCCGTGGTGGGCCTCTGAAGGGCAGAGGAGCCCTCAGGAATTAGAACACACACAATATTAGAACACACTCCTGAAGGGAATGATGGGATCTTAGCCCCTTGCTCTTTGTCTTTTGATACTTCCCATGAGGTGAGCCCTTTTGTTCCTATCTGTGCTCCCTCCCACCAAGATGCCACCTCAGGCCAAAGCAACAATGCCAACTGACCATGGACTGCAACTACCAAAATCATGAGCCAAGACCAGGCTTTCCTGTTAGAAGCCGGCACTCTCGGGTGTAGCAAAAAAGCTGTCAGGCTTTCTTCTTCATTAAGCTACTTCTTTCCATTAAGTAAGAAACTTTTACATCATCACAAGAAAGGAAAAGGAGTGTGACTAGCCAATCCGCCAATGAGAGATCAGGGAGACTCAACATTCATAGCGTCAGCACCTTCAGAAAGCCTGACACCCCAAAAGCCCAGTCACGGGGCATGGTATTTAATACTATCAACTTGATGGGGTCTAGAATCGCCTAGGAGACAGGCCTCAGGACGTGTCAGTGAAGATGATTCCAAAGAGGCGTATCTGAGGAGAGAAGAACAGACTGATATGGGCAGGGACCACACCATGGGTGGGGGTCCTGGACTGGATATAAAGGAGACGTGAACCAGGCACCAACATTTATCTCTCCCTCTGCTTCCTGACTGTGAACACTATGTGACCAGCTACATCAAAGTCCTGCCACCACGCCTTCCCAGAAACAATGGACTGCGAACCCAAATAAACCCTTCCTTCCTTCCTTAAGCTGCTGTTGTCACAACAGCAACAATAACAAAATAGCTAATACACTGGAGAATGACACCATTTTAACAAAACATCTCTGGGGTCAGAGGCAGGGCTCACAAACCAGGCAGCCAGTCTCAGAGAAGCCAGGCCCTGAGCCCTTAGGCTTTGCCAAGTATGGAGTATGTCTGTGAGGACAGACTTCTGTGGTCCTTGCTCAGTGTGACTTTTGCAATCTCTGCGATGTCACCGCCACTTTGAGGATGGTCAGGGAGGAGGCCCTGGGTCCTACCAATGTTCATGTCATTTCTGCAAGTCACCAATGCTGAGAGCCTTAGAGGCCTAGTAATCTTCCAGCGTGTCCCCAGTTGGGGCTCGGAGCAGCCTATTAGACAGACAGAGCCGGCATATTGGGCAGTAGAAGAAGACTCATCATATTTGTGCTCTGAAGACCCGAGACTTGATATTTTAAGGCGTTTTTTTAAAACAACATTTGGTGATTTCTAGAGCAGGTCTCCGCAGCTGTCTGCAGCATGTTTTCTAAGCACAGTGTGGCCTAGAGGAATGTAGCACTTGAGAGGGTTTTGGTGTAAATCCAACATATTTCTTTTGAGTCCCCTGTCTCTGCTTAGAAAAGGAATCCAGAGGCTTAGAAGGTTCCGCTTCCCCTGGCTACGTGGCTGTGGGAACAGCGCCAATCTCCCAGAGCCTTGAGCAATGTGTCTATGAAGTAGTCAGCTGGGACATCCTCCTGCCCGTGGTGGGAGGAGGATTGAGAGGGCAGCTAGCGCCCCTTACAGCTCTCCTATGGATGGAGACAGCTCCACTCTACACCACAGCAGGCCAGCCAAGCAGCCTTGGGGTTTGCATATCTCAGATGACAGTTTAGCTGACCCGTTAGCCCCTGTGGAACCACACAGGCTGCATCTGCACCTTTGTCCACACTATGAAAACCTTCTAATACCCTTGACCTCCCTCTAGGCTGCTCCATCTCTTGGTGAAGATGTCATAAACCAATAAGCCAGAAAGTAAATGGCGGGCATGTCGCAATAACCTTACGTTTGTTTGTGCATTATTGGGGATAGGAATCAAGCCTTGCTTGTGGCAGTCATCTTCTCTACCACTGAACCACTGAACCCCAAAGCAGTAGTACAGGAGATTCCACTCACAGCAAGCCTGAATTCTCAGCCACTGTTCCTAGCACAGGATCAGAAGCCAGCAGGACCTCATGCCAACCATATGTTTTGTGTTCAGATGTTGAGACGTGTGCATTGCATACACAATAGACACAAACAAGGGGGTACCAGGTTCAGAAAAGAGGGGGCTCTGACACAGGTCTTTCTTAGTGACTGCCTCAATCAGGTTCGTTTGGAATTGCTGGGGCTGTTCATGGTGAGCTGCACAGGGGAATGGGGTGAGCTCTCCTCTAACAGCCATATAGGATGGACAAGACAGACTGGCTCCCATCTTCCTGGGCAACTGGAATGAGATAAGGGTAGCTCCAGGGAGTGTCCAGGATTGTTGGGGATGCTCTGAGAGACTCCATGAGAAGGCTGTGCCTGAAGCAGGGAGACAGCAAAGCCAGAAAGTTCCCCAGAAGGACCCATCGGCTACGGGCATCAGCCACAGAGCTGAAGTCAAGGGTACAGAGGGTGACTTTCAGTGGCCACATCTGTCTCCTTTTGTGACAATGGAGAGAGCCACTTCTTTCATTATTTGTGTGTTTCATGAGAGCACATCTGTGATAAACAACAACGGTGACCCTGGCTGCTGCAAGCCATTCATATCAATCTGGTTATAACCAGAGCCAGGAGAAAACATGCTCTTATGTTCTTAGTGAACACGGGGCATGTGACAACTCCTGTGGGGAGGATGGAAGTTTCTGGACGTGAAACATTTTCCTTTCTGAAATCCACTTTACAAGCTCTCCCCAGGGTGTGCACAGTGTCTCGTTTTCCAGAGGAAGGACTGCAGATGGTCCTGCAGGGGCCAAGTGTGTGGCTGAACTGCATCCTAAGACCATCAACCCACAGGCTCCCTGGATGGAGGAAACTGTTCTAGAGCAGACACATCACATCAAATCCCTGGCAAGCTTCCGAGTTGATGAGCTCTGTCTCAGCTGTGGCAGAGAGTCTTCCTCCATGGGGGTGAGGGAGGGCCTCATCGCCATCCCCTGTGGCTAAAAACAGAGCCTTCTCCATCACTGTGACAAAGACAAAAAACCTGAATTAAGAGCCGAGTCTAAAATTGGCCATGATTGAAAATTAATGATGGTGCAAATTTGGCAAAAATTACTTTCACGTGTGTCAAGATGTGGCCGAGGCACACATCCGGGAGCCAGTAATGGGCATCTCTGGAGACCCTGTAGGGCATAGGGCCATGTGACTTTCCGATGCACCCCTTCCTTAGAACCAGAACCCTCGGCAGAGATCTGAGCCGTCACCGCCATCACATCGCAGCTCTGGGGCTGTGCCGACACATCTGCTCGTTAGCATCCCAGGCTGGAGTCTGCTCACTGCACTTTATAACAACATTGCATTTATAATAACAAGCCAGGGACCAGCCCAATTGAGGGCCATTCCAGAAACTGTAGCACAAACACTTAACTGCCACAGTGTCTGGAGGTATATATGGCATTCCCTCCCTTTTTCCACACGGACTCTAAAGTGTCTGTTTACTTGTCTGTTTCCTGATCTCTGCAGACACAAACCATGTCCGTTCCCAGCCCTAGTGCAGAGCCAGGGTCCAGCAGACAGCTGTAAGTACTTATTGAACTGGAATGTGGCACATGATCTCTTTATGGTAACTTTAAAAACATGTGTGCTTGCATGGCTCCAAAGGGACCAATACAGACATATGTATATACACATCTCCATAGTAACCCCCAACAGATGTGTGTGTGTGTGCACACCTCCCCAGAGACCCACAGACGCATATGCATGCACACATCCACAGAGCCCAAAGAAGTGTGTGTGTGTGTGTGCGTGTGTGCATCCACAGACATGAGTGTGAAAAGCACAGGCAAGAATAGCATCTGCCTCTGCACGGAAAGCAATGGCTCCTGGCTGTCATGAGTCAGTTTCTCACTCTTCTGTGCATCCCTGCTTTTCTCCAGCAAGCAAGCTACCTGCAACCTGAACAAAGATTGAGTAGCAGAAGAGGTGGTATCTGTGACAGCTGCACGAAGATGTGTTCCTGCTTTGAGGCAGTGTTGCTTCCTGACCTGGCTTCAAGTGGTTACAGTCACTTGGCTTAGGTATTTAGGCACTGACGAGAGCCTTCCTCACATTCTGTCCCTGTCACTGTACCAGAAGCCCTGGTGACAGTTGGAGCTGGCTGCACATTTCTCTGGGAGGAGCCAGATGAAGATTTACCTGTGACTAAATCCCCCCAAGAAGACAAGCCTCTCTCACACAGAGTCTCTCCAGGCCCGTAGTCAGCTTGGGCCTTCAGGATGTCTCCATTGTCTAAACTGACAAGTGCAGGCAGAGGTAGGTTAATTGTGTGGCTTGGTGAACCTTCAGGAACCTGAGCCCATGTCAGAGGAGTAATAGGGTCAAAAGTTGCTCTTGAATGCATGACTTCAGGACAGGCAGGGACAAGGTCACCATGGGGCCCACAAAGGTAGTTTGGCCAGACAGTGTAACTCCTGACCATCTGAGAAACCAGGGCCCTGGTGGTAGCCTGCAGTGAATCACCACTGTGGGAAGAAGTAGAGAGCCAGGCTAAGCCGGCCTCGTCCAGAAAGGGGTACTGCTACACAGGTCTCCCCCAGCCCCCCACACACACACTGGAAAAGCCTGGGCCCCAACAGAAGCTTGGCTGAGTCCATACTGCCCCTCTGCCATGCCTTGCCTCATCTTGTGAGGCTGATTGACACAGTGTCTAAACAAATGTCCAAATGTTCCACTCTGAACAAGACTCCCAGTCCCCACACCACATCCCAGATAACTGGGAACTCAGAATGCACCCCAGAGCCAAAGATAAAGTGGAACTATCAAGCTTCTAGAGTATGGTGGACAGGAAATAGGCAACTTTGAGTCAGTCAAAGAGTCACTGCTGAGACATCAATGCATACAACACAATAGGAAACATATGAATAAATTAGATCTACCACTATTAAAAATTTAGGTATTGGTCCTGAGTTTCTTTTGGACCTGATAACGAGTACTTATGAGATGGAGGGGCTGGGTGTGGCTCAGTGTGATGTGCCTAGATAGCACTTGGGAGGCCTGAACTCCACCCCCAGTACCTCAAAGGGATGTGGGGGGGGTGGGCGGAGAAGTATTTTTGTTAGCTTCTCTTTGTTGAGATAAAATACTAACCAAAGGTAACTTGGGGAGGAAGAGTTTACTCACTGCAGGTAACTGGGCATTGCCCCATCATTGGACAGCCAGGCCATGGGTTGAGCAGAGACCACAGAGGGTCATTGCTTACTGGCTTATTCTCTCTAGCTTGTTCATCTCCCTTTCTCATACATTGCACGTCCACCGGTCCATCAGTCCTACCGTCCAGGGAAAGGGCTGTATCTGCCTTCAACAATTGGACCTCCCCCTTCATCAATTGTCAATCACGAAAATACACCCACAGATATACATACAGGCCAGTCTAATGGGGAGAATAGCAAGGTCCCGTGTTTGAGTGCTCCCATTGCCAAAGAAAACCTACAGATGGCAAATACTGCCAGGAAGATGTGTTCAATTTCATTAGTTACTGGAAAAATGTAAATTGAACCACAATGCAAACCTCACACTTCCAAGAATGTCCAAAATATAAAAGTTGACAATACAGGGAGCTACAGGGAGGTTAACTGGAACTCTACTGACCCGGGCTTGGGACTGAACGGTCCTAGAATCGATTTGGCATTATTTTATGAAGTTGAGTGACCCCGCCCAGTATTCATCAAAGAGAAACAGCAATGTATGTCAACACAAAGGGTTCACATACAGCTTGCACATGACTGGAAGGAACATAGGAACTGCAAAGACGTCCTTCAGTCAGGGAAATGATGGAGAAACCGCTGGCCTGTGTGTCAGAAGATCATGAAGCACCACAAAGGAACAAACTCCTGTCACACACCACACGGGTGGTCTGCAAGCATCACAAGTTGAATATGAAGTGTTCCACAGGCTCAGATATCAAAGCTGTGGTCCCATCTGGTGGGGCCATTTTGTGAGGAAACTTTAGGAGTTGTGACCTAGTTGGAGGAAGTGAAGTTATTGAGGGGCATGCCCTCAAAGAAGATTCTAGAACCCCTGATCCTTGTTTGTCTGTGGCCATGAGATGAGCATCTCTGCTCTAGCATGCCCTTCTGCCATGATGCATGTCCTCTGACTATGATGCAAGCTCTTTCACCAGGATGCTCCGCCTCCATGGGCTGAGCTGTGCTGAAACCACAAGCCAACAAAGACCTTTTCTCCTTAAAGGGGTATTTGCTACAGAAATAAAATTCAGACTAACGTGCATGATTGCGGTGAGTGTGGAAGAAGCCTGGCTCAGAAGGTAGTACACTCCGCATCAGTCCCCTTGCACAGCATTCTGGGAAAGGCAGCATGTTTTAGTGAGAGACTGAGTCTCAGGTGCAGGATACACAGGGTGAGGTCCTGGGCTGCAGGGGGTAGCCGTGGGGAAGAAGCACGGTGTCAGGGCTCATGTCACATGATCAAAACTTACCGAGGAATACCTTCAAAGGGCCTGCTTTAGTATATACTGATTACACCTCAACAAACCTCCATCAAATAACGGGTACTGTCATTGCATCAACATTGACTTACAAACACCCAGCTTATAAACCCCACACCTCAGCACATCTGGCCTCTGCAGTGTCCAGAGCGGGAGCAAACCAGCCACGTCTTCCTGCCAAGGTCTCTAACAACAGGTGTCGATGTGGAGAGTCCCAAGTCCACTCCTTGATGTCTCCTCTGATGTCCTCTTAGCAAGGTTGCCCATATGCTGCCCCCTTCCTGCCCCTTGTCCTGTGGTACATGCCAGCACTGGGCAGCTGTGCTCAGTTCCCCCACCAGCCCCACAGTCTCCAGCCAGAGCCGACTCTGCTCCCCCACAGCCCTCCAGCATGCAGGCACCCTATTTCTGGCATCTTGCACAACCATCACGGCAGCTGAGCAAGGAGCTGTCAGGAGCACCATCACACGCGGAAACTGAGGCTTGATGAGCTGAAGTCAACACAGCATCCTCTGCAGGGTGCAAGGCCCCAAAGTGACGAAGTTCCATGTCACATGCTCCCCAGGCTCTGTGTAGGCAGCTACACAGCAGCTCAGTTCAACTGAGAATCATTAAAACCCGCAGCTCCGGAGCCCCGAGATCTACACTACTGACCATCTGTGGGCCCACACACAAGAGAAAGGACAGCCTGGGTTCAGACTCAACCGTGCTTTTCTTCATCTGATGATAAATGAATAAAGTTCTCGCCAAGACATCGAAATCGGAAGCAGAAGGAGGCGGAGTGCAAGACCTACATGTGAAATAATGAATTCATAATCCTCCCAAAGACAGTTGGCATGGGAAACTGACATCTCCATGGAAACCAGGCAAGCGTGGCACGTCCCCGGGAGGGCAGGGCAGAGCCACCTTAGCTCTGGGCTGCTGAGAAGGATAGGGCTCCATGCTGGGTTTGGCAGCCCTGTAAGAACCCTGGTGCTTCCAACATGCGGTTAGTTCCAAAGGGCCGGAGGGGACATCACCTGCCCATTACACAACCAATCTGGGTAAACCCTGGCTTGGATGTGCAGCTCTCGGAGTGTGGGCATGGGGGAGAGTGGCATCAGAGGTCCAGGGCCCAAAGAGAACAACTTCCTGGATGGGCAGCCCTGAGGTTGGTGGGGTGGGATCGGCCATGGCTGCCTGGAACACAAGTAGACTGGGAAGCCAAGGGGGCTAAAGACAGCCTGGAGATATGAAGGGCTGGGATGTGGGAAGGAGAATAAAGGGAGCAATAGCAGTGTCAAGTCAGAGGAACCCTAGCAAAGGAAACAGGGGACACCTGAGAAACAGCTCAGGAAGCCACCTCAGCACAGAGCGCAGCATGGTGCGCGCCCACACACACACACACACACACACACACACACACACACACACACACAGAGGCTCTTTCAGGGGTGCTCTCTCTCCCTCTGACCCTCCCTTCCTCCCTCCCTTCCTCCCTCCCCCCTCTCTCTCTCCCTCTCTTTCTTTCTCTCTCTGGAAAAATCTCAAGCAACATCTGCTTATTGTTTTTCAATAAGAATTTGGCTGCTGACGACCCTAATTGTGTCTTCTGGAGTTAATTCCGCTCTCACCTTCTCTACAGCTCATTATCGAGGAATTGTAATGATGAGGTTCCCAAGCAACCCAGCTGTCCCCTGAATACACTTCTCCCCTCCTCCTCCTCAAGTAGAGCCATCTTGGCTCAAAGCAGGTCCCCCAGGGCTGGTGTTGCAAGCCTCTGCTTGGATTCACACACTGGAGCTCAGAGAACTCTACAGAGAGGCTGAAGCCTGCTCAGTCAGGGTGAGCTGAAACCGGAGGTCAGGCTGTGGGTTACAGAGAACATGGCCCAGCTGCTGGCAGAGCTAGTGACTGCTGAGGGCTTGCTTTGCACATTGCTCTGGGAAGAGCCGGGAACCTGGCTCCTCAGTCAGAATAGAGGACCTGCCCGGGACATTGGGAAGGCTCGCGGGCGGTAGGATGTGGAGGGTCTGCCATGAAATCACAGCTGGAAGAGCTGGCCCTGGGTGTGCTGAGCCTCTAAGCTGCCCCCACATTGAGAAGCTGTTGCTCCAGCTTCACTTGTGAGGAAATCGGGAGAGTCTCAGAGAGGGGGCTCACTGCCCAAGCTCACACAGCACCCATATCTCCTGGCAGGACGAGGGGCTGTGCCCTGGTAAGGGCCACTGTGGGGTGGTGGGGGCTACTTTGTAGAGAGCATGATGGACAGGGGAAGAGGCCAAGCAAAGCAGACAGATGGAGGCTGGGGAAGGGGCTGAAAGGGGAGGACATTTCAAGCCCTGTAGGGGGTAAGGCTAGAGTGGGTTTATTCCCACCCACCTCTCTTACCCTGGGAAATTGGGAAATCGTTAATGTGACCTCTGCAGCAGACACAGCCCCAAGGGAGGCTTGTGAGCAGTGCCCCGTGGTTTAGGTAGCCAATTCCATTTTCAGTACTCTGGCTATGCGAAAAGGGACAGGCCTGACTCATGTAATATTCCTGCCGACACGCTGGGACCCTTCAGACATAGTAGCTGCTTCCGGGTCCAAGGTGGTCCTCGTGATCAGCCATCCTGGAGCCGGTCCCTGGTTCTCATGACCAGAGTTGGGCCATGTGTCCATCCTATCACCATCGCCACCACCAGGGACCGGGGGACGCAGAAGCTAGGCACTGGAAGGATGGCCAGGAACCCTGGGGAAGAAAGGACCCAAGCCTCCTGGGGCCAGAGGCTAAGCCCGGAGGCTGGGAAGTCCCACACCCAGAGTGAAAACCCACTGGCAGGCAACATGAGGCAGAGCAGGGCTGTTAGGGAAGGGATCTCCAGAGCTGAGACTTGGGGTCAGGGCTTGGGACCCTGCCAGCATCTCCATTATGCCTGGAGGCCTTTCTTTTGAAACCATCTCTTTATGTTTTCCCACTCCCCCAAATTTATTTAAAAATAAACGGCGACTCCAATGCATGCTCTCACCACTGCAGTAATGAGCAATTTCCCAGCAAGACTCAGAGCCAAGGGCAGCAACTCAGGAGCAGGCTGGCAGCATTCCCTGTGCCAGGAGGCGTCACCCCCGCAAATGGTCAGTCTGGACAGCCAGGGGAGGACCCTGAAGACACACCTAGACACCCTCTTCTGCTTCACCCATGCACTGGTATGGTGGGCGTCCCTAGGAAAAGTTGCCACCTCAGGCTTTTAACAACAAACACTAAGGCCTAAATAAGAATGCTTACATGGGGAACTTGAAGCCCAGCGAGGTTAAGCAACTTGCCTAAGGTTGAACAGTGGGAACTCAGACTCAGGCTGTTAGGTCTGATACCCAGCATTTCATTGTTACTGAGTTGACTGGATCTCTCATTTCTAAACATACTCAGGGTTGTGGTGTTCCCGATGGCTTTGCTTGAATTGTCAGGTCAGTGTCAAATATGGCACCTCCCTTGCAGAAAATTCTATACTTCCATTCACACAGTTGTGATGGTGTCATTGCCATCACCAGGCTCCCCTTAGGGCGTGTCCTCTGAGACACTGGGCAGTGCTCACCACTGTATCCAGAGTCCCCCTTAGGGACCTCAATACACTGAACTACTCCTGCTTCTGAAGATGCTCCCTCCTGAGGCTCTGGCCAAGGCAGGCCCCCATCAACCTGCCCATGAACTCCCATGAACTTCCCCGGTTCCTCTCTCATTGGAGGCTAGGTTGAGGGGTTGCCCAATAGGATGCTGAGAAGATGGATGGTGGGAGAATAGAGAGAGAAAATAACTCTGCTTCTTGACCAACCCCTCAGCGTTTCTGGTGCGCCCAGATCTGCTAGAGATGCGGGAGAGAACAGACAGGCCTCCACCTTGAGGTGATGCCTGATTCTTTTCAGGGTAGACAACACACACACAGGCACACACGCCCACATATGGTCTTCTTCACGGTGAGACATATTCATGGGACCAAGTAAGGAGGCCTGTCTCTGCATGGGATGAACTTACCAGAGGTCATCAGGGTGAGGGCATGAGGGACGGATGCTTGAGAAGACGAGGCCACCTGGTCCTCAGAAGGTCTGACTAGACCACTGTCCCCAGGTGAAGCCTAGAGTGGGTTAGTGCTGTCCACACAGGTAAAATAAGAGGGTTAGGTTAAGAGAAAGCAGGAGAACAAGGACCAAGAGGAAGGTGCCGAAAGGTTCCCAGGCTTCCCTTGCCCGTCTACAGATGACAGAAACACCCGGAGAAGGTGGCGGCAGGGGTTGGAGCCCCTGCCCACTCTCCCTACCCAGCTTCTGGGGCTCTGACATAGAACTGTGTATACTTCCTGCTGCTGCCACCATGACAACCAGAATGAGGTCGGTGAGCCCACATCCTACACCCGGAGATGCCAAGCCACCAACAGCCTCTGGGCTTATTATGCTGGTGTTCAGTCTCAGTGGTGGGGGAGGGGAAAGCCCAGTCCAAGCAGTGGTGCCCCTGGCCCCTGCCAAGTGAGACAGAAGGAAGGGTTGGCTGTGAATTGATCTGACTCTCTGCCAAGAAGGTGAGTGGCCTCTCTTCCTGGGGTGTCTGTGAAATGCGTGTGTGGCGTTTCTCATTAGAGCAGCTCTGGTGAGAGGAACAACCACAAACAGGGGTGTGGAACTTGCAGCCTGCAAGCTGCCTCACGCCAGTTCTGAGACTGGCAGACGCCCGCGTGCTCAGTCTGGAGGGCGTGCAGGCAGCTACCTCACACCGTACCCCATATCTTGTCTTAACACACCAGCACTCCCCAAGACCCTTGCGTGAAATTGTTGTGGGTTTCAGGAAGTCTGAGAGTCACTGACCTCCTACATCAAAAGCAGAGTGCCTGATGGCACCTGATGCCCTGGACCAGACATTCATCCCAGCCTGAACCATCTCATTCCTCCCGCAAACCCCTAACCCCCCTGACATGACCCCTCCAACCGCACACTGGGGTTCCCTCAGCCCTGTGCAGTCCTTTGCTCCCATCCACCTGATGTTCCACTCCAGTAGAGCCCCTCCCTCTCACAGGGACTACAGCAGCCCCAGGGCATGGTCATGAGGGACATCTGGGCTTCCCTTCTACCAGCCATGCCGCAACCAAAGCCATGATTCCAAAAGGTAAATCAAACCAACCACACACCTCCCAGGACCGGCTGGCGCCATACACCTGGCAGCACATAGGTCACAACTGCTTTAGTGAACACTCAGGGTGTGGTGGTGGTAGTGACGGTGGTGACAGTATTGACTGATGGTGTCGATAGTGGCAATACTGAAGATGACAGGCAGGGGTGCTGGTAAATGTCATGGTGTTGACAACGGTGCTGGTGGTAGAAATGGTCACGCTGATTGCCGAAATGGTACCAATGGTGCTCACAGTCAAGCGCAGTGGTGTTGAAAACGGTACTGATGATAGCAATGATAATGGTGGTAATGACAGTAGTGACAGTATTGATGATACTGATGGTGATAGTGGTGATGACGATGATAATTGAGAGAGGTGATGCTATGGATGGTAATGGGTCATGATTGTAACGATGGTGAGGACACGGAGGTAGCAATGGTGATGATGGCGGTGGTGGTACTGATGGTTGATCCTGGTGATGGCGTTCGTGGTGACGGTGGTGGTGACGGTAATGGTATTGGTGGTGATGGTGTTATTGATGGTAGTGGCCACAGTGGTGGTAGTATTGATTGTGGTGGGGGTGGTAGTGACAGCGGTGCTGGTATTTGTGGTGGAGGATGACAGAGTGGTTAGCTGCCTGCAGCCGCTGAAGGAAGGAAATGTTTGTTTCATCTTGTGGATCGGGAGTTAAATATACGTATACTCCATCACTGTGGAAAAGGCCTAGCTGTGGGACCAGCTCCTATCTCTGGAACCACGAGGCTGCTTGCTCACATCTGGGCAGATGTACAAGCTGAAAGGGGAGGGAGACAGGCGCTCAGCTGTCTTCCCCCTTTTGTCCTTATCCCTTCTGGCACCCAGGCCCATGAGATAGAGCCACATCCTCACAGGAGTGCCCAAGGGTGATCCTTAATCTATTCAAGTTGACAAGAGACATTAGCCATGCAATTCAAGACCCCAGCTGGTGACAAGGACAAACACCAACCCAGACACCTGGATGCAGGTCAGAGCTCCTTTGGCACTGACACTCCCATTAGACAGATGAGCCATGGATTTCCTGAAACTCCCTCGACAAGGCCACTCCTAGCCAAGGACGCAGGCCCTGTTCTCCGACAGTGTCTGTGTCCCAGCATTTGCTTCAGTCCATCATGGAAGCTAGCACTATGACACCGGCCTCCACCCATGCTGCTCCCTGTACTCCCTGATCCCTTCCCTGTGAGAAGAACTGGCTAAGGAGCCTTACAGCCATTGACTGGCAAGAGGGGTATCTCAGGCTGTGATGTCAGAGTCAGACAAGCAGTCTTTCAGTTTTCTCTTTACAAACAAATGTCACTCATATAATCAATTCCTGGGTACCACAGCGATAGAGGCAGGAGCCACCACCCTTCCATCATCCAGCCCATGCCAGGCAGTGGAACAGGAGGTATGTGCCCTCCCTCAGCATGGCAGCGGCCTGTCTACTATGCGTGCTCCGGAAGAGGCACTGCTAATTTGGGTAACAGCTGTAGGCGTTCACTTTGCAATGAGAGCACCTCTCTCCTTCTTGACAAGGGGTGACATTAATGGGGGCAGCAGTCACAGGAGACACGGACGCATTTTCAAAGCCATTATGTTGATGATATTTCCATGAGGGAACTCATAATCGATCATCGTTTTTAAAATCCACTTGGCATCCATGTGGTACAATTAAACCTAATGAAGTTACCTCCAAATTATGTATTTTGTTCACTAAATTATGAAGCTGCTGATGGGGAGTATGGGGGGAGGGTTGGAGGGAGGGGATTTGATAAGAGTCAGATAAAAACACTCCAGGAAAAGAGACAGAAGGTCTGCTAACTGGGGTCTGCTACCTGGGAGCTGGAATTGCAGAAGAGTCCAGAATCTGGGTGTAAGAACTATGGAAACCAGACAGATCAGGAACAGAACTGTCCAGGAGCTGTGCTCTCATTTTCAAAAGAGTCAAAAAGACTCAGGGACAGTGTCAGAAGCAAACCAAAGGAGACAGGAGGTACCAGAGAGTCAGCACCATCCCACACTCAGCGTCCATGGGCCCAGTACCCAGCTATTCAGACAGAGAGTGAAGAGGAAGCCAGACATTTGACTGCTGAGTTGTTCAGGACCCGTATCTTCATGGGCAGGAGTGAGCTCACTCTGGGAACACATGGGGAGGTGTGCCTGACACTAGCCCCTCTGCCAACTATTGACCTCCAACTTCTACAGACCCACACCCATGAGGTCACATGAAGGTCAAAGCCAAGCATCCAAAGAGGGCACTGCTGTACTCACCCAAGCCCTCGGCTCCCAATCAGGCAGCCACCCAAGACTCCTGCCAAGACTAGCTGACTACTGAGGGAGAGTAGGAACTGCCAGAGGCCTGGAGAGGGTCACATGCCCCATTGTCAGAGAACAAAAATGAAACATCAGATCCAGACAGGACACATATATATCCCCAGCAAAACTGAAAACGAATCCAAAAAACAAAACTCTAAGGTTTGAGGACTGACGATTGGGAGATGTCAACAGGGGCTCTCAGGAGCATCTCTGCCCCATGCAAGCTCAGTCCCTCCCTGCTGCAATGATACACCACCAGCTTCCTGGGGTCCAGGGTCCTCATCCTTCATCCACAGCCTTGAGAGCTGCTCAGGAGACCACACACTGAATGCCCTTCAGCATCTATGGAATCAGGTGCCATGAAACACAAGTGCTCAGAACCATTCCCCACTAAGCACAGACCTATGTACACACCTATGCTATCTAGCACTGCCCCAATACCATGTACTACTGAATGCCTACCTAAGAGCCACCTTCAAGGACAAAAGCAGAACAAGCCCACAAGAGTGCAGTGACTCTGAGGTTAGTCTTGTGACTTCCTGTTCATGGGCCCATGGACTATAGCTCTCATTTAGCACTCAAGGACTCTGATGCCAGACCCACCTGATCTCAGATCCCAGGTTTATAGCCCCGGGTACCCACACACATCCACTTACTGCTTAGCTGAATGGACAACAACTCTGTGCCACAGATCTTAGCACGAGAAGACAGCATCATCTAGGAAGAGCCTGGCATCTCAAAGACTGTCAGGAGCTTTTCATCTCCTTTGTCCTCCTGTCTTAGAGGTCACAAACAATTCACCCATGAGCTATCAGTAAGGTGTATGCCCTGTCCCCAAGGGAGCTTTGACCACAGCCTAAGAGATTAAACATTGGGCAGATTTAGCCTAGATTCTCTACAATACAAGCTGTGATAGATGCCAGCCAGCGCCCACTCCTTATACCCTTTTCCTTTTTCCGATTGGCAGGATCCCCAGAGAGCTGCAGATTACCTCCTAAGCCACAGGACAGCCATTCCATGGATTCTGCACTGCATCTTTATTCCTGCAGGAGTTGCAGGCAACACAGGAAATGGGACAACTCTTCTACAGCACAGGCCTCCATGCTCCCTGGGGCCATGTGGCTGTCCACCAGGCTCGGGAGATTGCGCAGCTGTCACCTTACAGATCTGGGAGAAATGACAACAGGAGGTACAGGTGAAAGCCCGGCCACCCACCCAGAAGGGGTACAGTTGGTCCATGAGAGTATTGCCGCTACAAGCAGGGCTGTGACCTCACTGACATCAGAGTCCCATGGCCACTCACTAGGAGCTCTGGGAGGCTGATGCTGGAGCAGGAAGTGTCATTCTGCTCCTTTTGGCAGGGACCTTAAGGAGGAATTCAGAGAGAGGAGGAGGGAAGGAGTGAGGCAAGGGCGGACCACAGTCTGTGACTTTGATGTCGTCCTAAAGACAATAATGGTGGCTTTGCAGGAGCACACAAGGCCCACTTAGGACTTAGGGATCGTGAAAGTGGCTCAGGATGGTATGGGCCTGGCAAGGACCTGGAGATAAGACCCACTAGAGTAATTGGGAGTAATAGGGAGTGGCGCTATTAAGAGGTGTGGCTTTGCTGGAGTAGGTATGACCTTACTGGAGGGAACTGTGTCACTGTGGCGGTGGGCTTTGAGGTCTCCTTTGCTCAAGTTTCCCTCAGTGTGACACTCAGTTTACTTCCTGTTGCCTGTGCAAGAGGTAAGACTCTCATCTACTTATGCAGCTCCATGTTGGCCTGCACATCACCATGTCCCAACATGATGATAATGGACGGAACCTCTGAACTGTGAGCCACCCAGTTAAATGTTTGCTTTATAAGAATTGCAGTGACCATGGGGTCTCTTCCCAGCAACCCTAAGACAGCGCTGTACAGGACTACAGTGAGGCGGTCGTGTCAGTCAGGAAGGGTCACATTTCTTCCCCACTGCCGTCCCTCTGGGATACCTGGGGCATGTCTCACACTGTGGAGTCACCTGTAAGATCTACAAAATGGCGTGGCAGGTCTGTGAAGAAAGCCTGAACTGACATTGTCTCCTGCCAGGCTCACAGCAGGCAGAGCAGCGACATTTAATAGTCAATTAATGGTGAGAATATTAAAAAGATAATTACACCCCTCATGAGTGTGGGTTGAAATAAAACACTGTGAGGAGTCATTAAAATGGTGTGCCCACCGAAGCAGTACCGTGGCTGTTATAGCCCTGCCCTTGCAAACTACAGCCACCATTACCTATATTACTACAACTGTTGTTAGCGTTGCCTGGCTCCTATCTGGGTAAACACACACAGAAGCAAATGTTACTCTGGCCCAGATGGGCCCATCTTATCTGCCACAGTACAAGCCCCTGGGGATGTCATCCTGACATTAGAGGAGTGGTCTCTCAGTGGAAGTTGCCCATTGGGCCCTTCTGTCTCCCTCGGGTTCAAGAGCTATTTTTCGTCCTGTTGACCTGATTTCCATCCCAGTTACATTAATGTTTGCAGTCATAAATGGGGTATGTTCAGCAGGGAAGCAAATCCGTTCCTGCAGAGTGAGGCTCCCACAGCGGCTGGCAGAGGTCAGAGCCAGAGGTGTTTCTGCCAGCCATAGGAGTCCTCCGGCTCAGGCCTTCAGAAATACCACAGAGCCTTCCAACACAGCAACACAGACAAGGAAGTGGACTGAGTATTTTTAGATCCCGTGACAGCCTCTGTTTCCACAAAGGCAATTAAACAAGCCAAGCGGCCCGAGCCCATGTCCTGAGTGGCTTGTTCTAAAAATAAATTGCCATCTGTAGAGCCTGGAGTTTGTGGGTGCCAAAGGCCTGCAGACACAGCTCAGTGGACAAGACCAAGAGACTCTCACGTGGGGCACCTGGAAGCTGAACTGCATGCCCTTGACCTTCCTTCCACCCTGGGACCTGAACATGCTGTCACTGCTAATAGTGCCAGCCTATCGGGTTCTCACTGTGCACAAGCCCCAGGTCTAGCTCATCCAGGATAGGCTCAGGGGACTCTGACAGAACATGATGAGCACAGGAGCAATGGCGGTGCCATAATGTAGCCTCCCAGAGGCTGTAACTTGTAGATGGTCTCCTACCGGGCCGTGGGGCTTCTTTAATTTGAGTTCATAGTCTTTGGACCCAAGAACATGTACCTTCAACCGCTATGTCAAAGGGGCCAACCACAGTGGACAGGACTTAGGTGGTGTTTGACCCTATGTGGTTTTACCTTCCAGTTTGTCAAAACGACCCTTACCCAGACTCAGAAACCAGAGGTCCCGTATCTGCCAGTAACTTTGGTCAACTGCGCCTGTCTCTCCAAACTTTGTGTGCAGGGCGAGTGCCTCCCTGCCCAATAGGGCTTCACAGTGGGTTCTGAGGTAAGGTAAAGTCAGGCCACTAGGATGGCCTTCATCCAGTCTGAATGAAGTCAGAAAAAAAACCAGGGGAGAAACACACACACACACACACACACACACACACACACACCGGGGGGGGGGGGGACGCCCTACCCTAGCTTGCCCAACCACAGCCTCCAGCTCCTTGCTGAGGCAGGGTGAGACACAAGCTCATCTAAAGAGTCTCAAGGCCTCTGCGTGACAGACATGCATCACAGTGACATATCTGGGCTGTAGCCTCAGTCCTGCGCTGACTTCCTGAGGGAAACCCCGGCATGGTGAGTGATGTCATCCTACACAGAGCTGATGGAGACACAGGAACCTTCTTCTCCATGGGCGTGGCATCCAAGAGCCCCGTGCCCACCAAGCCATATCCAGGGAGAATGATCCAAGGTACCTGGGAGAGATCACCCAACTAGGTCCTAGAATCTAAGCCTGGGCAGCTCTGAGCCTCAAAACTGCTTGCTCCCCAAAGAACGACCCCTCCCTGGTGATGCTGTGACCATAGCACCAGGACATCAGAGGCATCCACTGGTGCTCTGCAGTAACTGGATCTGGAACAGTCTGCCACAGGCCTGATCAGTGGAGGCTGGGGCCCCAGGGTGCCACCATTTGGAGGAAAATGGACCACTAAGAGGTGAGGACTGAAGGGAGCACTTCAGGTCACTGGGGCCTTGAAGAGCCCTGCTCTCCTCCTCTAATCTCATTTGTTCCCCGGCTGCGTGACAAGTGGCTCTGCTCAGCTACCTGCTCCCACCTGGAAGTGATTCCTCCTCACAGCCCAAAGCAACAGGGTCAACTACAGCTGCATCCTGAAAATCATGAGCCCAAACAATTGCCTCACCATGATGACAACCCCAGGTATGTGTTCCAGCGAGGACAGAGGGAATTGACCCTGGAAGGTAACTCATGAAGAAGAGAAAACGGGTAAGAACTTGCCACCAAGTTAATCCATTAACCCAATGCTCGTTAAACAGGAACCTGAGAGGCCGAAGAAAAGGACAAGATGGGCAACTGTTCACCATGCCTGCTCTTAGGGCTTGGTAGGCAAGAAACGAGCAACAGACCAGGATCCCTGAGACCCAAAGCTGGCTCACAGCTTGAGAGGATACTCGACATCTCCATCTCCAAAGAAAGATTCACTTGAGGCTGCCCAGGAGGAGAGACACCCCGGCCCCAATAACTTGCTATTCTTAGCACCTTACACGTTCAGTGGACACAGAAGTGAGAGCTACTCCATGATTTTCCAGAACCATCACCTGTGGGTAGGACATGTACAATGGGGCCCCTCACTTACATGACTGAAACACAACCTTTGTGAAGAGGAAGGAGGGCTTTGGGGACTCAGGAGTGAGGATAGACTGGCTTATTTGTCCCATCACAACCCCATCTCTGGAAGGTGGGATTTTATCTACAATTAGCACGTTATCAGCCTCTCCATGGTGTGGCTTTGGGGCTTCCCAGTTTCCTCATTGCAACTGGGTTAATGAGAGTGCTCAGATCTACCAGAAGGCTTTCCTCAGGACTGAGGTCAGGTGAGCACAATGCCTGGTATGCAGCAAGTGCTCTGTAAGTATCCATCACCATCAGGCCCTCCTCTTGTAGGACTTCCTCCCCACATCACAGTCAATGTCCTCACAGATATGAGAAAAACACTCTCCACATTCGAGACTGGTGTGTTCCTGGAAAACAGAGCCCCTATTCTGTTCTGGGGGACAGAGTACACGGTGCTGTCTCAGGGACCCGGGGAGAACCAATGGAGGTTCTACAGGCCTTGAATGTCCAAACTAGAGGAAGCTGTTGTTGGTTCAGATGCTCACTTGCTGCTTGCAGCTGAACCATCCACTCAGGGGATGTCAGCGTTTGAAGGATTGGGGCCATCTGGATTTTCACAAGAATTGCACCATTCTATAGTGGTGCCGGGGTACAAGGGGAAAGAAAGCCCTGACTGAAAACCAAGACAAGGATTAGACTTACTCCAAGTTCTTAGGTAGGCTAGACTACCTTGAAAGTAAGAAGCTGTCATCCTATCATCTTATGATCCTATCATCATTCCATCATCCCTGCACTACTACTCCATCATCCCTGCATTATCACTGCATCATCACTCTATCATCACTCCACCACCACTCCATCATCACTCCATCATCACCCATCATCACTCCATCATCCCTGCATCACCACTCCACCATCACTCCATTATCACTCCACCATCACTACATCATCACTCCATCATCCCTGCATCACCACTCCATCATCACTCCATCAACACCCATCATCACTCCATCATCCCTGCACTACTACTCCATCATCCCTGCACTACTACTCCATCATCCCTGCATCATCACTGCATCGTCCATCATCACTCCACCATCACTCCATTATCACTCCATCATCACTGCATCATCACTCCATCATCCCTGAATCACCACTCCATCATCACCCATCATCACTCCATCATCCCTGCATCACCACTCCATCATCACCCATCATCACTCCATCATCCCTGCATCACCACTCCATCATCACCACTCCATCATCACCCATCATCACTCCATCATCCCTGCATCACCACTTCATCATCATTCCACCACCACACCATCATCCCTGCATCATCCCTGCATCATCACTCCATCATCCCTGCATCATCACTCCATCATCACCACACTACTACTCCATCACTCCATCACTGGACATCACACTATCACTTCACTGCCGCACCATACATGACTGTATCATGTCATTATCACCCCATCACCACATCACCCCACCATCACCCCACCAACACCCCATCATCATCACCCTACCATAACTCCATTACCACTGCATCATTGCTGTACCATCACTGCAACATTACCGTGCATCATTCCACCACCACTGCATCGCTCATCATCACTATTATCATCGTTCTGTTATCTTGCATCATCACTACATCACCCACTACAGCAGGGAGCAGCAGCATTAGTGAGTAAGCATGTGGTAGTGCCCTCCTCAGAACCAGACTTTACTCCATCCCTTCTCAGACATCCCAGCTCCGTGCTGCTTGCTCTCTAGCCCATAGTCACCAACATGCGCTCCATTAACTGAAGTTGTTTCTGTTAAACTCTGAGGACCTGGGAGAATGGTCCCTTTGTTTTCCCTTCATGAGGAAAAGCCTACATCCCACCGGGGACTCAGAAGCTAGCAGCTGCCAATCTAGTTAGAGCTTATGTTAACTGGCAGGTCTGTCTGCTTCAGGTCACAGGAAGAGGAGACACACTGGGCCCTGTGATCCTTCCTATGGCCATCTCTCCTCTCCACAGCAGTTCCTCACCAGAGTCATGTTCTGATCTCTCCTCTACTCTTTGGGAAGATGGAGAATGATGGACATAAACGTGTGGTATGGTGCTTGGCAAGTGTTGTGTAGAGAGCAGGTGGCCAGCAGTTGTTGTAGGTTGAGTCCAGGCTGGGGCAGGCTGGGGCCTCTATAGAGATCCCAGCACATTCATTCATCGACACATTCATTCATTCCCCTAGCAGACCATTATCATGTACTGAATGCCTGTTAATCCCCAAAGATACAGCTTTGCAGGGGAAACATGAGCTCCCTGCCCTGCATTCTATCCCAGGCACAGAAAAACTGCTATGCACAAAGGCTTGCTCCAGCCCCCTTCCTATGCTTAAGCCCTCATTCCCAATGCAGCGGTATCTGAAGGTGGGGCCTTTGGAGCTGTGGCCATGAGGACAGGACCCTTACAGGAAGAGAAGAGAGCTTTCTCCATGCCCACACCATAGTAGACTGTGTGAGAATACAGCAGGAATGTGGTGGCCAGCAAGCCCGAGAGCACTAGCCAACTCAGAAAGTCAGCTGACAACCTGAGCTTGAACTTCCACCCTCCACTACTATGAAAGAGAGCTTCCCTGTTGTGTAAAATACCAGTTTCTGGTATTTTAATAGAGTAATAGAGGCCAAGATGAAAAAACCAAAACAAATTATCAGCAAAGCACACACTATAGCAAAGAACATCAAGCTGTGGGGAAAGACTCAACAGAGTAGGGGGTCTCTTGGGTGAGTGTCCCCAAGGGCCAGGGATGGGTGTTTTCAGGCTAACAGATGAGAAAGGTCCTCTTTGAAGAGGAGTGAGACCTGAACGACAAGAAGAGGCTAGTCCTGCCAGGTTTGGGGACAGTGGTCCAGGAACATAGAAAGTAAAAGGGCCCGGAGGCAGCAGCAGACTCTTTGGGACATAAAGTCCAGAATGGGCAGGATCCAGCAGCCAGAGAGTGGGGGATGGGGGGCAGAGAAAGCAGGGTCAGATAGGGTTGGGACCTGGCTTCCCGATCTCTTTCAGACAGAAATGATAGACAGGAGTCAAGAAATACTAAGTGTTCAACACTACGGCTGCTTCCTGTCCTCCTGGGCTGGCAGCACACGGCATTTTCCAGCCTCCCGGAGTATGGTTTGATGGTCTACCACCCAGCCTTGGGCTCTGAACTTGAGAGGCCCAGTCCCCAAGGGTTACAGCAATTCACTGCTCACCTCCTTGCTAACCTTCTGCTATGACCTTCCCACGTGTGGGTCTCAGAAACCCCGGGAATGTCAGCATGCCAAGGTATAGGCAGCCTGGTCTCAACATCATCGCCTCTGCAGGAGCCCCACCCGCCAGGCTCAGGCTCTGGTGGGAGCCTAAATGAAGACATTAACATCCAGACTCACACTCTATACTTAACATGGGGCCTTTAGTCACCGTGGGCAGCCCCCTCTGGCGCGCAGGAAATGTGGCAGAACTGTGTGTCTCCAAGGGCTCTAGCGGAATGTGTTCTGAGCCTAGGGAAGGAAGGGGACCCTGTACACCAGAACCTGCAAATCATACGGGGTGGGAAAACAGCTGGGGCGGAATCAGTGTGGGGCGTAAGCTCCTCCCTCTGAGTCCAGAATGCTTTCCAGGTCCAGAATTACGCCAACAGGATGAAATACAGGTCCGGGGACGTGTTTACAGACTGGATCCCGGTATTGTCAGCAAAACATAGACTTTTTAAACCTGTGTATTTCTATCACTTTTTTATTCTCTAGAAACAAATAATGAGATCGGGATCCAGAAAGAACTTCTAAAAGCCACGTCATTCTGAAATGTAAGAGAGCCTGGCAATGCCTCTAGCCCACAGGAAAAGGAACCAGTAGCTTGGCGACCTATGGATGAGGATGAGTATGGGCCGTGCTTACTGTGGAACTGGGATTTCAGCCCGAGATTCCAGCTGCTGACCACAGGGTTTTTTCTCCCCCCACCCCACCCTGATGCTTTCTCAGCTGGTACTAGACAAGCTTTTTCTTTAATCTGTTCTTGTTCCTTTCTGCTCAAGCTTGTAAAGCTCCTGGGTGCCCTCTGAAATCTTTATGGGGTCACAGAGCAGAGTCAGGTCTCCGTGCCTGTCACAGGTTGACAAGCACAGGTGCATGTCCAGATCAAGGGCAGGCGTGCCTTGCTGCCTGTCCATGTGCTGAGTCAGGGCAGGGCAGCCTCTGTCCTCGGCTCATGTGGGACTGTGAGGGTTCTCCCAAGAGCATCCCGGTGCAGCAGGGCATGAGGAGAGGAAGCCACGCTGAGAATAACAAGGAACAGGGCCTCAAATCATGCTAGTGATGAGGCACAAAGCTGGTGCCAGACCTGAGTCCCCACTGAGAAAGCAGGGCTGTGGACCCTGGAAGTCACAGCTTCCAGGAGCAAAATAAGCATGGTGGGTGGCACAGGGCAGGGCTGCATGAAGGAAGCAGAGGTGCCTGTCACAAGCAAGCTTTAAGTAGCTTCACAGACTTCAAGTATTTATCTGAGGAGAGTTCACCAAAGAGACCCTTCCAGAATAGGCTCACTGCCAATTGGACACTCCCCATCCAATATCCTAATGATGACATTTGGACTTGTGTCAGCCTCCTCAGAGCATAGGCAAGTCCATCCTGCTTGGCTCTGACTCCTCATCCCCTGGCAGTCTCCAGAGGCTCTGCCAGGCCCAGGTCCTCCTGCAGCCCCAGTGCTGTGGGACAAGGAGAAGGCTCTGATAGGCTCAGAGTAGTCCACTGCAGAGGCCCGGAGGCACATGCCTATGTCCATGTCCTTGAGTTTGCCAAGCCTTGTGCTGGACCAATGGGCTGACTTCCAGAGCCCCTGTAAGTGTCCCTCCAGGGAATCCCCGCACAGGCCAGGCTGAGATGTGCATGACCTCCATAGCCAACCAGGGTCCTGCCTACACCCTACCAAGTCCCCAAGTTCCAGCTCACACAGTGGCTGGTAAGGTGTCGAAATTATAGCCTAGCACCCTGGCCCTGCACACCTGTGGGACACCCTGTTCTGAGGGTCAGCCTTTGCCTGTCAGCAGCTGCATCCTTAGGTCCCTTGTATTAGCTGATGCCCCCTCCACCCCTTCCCAACAGGACTACCACTGCAGTACCATTCTTCCATGCTGGCACTGTGTGGTGGGCTCTAGAATGGAGGAGACCAACCACATGAGCAAGAGGCTAAATGTTTCGGTCACTTCCTAATTCAGAAAAGGAGGTCATGTGGCAGCCCTCGTGCCTGTCTTAGCCTACAGAGAATCCAAGAAGTCACAGTCCTGCAGCTGAGCACCCACAGACCTCAGTGTCCTGCTCCCTAAGATAGCCCAGCCCCTCCTACCATTCACACTGGGACAGCTGGGAGTCTCTGAAATGGCCCTAAGGATGCACCGTATCCATCTGCCTGGGCCTCACTGGCGGACACAAGCAACTGTGCCCAGGCCACTGCAGAGGTAGCATAGACTTTCGGGACCACATGCACAAGCTCTAAGACCCACCACTGGCTTCTCCCCTGAGTCTAAGCCCAGGAAAGATGCTGATGTTCATGCCAAGCCCTAGCTCACACCTGAAAGCAAATAGCAAGACACACCGGATAACAATGGAAGAGGAACCAGGAGACTGACAGAGTCCAAGCCCCAAGGTGTAGATAGGGCTACAAAGTGTAGATCACCTCCAAGGCCACATAAAAACTGAACAGCTAAGATATGGTGCCATGTCATTCATTGCTCAAATTAGTATACAAAAACTGGCACCTTTGCACTGAATTGAGGGGATAAATGCCTGACCCAGCTCTAGAGGTGCCCTGCATTTGATGAGGCAGAAAGAGTTGCATACACACCGAACTTTTAAAACAACCATGGCTGAGAATCCAGAAGAAGGAGCAATGACCCCACCCCACACATCATCACTGAAACCATAGCACCTTGCTCATAGCAGGTGCTTGGGCAATGCTGGATGGATGGAAAATTGTGTGGATGGGTAGGTGGATGTGGAAGGGTCTGTGGGGTTGTGGGGATGGTTGTGGATGTGTGGAATGGGTGCAACAGTGGTTGAATATGGCAGATGTGTGGAGGGAGGGATGGGCTGGTAAAGGATGGATGGCTAGATGGACAAGTAGATATGTGAATGGGCAAGTAGATAAATGGGCTCGTGGATGAATGGGTGGGTAGATGGGAGAGTGTTTGTGTGTGGTAGAGGTGGGAAAGAAAGAAGGAAGGAAGGGCTGGTGGGAGAGTAGATAGCTAAATAGATGGATGCATGGGTGTATAGATGGGTGGATGAATAGGTGTGTAGAGGGGCGGATGGATGGATGGATGGATAAACATGTGGGTAGATAAGCAATGAGTGGATAAATGTTTTGGTTAAGTGGGCAGATAATGGCTGAGTAGATAAGTAGATAAATAAGTGAATGGGTTGATAAGGTAGGGTGAACCGGGCTTTTATGACTCTTGGAATTGCCTTTTTGTTGCTGTGTTAAACACCCTGACCTAAAGCGACTGAGGGGAGAAAGGGTTTATTTCAGCTTACACTTCCAGGTCACAGTCATCACTGAAGGAGGACAGTGCAGGACCTCAAGCAGAAACTTGAAGGCAGAAGCCATGGAGGAATGATGCCTACTCACTCACTCACTCACTCACTCACTCACTCACTCACTCACTCACTCACTCACTCACGGGTTGTGCTTAGCTAGCTCTCTATACAGTCAAGGACTACCTGCCTAGGGAATGGTGCTTCCCACAGTGGCAAACCCCACCCACATTAATTAACAAGGCAACGCCCCACAATCGGTCTGGTCTGGACAATTGCGCTGGTGAGACTCCCTTCTCAGGTAACTCTAGATTTGCCATGTTGACAGTTAAAGCTAATCAGGACATTGACTGCAGAGGAATAGGAATGGTTTAAACCCCCCCCCCATGTCCCACAGATACTCTCCCAGAAAGCCCTGGTCAGAATACTGTGACCCAGAACCCATTTATCAAGGGAGTCGGGCAGGCAGAAATAAAGGAAAAGGGACAAATACGCCAGTCCAAAAGACATGAGAGGGGAGGACAGAGAAAGGGGGGAGGGACAATGCTGGGGAAGAGGGAGAAGGAGGGAAGGGGTGCTGCCAGCTCTCGGGGCCATAGTCAGGTGACAGACGACGGTCACCCCAATGCTGACTTAGTACAGACTGCATTTGAGAATGCCCCTGAAGTACTACATCCAGAGAATGTGTCAGGAAACAGCAAACAAGCTGTGTGCTCACAGCTACACTTGGGCTCCTGCGCGGCCATGGGTCAGACACCATGGAGAAGTAAGGAGTGGGCACAGCAGACTTCCAACAGGTGAGGGGTGTATCTGCACCTGGATTAGAGCCATCTGTTCCTGGCGGAAGCCTGAGCATGTCCTGAGCACAGTGACACAGAACACCAGCCATGAACACGCACATACATACACACACACACACGCGCGTGCGCACACACACACGTCCAAGGAGGTCACTCTAGCACTTCCCTAGCCATGGGGATAAAGACAGCACACCAAGGGTAGACATGGGCAGGGTGCATTCGAACTTGCAGGGGACATGTAGAAAGAACCTGGTGGAGGGAGCCGCACCTGGGGTGTGCTCCTACGTGAGCCTGACTATGCCAGGGAGCACAGCCATTATGGCAGCAATTAACAGTCACGAGTTATCCATGGCCAATTTAAAAGGGCAATTATGACTGGTGGTATTTTATTAGAAAGGCTGCCAAGGGGCCTTAATGAAAGTCCTTTAATGCCTGTTCCTTGCTGCCCCTGCTACTGTCATGCAAGAAACCCTCACCCCCACACACCTGCTGCTTCCCTACATCCCAGACTGCAGAATCACACCTGAACACCCCTCCCCTCAAAATTCACCCAGCAGTCTCTGCATCTGGCTCTGTGAGAACCACATGCCCAGCCATGCTGCATGGCCCTCAGAGGGACCCATCTACTGGGACTGAGGCACAGACCACAACACAAATGGTCAGATCCCCTTAGTATGGCATCTGATAGCCCATCCTACCCAGCCACAGGGTGAGAAGCCAGTTTTCCACCCACAGCTATGTGGTTCACTCCTTGCTAGCACGGAAAGGGTGACATTCCGACCACTTGTGGGACACACCTGAAGTTCCGGCAACCAGGAATCATGTCGGATCACACTGCAAACACGCTCTGTCCGGGTGAGGTTGTTACACCAGAACAGTTGGCTTCTCACAGTGTGACAGCAGGGTAGGGGGACATGTGCTAGAGACCCACAGGGAACTATTCCCAACAAACCATGTGAGCTTGTTCTCTGGAAGTCATTTTCCTCTTCCATGAAACGGGGGTGGCACAGAGTCACACTACGGGGAGAGCAGAATAAATGAGCACACAAAGAAGGTCTCCTGTAAACAGCACAAGGAATCTTGTGAGAACACAAATAAGCCGACATTTAAGCATCCTTATTCTTCAAGTTTACAGAACCGTTTCCTCTCACAGTATGAGCTCTGCCTGAACTTCAGTTTCATAATTCTTGCTAGAAAGTCGGCAGGGATGGAAGAATGAAGCACAGGTAGAATGAAGGACGGGAACCTGCGCAGAGCCATTCCCCCAGGAACTCCGACAGGCAGGCGGGGTGACCCACCACAGGCTCACATCAGCTTTCCTACTCCATCCTTAATTAAGTCCCTCTTCACTGCTAATCTTGGGAAATCGTTAGATGTTGCAGAAACCATGCCCACCATGCGTCACGGGCTCACTGGTGCTGCTGCTCACTCAGAGCGATTCACAGGAAGCTGCCCTTTTGAACCAGCATGGTTTGAGGGTGTTAATCGCAAATCTATTAGCACAGACACTGTAATCATGAATCAAAATTTACATCATGTGTAATCTCGCTAATTGTGCAATCATACCGGGTTTGACAGTTTTCATGCATTACTAAGGGAAATAGTCTAATACATGACACTGAAGATCTTATCAAGGTTAATTTGCCTCAAAATATAGTTACTACAGAGTTTCTCCTTGTTTTAGATACCATGGTTTAAAGTCAGGGAGCTCTAATGTCAAAGGCAGAGCACACACACACACACACACACACACACACACTGAGAGTGACATCTGAGTTGCTTAGGGGAAATGAAGATGCTGAACTAAGGGTGGGGTCTAAACACCCAGATGAACTTTCTAGCTGTTATGTGATTAATGCGTGGTCTTGGCCAAACATGCCACACTCCGGACCTCAAATCCCTCATCTGCAAAGGCATAAGAAAATGTCATTGCATAGAGACAGACTGACAGGGGTTTACAGAAGGCCCAACAGAGTGCTTGGCACATAGTAGGTGCTTTTTACTTTAGCTTTATTCAGTTATATTCACAACAGCTGGTGCACATAGAATTTAGGGAGTCCATCACAAACAGATCCAAGAAACCAAGCAGGAAGGCAGACAAGCCATTTTGTCAAATCAAATTCAAACAAAAAGCAAAACTGGTATAGGCATGGGTGCCTACCTCAGACAGGTGATCCCCTTCCTACAGATGCTCCACCTCAGACAGGTGATCCCCTTCCTACAGATGCTCCACCTCAGTCAGGTGATCCACCTCCTACAGATGCTCCACCTCAGGCAGGTGATCCACCTCCTACAGATGCTCCACCTCAGACAGGTGATCCACCTCCTACAGATGCTCCACCTCAGACAGGTGATCCCCTTCCTACAGATGCTCCACCTCAGACAGGTGATCCACCTCCTACAGATGCTCCACTTCAGAGAGGTGATCCGCTTCCTACAGATGCTCCACCTCAGACAGGTGATCCACCTCCTACAGATGCTCCACCTCAGACAGGTGACCCACCTCCTACAGATGCTCCACTTCAGAAAGGTGACCCACCTTCTACAGATGCTCCACCTCAGACAGGTGATCCACCTCCTACAGATGCTCCACTTCAGAGAGGTGACCCACCTTCTACAGATGCTCCACCTCAGACAGGTGATCCACCTCCTACAGATGCTCCACTTCAGAGAGGTGACCCACCTTCTACAGATGCCCCACCTTGGACAGGTGATCCACCTCCTACAGATGCTCCACCTCAGACAGGTGATCCACCTCCTACAGATGCTCCACTTCAGAGAGGTGACCCACCTTCTACAGATGCTCCACCTCAGACAGGTGATCCACCTCCTACAGATGCTCCACCTCAGACAGGTGATCCACCTCCTACAGATGCTCCACTTCAGAGAGGTGACCCACCTTCTACAGATGCTCCACCTCAGACAGGTGATCCACCTCCTACAGATGCTCCACCTCAGACAGGTGATCCACCTCCTACAGATGCTTCACCTCAGACAGGTGATCCACCTCCTACAGGTGCTCCACCTCAGACAGGTGATCCACCTCCTACAGATGCTTCACCTTGGACAGGTGATCCACCTCCTACAGATGCTCCACTTCAGAGAGGTGACCCACCTTCTACAGATGCTCCACCTCAGACAGGTGATCCACCTCCTACAGATGCTCCACCTTGGACAGGTGATCCCCCCTCCTACAGATGCTTCACCTCAGACAGATGATCCACCTCCTACAGATGCTCCACCTCAGACAGGTGATCCACCTCCTACAGGTGATCCACCTCAAATAGATGTTCCAATCCAATAACATTAAAATACATGTACATAGCACATCATGGATCCGTGCTCAGCTTTAAAATAATCAATGTTGGGCTGATGCAATGTCTCAGCAGATAAAAGGTGTGTGCTGCCAAGCCTGATAACCTAAGATCCATCCCCAGGATACACATGCTGGATTGAACTGACTCCAGTAAGTTGTCCCCAGACTTCCACATGTGAGCACAGTACAGCAAACAAACAAATAAAAATGTAATAAAATAACTAGTATTAATATGTTGCCCCTTATGACTGTGAGATTACATTTGATTAACAAGATTCACTACATGGAAGAGGGGAGCATTGTGTTAGGTTCTGGCCAGGAAAAAAAAAAAACTGAGCGGATTAGACATGACCTCATATCTACAACAGAGGAGAATCCTTGAAAAATCATGGTTGTGGGTTTGGCAAGTAAGTGCAAATACATATACACTAAATAACATAGTCCCCAAATACAAAAAGCACAGTAGACAGAACAAAAAATGGAAAAAAATAAACTTGTCAATTTGAAGTTATCAATAATGATTTAGAATAGCTAGACATAAGATCAGTAAAAATATAAAACTGAGTGAGATTATCAACCAACTGGACCTAACAGACATTCACAGAGTATTCTCCCCAACAGCAGAACACACTCTCCAAGTGCACCTGGACCATCTCTTGGTCAGATCACATGGTCTCCATCAATCTAAAAGAGTTAAATCACATCACACAAACGGTGCTCTTGAACCATAATAGAATTAACATAAGAACAAGCAACAGAAGAAAGTTGGGGAACCTCAAACATTTGAAAACAAAAGATTTCTAAATAAACCCAGATGTCAAAAAAGGAAGCCAAAGAGTGAGCTAGAAGGAGAAACTCAGCCAGGCGGGCGGCGTTGTTTGGGATGCAGCCACAGCAGCCCTGAGAGGGAGATGCGCAGCTTCGACACGTGTGAGAGACAGGAGGAATGAATTCTAGCCACCAAAGCCTACCTCAAGAAGCCTCAAGAAGAGGCACAAACCTGACGGAGGAAATAAATGAAGATCTGAACAGAGATAAACAAAGACAAATCACTGAAACCAAAGGCTGATCTTTGGAGATTGTCGGCAGAGATGACGACTTTCCTACTTGGGCTGTCTGTTGAGGAAGAGGCACTGGCTGGAGCTGAGGGAGAAGAAGTCACCACACGTGGAGGGAGCAAGAGAAGGAGAGGTGGGAGAGGATTGATAGATGGGAAGATGCTGGGAACTGGAGCATGGGTGGGAGAGTGCCAGAGGGCAGCCTGGGTTTGTAGAACAGGACCGTGGGAGATCTTAGAGCTTTGCTGGCATTCCTGGAGAGCATCAGGTCATCACTCCAAGATTTTAAGAAGAGCAATGTCATGATCATCCACTTTTTCAGGTCACTGTAAGTCACGGATGGGAAACTGAGGACTGGAGACATCTTGGGACTCACCTCAGATTAGCCTGCCAGCCACCAGCATTGATGGGGCTCTGCAGAGCATTAGGAGGGGGACCCTAAGTCCCCCTTACTGAGCGCTGCCATCCCTCTGCCAACTGATGTAGCTGCCGGCAAAGCTCTGGCAGACTGCCCCCGAAACACACATAACTCTGTATTGAAGAGGCAGGCTAGTACTCTCCCACTGCTCTGAAATCGTGTCTAACCCATGCTTTCTCCACTCAATATGGGCTCCACACCACTCAATCTTCCTGTACCACGACATTGTGGAGTTTTAAGGTTTCACATCAGGCACAGAGAAGAAATAAATACAGTGCTGTCGTCCCTCGGGAGCAAGCTTCCACAGCCTCAGGGACTTGCTTGGAAAGCCGGTCCCTAGTGCAAGTGATGACATTTATTATTATTATTATTATTATTATTATTATTATTATTATTTATTACAGTGTAAAAAGTCTTACCTATCCCTGTCCCAATGTCTATCCAAGTCCCTGGCCGGAAATTCACTATAAACAGCCAGCAATTAGGGGCTCTCTCCAGCCCCACCCTCATTGAGGAGCTAAGAGATGCCTAGGGGAGCTTAGAGAACTAGACTCAGGAGTGTCGTGACTCCACTTCCCCTGTGGGTCTGGAAGCGCAAGCTTCTAAATTCTCCTCTGCTCCTGCCTCCTCCAGGACAGTGCTGGGCAGACCATATGTTGACTATGAGGATAAGCAATGAGTCTGTCTGTAGTGATAAGTGGAGGCAGACTCTGGAATTTTCTCTTAGCTTTGCCAACTAGGCCTCATTTCCAAAAATGAACCAGTTCCCTTCAGCCTGGCCTTTCCTCCTGGCTTCCTGCCCTAGTTTGGAATGGGTTCAGTGGGTCAAAGTCACACAGTTCCACCTTCAAATGCTCTCTGCCCACTGAACTTCCCCGGGTGCATGGAATGGTCAGGCCCCCTTACCTCCTTGTAACCCTCAGTCCCCAAAGGAAGGCCACATGGTGCTGTTCTGAGGACCCAGGTAACTAAGGCACAGGCCCACTGCTGTGAAGCCCATGGTCCCTGACTCTCTGTCTAGCCTTTCTTCTATCAGTGGCCAGCAGCAATGAAGGCCTAGAAAGGGTGGCTGGTTTTCTTTCATTTCTAGAAGGTTCCATGGGGTACTGGGCTAGCCTGTCAGGGAGCCATGGCCCTCTGTGTCTGAATGACTGCTTAGTATCAGAAAGAAGACTCATGGCCAGACTCTGCAGGTGAGATGCTCACATGGCTAGACTCTGCAGGTGGGGTGCTCACATGGCTAGACTCTGCAGGTGGGGTGCTCACGTGGCTAGACTCTGCAGGTGGGGTGCTCACGTGGCTAGACTCTGCAGGTGGGGTGCTCACGTGGCTAGACTCTGCAGGTGGGGTGCTAACATGGCTAGACTCTGCAGGTGAGATGCTCACGTGGCTAGACTCTACAGATGGGGTGCTAACATGGCTAGACTCTGCAGATGGGGTGCTAACATGGCTAGACTCTGCAGGTGGGGTGCTCACGTGGCTAGACTCTGCAGATGGGGTGCTAACATGGCTAGACTCTGCAGGTGGGGTGCTTAGACCTAAATCCCAGACCATCCTGGGGGTAAGGAGAGAGCAAAGGCCTGGTTTTGAATTGGGTCAAAATGGTTAGGGATATAGATGGTTCTGTCTTCATGTACGTGGACCAGGTAGGGAGTTTCAGGATGTACAGACAAATGCATTCATGCCCATGTTCACATTGACATGGGAGCCTGGGAATGGAACTCTGGGCACCTGTGATAAGCATTAGGCCCCAGAGAACTGCTATATTCTCCTAACTACCATCCCAAGGCATGTCAACAAAGAGCCTTAAAGGCAGGTAGGTGGCTGTCACATGTGCAGGACCAAGGGACTGTACTTGGGGATCTCAGAATCTTAGGGTTAGGATTAGGGTTAGGGTTAGGGTTAGGGTTGGTTTGGAAGCCCATGGTCTGAGTGCTTAATGTATACTGTGTGTTAGCTACATCCTTCCAGCATTCCAGTGAGGTGTCACCTAGCCCAGAACTTCATCCTGACACCCCGTGAGTCTGGTTTCCAGACAGGGAGGCTGAGGCAGGTGGTTAAGAACAAGGTTACCCAGATGGAAAGCAACCACAGCAATGTTGGGCTCTGAAGTCTGCCACTAGTCCCACACAGTCTCAGCCCCCAGTGACTGCCCTATGCAGGCAGAGAAGCTAGGAGCTGATGGAGACACCACCCAGAGGCCCAGGTACGTACTGGATAGCTCTGTGGAGTGGGGGTACATACCCCACCTTGGCAGAGAGGAAACTGAGGTCGGATGTGTCACTTGCTTTGGCATAATGGATCTTAGGCCAGAAGTGAACCCTCAAAAGTCTTGTTCCAAAGGCCTAAGTGCCTCCCTTGGCACCACAGGCTGGCACTGCCACATACAACCACATGTGCCCAGCCTCTGTGAGGCCAAAGAAACCCCTGGGTGCAGTGGCATGGCCACAGATCCACCCATCACAGTCCAAATGCAACATCCTATCCGCAAAGGCACAGCCAGGCAGGCTGAGCACCACCCCACGTCTCCTTCTCAAGGGCACAACATGCACAGGTCCAGGACCATAGTGACAGAGTAAAGAACTGTCACTCTGCCCCCTGCCCCACAGTTCCCCTTGCAGACCCACATCCACCTGACATCCCTTGATCTTGCACTGGGGGCTGGTCAGTGAAGGCAGAAGTTTCATAGGCACCAGGGAAATGGTGTAGCCACCTTCAGGGTACTCGCTTCAACCTTGGCAACTGTGTTTGACAATGGGAGACATCCAATTAGCACGAAACCTGCCCACAGCTGGGAAGGTTGACAATGGTTATAATTACCGACCATATGAACAGCCAGTTAGCCACTTGGCCGTTCTTGAAGGCGTATTACTGTATACCACACTTGATAGGGACACCTTATTATCAGGACTGCAGAAACCCTTTGGGGTAGGGAAGGCTAAAGAACTTTATTGCCTTCTTCTTGGGCCCAAAGCTCGCACAACAGGCTGGGTCCCAGAGTTCCTGCCAGGCTCACGCCACTTCAGACCCACTATCTCCAAGGGCTGCATGAGAGCTCCTGGGCTCCCTCCACCAAGGGATGGAAAAGGGCAATTTCCTGCTGGATGGGTCTCGGGGTGGCTACAAAGTATGTGAGGCCATGTGGAAAATGGAGCAAGGGTCCAGCTCCAGTGACTCTAAATGCAAAGATAAGAGCAGTGACTAAAGATCCACATGGTCCCCGGAACGGCAGAAGCCCATCCTCACTGGGGACCAGGAAGCAGCTCCTAGAGGCTGGAACCCCAGGCTTTGGGCACAAGACACTATTGGGGGTCTCAAGAGATGGTTCATGTTGTAGTGTTTGCCTCACAAGGACAGGACTTAAGTTCAATCCCAAAACCCCACTCTAAAAGGCCTGGCTGGCGCAATGGCATGTGTTTATAATTCCAGAAGCAGGGAGATGGAGACGGAGACCCCTGGAGCTAGCTGACCAACAGTTTAGCCTAACCTGTGAGCTCCGAGCCAGCAAGAGACCTGTCTCTAAAACAAAAGGAAACACACACACACACTCACATGCTCACACATACATGCAACCATTTGGCCCTGCCCAACACCAGTCCCAATGAACCTTTCTGGAGATTGCACTGAGCCTTCAGACCCAGCTAGCCAAGCTCAGATCCCTTTGGGTGGTGATGCAAAGGAAGGCCCACCTCCATTACCTCCCATCAGCCCCTGAAAGCTGAGTCTCCTCATTTCTAGGCTAAGGTTTGACATGAAGGAAGCACTCTGTCCATAAATGGATGGTGGCTCCATTCCCTGGTCAACTACAGACTCCCACTCTGCCCCACCAGGAGGAGGGAGGGGTTTGGGTCAATGGGTGTTGGCCATGTGAATAGTAAACATGGCCGTTCACTCAGACAGGGACTCCTGTAACATGGGCTGGGGTACTCCCCAGAATCTCCCTGTGTTTTCTAAAGTAGGACATAGACAATATCACAAGTGATGTGTATGCATGGCTACCCTCTCCTGAAGGTACCTGCCAGTCATCCATGCCTCTCCCTTCCCCTGAAAGACACCTGCCAATCATCCATGCCTCCCTCCCCTGGAGGACACCAACAAGTTACACTTTGGCTCCCTCCCCGGCAGGGTGTCTCCACTTCTTCATGAAGCCCACAACTCAGATCTAGACCCCAACAAATGTCGGGGTTGCCAGCCCCCAGGATCACATTTGAGACTTCAAAGGTGCGTAAGTTGTAACTCCATTGGAAGGCCCCAGAGCAGCAGAGGGAATCCCAGGAGGCAGAGGCAAAAGTGAGCCTGTGGAAGGGCCAGGTGCCCCCAAACTCTTGCAGAAATGCTTTTCAGGTGGGAACCGCAGCTTAGAAATAGGCCGTGTGGGCCAGAGGAATTGTAACCAATTAAGGCAGCTGTCTGGTGTCCCACCACTTGGGATTAATTAAATGGTTCCCAACTGTGATCGAGACACTGCATAAAATATTTTTAGATTAATTTTTAAAGAATAAATGAGAGCATTACCATTTTATGTGCTAGCTGCGGCGGGGGGTGGGGTGGGGGAGAGGGGGCGGGGCCAGCAGAGGGAGCAGGAAGCACCCTGAGTGAGCACTGGAGGGCGAGTCAGGGTGTCTCTCCTCATCCCACCCGGCACTGCTGTTTCCCCACCAGCACAGGGGGACTTGGAACAGAGTGCTGGCAGCTCTGTCCGTCACGGGGCATCCAGCCCGGCAAGCCATTCGTTCGTCTATCCGTTCATTCGCCAATGTCTTCCAGGTGCTGAGTCCTGTACTTTAACAGTGTATCTGCAGCTGTGGGGGACCCAGTTCCCCAGAACCATCGCCCGGATGCCTCAGAGGCTGGAAGTCAGATGAGCCCTGAGCTTACAGCTCAGGGGAGGTCCGAGCTAGGGCTCAAGTGTGCAAAGACACAGGGGCCTCCAGGGAGCCGTGAGGAAGGCCAGGGCGGCCCACAGTGAATGTGTGACCCCCAAGAGGGAGCGAGGTCTTCCTTCCTCATGTTGACTGAGGGTAGCTGGGCTTCCTGGTGTTCCTGGGGCTGTGCAGTCTCTTGTGTGATCACACCCTGTGGCTTGGTCTCTCACAGCTCTTCCTATAAAGCAGGTTTCCGGTGTCTCGGGGCCTTTGCACAGCAGTCCTACATCTAACTGCTCCCAGAAGCACCCAAGACCGAAGACCGCGGTCTCAGGTATATCTCCCCTGTCCTGCATGTCCCCCACAGCACTGGCCATTCTAGTCACCACAAACCCCCTGCCGTCTCCCTGTGCCACTGGACTGCACTTCTCAGACAGACTGGGGACCCATGCGTGGTTGTCTTCTTGTCATTCAGCCCAACACAGAGCATGCCCAGCCGTGAAGGAGCACAGGGACCAGCTGGTTAACCTGCGGGCTTGTGTGGTGGGGGCTGTGATTTTCCCCTGGGAGCCTTCAGGCTGGCGAGGGGAGGGCATAATAGATCTCTGATGCTCACTGCTGAGCCAGGATTACTTCTTAAACCCTCAGTATACCAGGTACTTGGATCCACAAACCCTCGTGCCCCTGCTGAATAGTAAGAGTCTCTCATTTTCACATGAGATGGGAATGGGGACCACTGTGGCACTCAGAGTGGCTCTGAGATCACATGAGACCTACACTCAGACACACGTCTATGAAGCAGTGCCCAGCCCTCCCAGGCCTGAGCCCAACCTCACTAGTCCACTGGGCGCAGCCACCATGTCTGCTCTCGGCCACAGCACAAGATGGCAGATTCAGGGAGGTAGTGTCTTGGCGTGAAAGAGGACAATGGCCTGCTCACTTATCCTTATTGGCCTAGGTCTGGTGCCAGGAAGATGTCTAGAAGAAGATGGGGTCTTGGGGAAAGAGAACAGGTCCTTAGCTCCCATAGAACCGGTGTCACCAACTCACCAGCATGCACCGTCACCTCCCAACAATAAAAACAGCTGTTCCCTGAATCTCAGGCAGGGGGCTTGGGGCTATGGGAAGCAGCCTTGGCATATAGGTCAGGAAGCAGCCAGGCTAGGGGTAGAGGACTTTAGCTGCCCAGGTTAGAGTCACACCATCTTTCATCTAGTTCCTTCAGGGAACAGCACTACTGGGAGGTGGGACCAGGCAATCGCCACCTGCCTGGGACACCCGGTGGGCAAGCAAGCCTTAGAGCATACATTGCACAGCTGCCCTGGTCAGGCCTACAGGTCACAAATCAGAGAGCAAGTGTATGGCCAAACCCCACCAGGAGAGGGCAGAGCAGAGTCATAGGCAGTTAGCATCCAAGTGCCCTGGCCTCCCAAAGCATCCCGTGGCGGGCCAGGTATTCCTCCTGGCAGTTGAGAAGCCTTCAGCCCCCTACAACCCAGCCCCATTTCACTCTTAGATGCCCTAGGGGACAAGGCCTAAGGCAGGCTTCTCAGGAAGTCAAAGACACTTGGGGCCTGGGGCTCAGAGTGACTATCTAAGCTCTCTGAAGCTAGACTAAGCTGTCTCGCCCAAAGGCTGGTCCTTGGGGTCTGTCCAGGAAGAGCACAAAGATCCAATACAAGAGGGAAGCATGGGCCAGCCACCCGGAACAAAGCAGAGGCAGGCCTGGAAGGCAGTGTTCTACTTGTCCGTCTGAAGGAACCTGAGGCAGTCCTCTGGCAAGTTTGCGTTCTCTGCAAAATGCTTAAAATTTCAAAGCTCCCCTCCTCCAAGATTCCCCTGGGTCCCAAAGCAAGTTCTGGAACAAAATCACTTTCTCATTTCCTGCACAAGTAGAGACCTGAAAAGAGACTGCCAAACTAAAGACCTGCAGGGTCTACAGCTAGAGGAACAAAAGACCACACCTGCAGGGTGTGCCTGGACAAAGGCACATGGAGCTTCACACTACTAACGGGCATCCGGCCACAGTCGGCTGGGTGCTGCGGCAGCATTGCGGGAGCCGAGCGAGAGATGGGTGCTCTCTGTGAACTCTATGGCTCACCACTCCCTCCGAAAGCTTGGCCTGGTCAACTCTGTCCACCTCCTGAACTTCTCTTCTCCTCATCTCTGAAGCCCATGTGACCCAGGCACAAACACACTGCTCTCTGCTACCATCAAATCCCCAGCAGTGGAACACTTCCCATTCTTCCTGCCAAGAATGGCCCTGGCCAACTCCTCCTCATGCAGCAAGACCTGCCCAAATGTCGAATGGTGCCTCCTCCACACAGCCTCCCCAGAACGGCTGTAAAATAAGCCCCTTCCTCACTGAGTCCTGGGCCTTCCACCATACCAGCATCATCCAGGACCCTGCCCATCCAAATATCCTACCCATCTGAGAGTTGAGCCTAGACCTCAAATAAAGGTTCAGCAATGACACCCAGTCACCACCAGCCACATACATGGAGTACTAGACCTGGGAACACAGTGACAAACAATCATGGCCTGGACCTCAGAGCGCATGGCCACGAGAGTTGCACAGGCTCTGGATGTGGAGTTATCAGAGGTGATAGGGGCCATAGAATGTGCTGGAGTCTGCAGGAGCAGGGGTGAGGAGTAGCCAGTGCCAAGGGCAGGTGACAGAACCACAGGATTCTCCCAGTGCTGCATCAGGGAGAGAGGAAGAAGGGAAAGCAGGGCTGAAACAAGGAGCACTAAGGTCAAAGAGACCCTCACTTAGGAGCTCGGTACCCCAGGCAGCCTCCTGAGCCCACACCAGGTCCTAAGGTGATGGAGTCACAGAAGGCTTGGGAGCAGAGCTAAACCCAGCAGCTCTGATCTGAGAAAGGCACCCAGCTATGCACGGAGTCCAGCCTGAGAAGCTGGGGGCAGGGGGGTCATGGAACATTCCTGTGAGCTGCCTGCCTTCAGAGGCTCAAGCTGGCCACTCCCTGTGAGGTCCTGGCAAGGAGGATGCTTCCTTGGCCCTTCCCCCACCAGCTCCACACTGAGAAGTGTTCTGAGCAAAAGAATCACAAACCACAAGATAAAACTTCATGTTAAAGGTATTTCATCCCTCGCTTCGCCCTTATTACTTTCAGATGGTTGGAAACAGCCATCGTGGAGACCTAAGTTCTGGGCTCGAGCTGAGCGAGCCACTAGGCACCCAGAGCCACGCGAGGGGGCTCTCTCTCTCTCTCTCTCTCTCTGTCTCTCTTTCTCTGTCTCTCTCCTCTCTCTCCCTCTCTCTGTCTCTCTCTCTGTGTCTCTCTCTGTCTCTGTCTCTCTCTCTCTCTGTCTCTCTCTCTGTCTCTCTCCTCTCTCTCTCTCTCTGTCTGTCTCCCTCCTCTCTCTCTCTGTCTCTCTGTCTGTCTGTCTCCCTCCTCTCTCTCTCTGTCTCTCTGTCTCTCTGTCTCTCTCTGTCTCTCTCTCTCTCTGGACTTCAGTCTGCTCTTCTTGAGATAGAGGCAGAACCAAGTCTCCCAGGCAAGTGTCTCTCACCCAAACACAATCCACAAGGCAGCCTAAGCCCTAGGCCTGGGACTACCACACCTTTACCTACAGGCATGGCCAGTTCCTTTAAGCTTCAGATTAAAGAAAAACCATGGGGGAGGAAGAACCTTAGCTACTAATTAATGCTAACCCCAGAAGAAGGGGTTACACATCCCAGAGACAGATGTGGGCTTCCAGGTCTTGATCAAATTCTCCTCGAACTCCCAAAGCAAACGCCAACTCGAGACAGGACCCATATGGGCAGGGACGTGGGCGCCACAGGACAGCTGCTCACCTGCCTGTCAATTGCATTCTCTTCAGGCTATGTGTCTGTCCTGCCCTGATGGCACTGCCCACCCTATGCTAACAACTCCTTCCAAGTGCCTGCCCCCTGTCAGCAGTTTCATGCTAACTCAAACCCTCAGCAAACACTCATTTCAGGAAGATGCTCCCCATTTTACTGATGGGAAAACAGAGTCTGGTCCAAGCACTAGTGTTAAAGAGCTAAGCTGGGGCTTGAGTGTGAAACCCATCCCTTCCATCCTCCTCCCTGCTCCCTACAGCTGTCACAGGCTTCCCCAGCACAGATGTCAGAGTTTGCCTTGATTGCACGCCCTGCCTAGCACCGACCACTAGATATCCTTGCCTTCACCACCACTTCAGTCTATCTCGCTCACAGGAAGGAACCCAAGCCCTGGGAACAGAGACAGAACATGGTTCATCCCCCCCCCCCCCCGCACCAAGAATAGCCCAGTGAAATAAACATGGTAGGGGACATCTGGGGGCCGAGAGGCTCCACAGATCACTGTAGACTTCTGGGAAGCCTCCAGAGCATTCTTTCCCTCTGTGTATCTGTTTCCTGAGCCAAAAGAAACCTCCACAAAGTTCTGAGGCAAGCAGGGTTACCCATGATAGCAATCATCTGTGTTTCCAATTCTGATTTTACTGCTAAGTTCTGACATCATTTCTAGATTTCAGGCCAAGTAGGAGGAGTGAGAGAGAGCTGGGGACAAGTCCTGGCTGAGGCTTCCAGGATGCTCCATTAGCAGAAGATGTCTCTGCTGCTCCCTGAGTCAAGGCATATGTGGTAGGCACAACTTAGATATGCGCCATGTTTCTGGGGAAATGCAGAGTCCCCAGGCTTGAAGTGTCCCCGGGCTGCATCCTGGACATCTCAAAGACATGTGCACTAACCCAGAGACACTGAATAGTCACTTCACCCAGCAAAGGGACTGTGCACACCTGCTCATGTTGAGGGTCTGAGCTAGGCAGACTACCTCAAATTATCCACATAAGTTGGAATTCCATCTCCAGAGGGAGAGAGAGAGTAAATGAAGAGGAGAGAGGACACATGGCCTCCAAAGCCAGTAGCTAGAGTGATGAGTAGGACAGGGGTCCATGGACGATAGAAAAGGCAGGGGATTGGGCTATCTCCCAGAGCTGCAGAAGCCACCGCCCTACATTGTGCACTAACACAGACATTCCAAGCTGCTGACTGGGTCTGGGGCTGCTTGTTACCTTTCATGCCTTCAGTTCTTCCACGAAATGGAGATGGTAGGAGCTCTGACCTGAAAGTCTTTACAAAAGACTACATCACCTAGCATCTGGGAAGGCTGCACTTCCGGGGGCTGTAGTATGGCTGAGCAGTCTTCCTCTTCGCATTATAAGTTTTTTCTTCCCTTTGACTCTGCCTGATGCCCCTCCCAGCTCCATTCCTCCAGCCTTAGCGGGTCTTCCCATGTAGGCTAATTACAGACAGCCTGGTGACTTGCCTCTGAGCCCCAGGCCACCTGCAAAAGAGCTCAGAATTTCAGGCCCTCCTGGAATCCCTGTGGAGGAGAAGCTGAATCTGGGCCCCCTGCTTAGACAGGTAGAGGACCCCAGATTTCCAGGCACAGTAGTGGCAGCCTCCAGTGCCTCCTGACTGGCCTTCCTAACTGTATGCAGTGCCCCCTGTCTACATGGGCCTGGGGGAATACACCTTACTGACCAGCTGCCATCACCAAGGGTAGTCTGCCCAGGGCCTCTTGGCTCCAGAACCTTAGCCAGCCAATGAGCCAAGGGCCAGGATGAGCCAAGCAGCTTTGTGACTTCTACATGTGACAGCCAAGGAGCACCCACCATGGGGACCTGCACAGATCTGAGCTCCAACTACTGCAAAGTACTGGGTGAGTGGCTTTAGCTCTCAGAGCCTGTCCTCCTCCTAAGACAAGAATGATGACAATGCTGCTTCCTAGAGTGGCCAAGAGCAAGCAGTGGTGACACTTGCTTGGCACATGGCATCCCACACCCTCTGCAGTAGGGAAGAAAGGTGGCTGAGACATGGAACAGAAAGTTCCCAGCCTCGAAGGGAACTACTAAATGTCATCAACAACTCCAGAAAAGCCACAGTAGAGATCGTACTCGCTGGAACCCTCCTAGAAGGCTTCACCAAAGAAGACAGAGGGGACAGATTTAGAGGCCAGCAGAAGTAAGAGGAGACCTCAGGGACCGCATCTGCCAGGACACATGCCTGGAGAGACACTGGATGTTTCCAGAATAGGGAAGCAAGCATGGGGAGAGGAGACACAGGAGAAGCAACTGTGAAGGGAAGAGACCAAATGGGACCTGCCTGGGATGTCAGGTGGGGGCTAAGTCCTTTAGCCGGGTAGGTCCCCCACTGTCTTAGTTAGGGTTTCTATTGCTGTGAGTAGATGCCATGACCACAGAAATTCTTCTAAATGAAAACCTTTAATTGAGCTGGCTTTCTTACAGTCAGAGGTTTAGTCCGTTATCGTCATGGTAGGAAGCATGGCAGCATGCAGGCAGGCACGGCGCTGGAGCGGAGAGTCCTTGCATCTTAATCCAAAGGCAACAGGAAGAGATCTAAGACACAGGGCAGTATCTTGAGCATATGAGACCTCAAAGCCTGTCTCCACAGTGACACACTTCCTCCAACAAAGCCACGCCTCCTAACCGTGCCTTTGGAGGCCATTTTCTTTCAAACCACCACACCCACATGGATACCCCCCCCCACGCCATCCCAGAGTGAGAATTCGATTGGAAATAGAGTGGTGAGATAGGGTGAGGACATTCTCTACTGGATAGGGACTGTGTAGACTATAAAGCAGTGTGAGGACAGACATGCAATGAAGAGGCTACATGAAGACAGTACCAGGAGTGGGGTGACACAGATATGAAGCAAGGGAGCCGCCCCAAACCCCGGGCGAGCCAGATCGCCCACGCTTTGATCTCACACTCCTTCAGAGGCCACTGTGTCCTGATGATGCAGAGCCCCGGGAGTCAGGGGACAGCCAGAAAGCCCTTCATCCAGCCCAGGGCACTGCCCATCAATAGGCCCTTCACAAGCAAGCAGGGATGTGCTGGCCTCATGCCAGACCCACCCACACTAGATGCCCTGCCCTTCAACCTCCAGTGAAGAGCACTTCCTGCCCAACACTGGGTCCACAGATGTCCAACGGGCCATTGGCCAGGGCCCAGGTCTAACCTCTCCAGCCCCTTGGCTGTCCCAGATCTAGAGGTCGTTCAAAGGTGACTAAGACATTAGCCTGTGTTGAGGAGGCTAACCCCATCATGGACACTAGACCTCAGGAAGACCCTGTCCGAGCACCTGCCAGAGAAGAAGGTGTGTGGATATGGTTTAGTGTAAGGGAAGCATACTAGATGGGCTCCCACAGTGGGGGTCCTGGGTGGCCCCACATTGTTCTGTGGAGCATGAAGATGTCCACCTTAAGTGTTTTCTGAATGGGAAGAGACAGAGGGCAGTCCACACAGGGGGTCTGGCTGGAGGCCAGCTGGCTCTGCCCCCCCCCAGGGCCTCGGCCTCGGTTATGGACAACCTGAGCAGAAGGGCTGCAGTGTCTCATGGTATCTGTCTGCTTTTGACTCCAGAGACCCAGATCCTGGTTCGAGTCCCCACCACTGCCCAGTGTCCACTCTGTCAGCAATGACTTCTGGTGGGGACAGGGAATGGAGACAGAATCATCCACCGTGATGCCCAGGTCACCTAGAGCACGGGGCCAGTCCTTGTATCCCACCAAGATCTGATGTCCCATTCCCAGAGGAGGGGGCTATGGTGATCAGAGGAACACGCAGGGCATAAATGGCTGCAGAGTTTTGGGGGCGGAAATGACATTTGGGCATGAGCAGAACTGAGCTGCACACCATTCCCAGCCCCTCCCTGCCAACCTGCACTCAGTTCCAGCACATCAGAGGAAACCCACTGTCCTGACTGGTAGATCTGTGTCCCCTCAGCCTAGGCAGCAAGTTCCTGCTGAGCCCTGGTGCCACTCAGGTGTGTTGATGGTGACTCCACCCAAACCTTGATGGAGTAACTTGCCAATGCTCAACTCCAGTGCCAAAGACTGGCCATGGGCAGGCAAGACATACCCAGATCAGATAGAAGGGAGGAGAAGAGAAGTGACAGCCAGTGACAGCCACAGGCAGGTGGAGCTGGGCTCTGCTGGGGATGACACTGTTGAAGTATTACATTGAAGGGGGAGGGTGCTGAAGTGTCACACGGGGGTGGGACTCCATCCTCATCTTACAGGAGCAAACTGAATCAAGGAAGCCGTTCAGGAAGCACTGTGGCTGGGTTCTGACACCCTGCTAGACCTCCCCTGGGACCATACGCACCCTGCTAACCTGCCGTGCTGTGCAGAGCTCTCAGCTCCCACACTTGATTTGAGAAGGAGATAAAGGCTGCTCTGCAAGCTCCCAGAATACAGCCCCTCCTCATCTGCCTCTGCCTCTGAGCCGCGGTCACCATTGACTCCCTACCTGGAACTCCCCCCCCCCCCGTTTCTCTGCCCCATGTTCTTGGTGTACCAAACCTTTAAGAAGGCTGTCCTGTTCATCTCCATCCTCGCCCAGGGATGCTCAGGTCCCCACTCTCTGCCCCCACTCCAGCGAACCCACCCAGCATGGAGCAGGTGCCTGAAGAGTGGTGATGTGGTGGTCTATGAGGACGGCAGGGAGTAAGTCCCAGCATGCAGGCTGCAGGAGACTGAAGGATCACTTGATTTACCAAGAATGAGTGAACCAACAAGCTCTGCCTAGGGCCTTCCAGTGCTGCATGCATGAGCCCAGTGTGGTGAGCTCACTAGTTATCAGGAAACCTCAACTGCGTCCACAGTGAACACTGAGAAGTCATCTCCAGGCAATCAGGCCCCATGCAAGCTCAGCGTGCCCTGCCAGGACCCCAAGAACCTGCAGGAGTCTCTCTTCTCAGATAGAGAAATCCTGCTACTCCTCGGCTGCCCCTTAGTGTCAGTTTGCATACATCTATACATACATACATACATACATACATACATACATACACACACACAACTACTATCTATCTGTTCATAAATCAATCCATCCACCTATTTCGTAGATCTTGTATGTGCAGGGCCTCATGCTTTCTCTTCCTTGTCATCCTATTTACATATCACACATACATACATACATACATACATACATACATACATACATACACACACACAACTACTATCTGTCTATCTGTTCATAAATCAATCCATCCACCTATTTCGTAGACCTTGTATGTGCAGGGCCTCATGCTTTCTCTTCCTTGTCATCCTATTTACATATCACTGCAAGAAGCTCGTCTTGCAGACGGGGATACTGAGGTGCATGGAGGTGCAGGTGTCAAATCCATCCACATTTACAGGGTCAGTGTTTGAGGGAAGAGTCAAAGATGACCCCTCCTTTCCCTCCAGTCCTCTTCCTCTTGAACCTGCTCCTTTTAAAGGGGCCCAGCCATCCCAGAGTGGCTGAGAGGACCCAAGGGGAGGGACACACAAGACTGCACTTGCACTCTGCACTGGGCGATGGTCTGGCCCTTTGCTCTGGCCACAGATTCACTTTGTTTAAGACAGGGATATGGCCCTCCATGTTCCTATTTCCAGAGAACAGCTTCCCCAAAGCCCAGCAACTCCGTAGAGGCAGCATCAAACCTGTGGGAGGGTGCAAGGGCCCAGTCACCGCACTGCTACCCATGGGGGACCGGTACAGCCTAAGAGGGACAAGAACGCCCTTGCTTGAAGACAGGGCACGCACTGCTGGCGCCTGTCTTCACACGGAAGCTTTGCCTTTTTACCTCCCTCCCCCCTCTAAATACAACAGAACTCGATATTTGGATGAGATGGCCACCATTTCCTGATGACTTCGGCATGCTGATGGACCCCAAGGACAGCCCAGGTCCCAAGGACCCACTCTCCTTTCCATTGTAATTAAAGCGCACAGGAGACAGAGCTCCAGGACGTGAAGCACGCCCTTCTTGTCAAGAGCTCCTGGGGAAGTGACTCAGAGCAACTGTCCCTTATGACAGCTGGGCTAGCGGGGTAGAGAGCAGTAGACAGCCCCTCCTACTCCTGCTAGCCTCATCTGAGCACTGGAGAACCCACTGGGAAGGATGCTTTGGAGAGTGCTGTGCATCTGCCCTCAAGGTTCAGCACTTCCAAGCTGCCCCACCAGGCACTCAGCATCCACCTGGCTGTCACCGAGAGACACGGTTAGGAGGAGAACAGAGCCCAGCACCATCACCAAGGACTACACCAAGGCAGCTTGGCTTAGTGGAAAAGGAACAGGCTTTAGAGCCAGACTGCCTGGGTTTGAATCCCAGCCTGTCATCTGTGCTTCTGGCTTCCCAAACCTGCAACAATTCGCCACTACTGGATATCTGCCACACAGGCATCAAGATGTTGGTGGCAGAGCCGTGTAGCTCAAGTGGTACCCAGGGAGGCATCAGTGTTATTACCCGGCTCTCACCACCGACCATGTGGTATACACCTGCATCAAGAGTACTGTCCTTCAAACAATGGCCCCTGCCAGGATGACATCCCGCCTAGCCTTGATCTTGTGTTTTCCCATGGCCCCCAGTGATCCTAGGGGGCAAGGCTTCATGCTCCTCCTTCCGAGCAGAATTAGCATGGAAGTGGCAAACATGCTCTTGATACCAGGAGTTGTTAAGCAGTGACTCTACTGACCCCTAGACAGGGATGGCTTCGTCTCTCCCGCTCCCTCAAAGAGTCTCTCAGATCCTCCCCACAGCCCCAGCATCCTGCCTCCTCACAGGTAGACAAGCAGGAGTCCTCCCAAGGTGTGAAAACACCTGTGCCCCTGCACACTGAAGCCCAGGGGTGTAGTTCACTCCCCACTGGGATCTAAAGGAAACCATGGCTCAGCCACCTACCCGCTTGAGCAGGGTGCTAAGGCCTGCTGCACCCCAAGTCAGTGCTCACATCCCCTGGGCTGCTAGGATGCTCCTCATGTTTTATTTGCTTTTAGTTGTTTGGGTTTTTTTTTTTATATTTATATTGTTATTGTTTTCCTGAGGCAGCACCACTGTGAGCCTTAATCTTCATTGTCAACCAGACTATAGTTAGAACTGCCTATATAAGACATGCCTCCGGGCTCATGTGGGGCAGTTCCTAGATTGAGTTAAATGAAGAGGGTGACGGCATCGCACAGGCTGGGGACCTGGACAGAGTAAGAAGAGAAGAACAGCTGAGTGCCAGCAGTCATCTTCCCCACCCCCCAGCTGCTGGACCTCAAGCTCCTGCCACAGCTACAGCCGGGCACTGCCGCAGCCTCCTAACCACGCTAGCCCACACCCTCAGGCCATGGGCCAGAGCAAGCCCTGCCTTCTTTGAGAAGCTTTCGCCAGGTAGTTTACCAAAGCCTGGAGACAATAACTAACACAGTCTTACTCGTACTTGTGGCCACCCTCCTCCCTCAGCCTCTTGGGTGTCCACTGAGTGGACGGTCAGTGTTCACCGCCACACCTAGCGGCCTTTGGTTTCCCTCTGCCATGATGTGCACTTTGCACTAATTCCCTCACAGTTTGTTATTTTAATCTCTCTCTCACACACACACATACACTTGTGAGGTAGACTGTTATGAATATCTAAGTGATAGTCCACTTCTTTCCTTAGTGATGTTTGCCTAGTAACACAGTTATAAAGGCCTTCCCCTGCTACAACACCAGAAAACTAGCTCAAGGAGGACAGTAAAGGGAGATCGCCCTTAAGGTCACTGCGGAGGTCAGAAACGACGTCACCCGTGCCCTTTGCGGGGGCACTGCCAGAGGCTGGGTGTGCCGATGGCCTTGTCCAGTCTATGCCCTTCATGTTCCCAGCCTGCTCTGTTCAGGGCCAGCTTTTCAGCCCTTCCTCGGCACACGCTGTGAATGTCAACAGCCCTGCCCACTGGAACTCAGGGCACCAGATTTCCCCTGTGTGTAGGGGGCATCCTTGGCAGAGACAGGGCTTAGAGGGCGGTGTGCAGATGGGCAGGTTACCGTGCCTCCAGAGGCCACTGCCCCTGTTCTTGCCATCACCGAATCCTTCTTGTAAGTCAGTCAATCAGCAGCATCCCCCCCCCCAGTGGTCCCTGAAGAGCACTGGTGGAAGTGGGAGGCAGCATCTCAAGTTGGGGGAGGCAGGTTTGCATCACAGACAGCATCTCAGTGGGATCCAGAGAAAGGAAATGAACACAGGAAGGAATGGGCCCTGCTGCACTGTGCTCAGGAGAGAGGGAAGGAGGAAGGGGGGGGGGGTGATGGGAGGGAACGACACCAAGATGAGTGGGGTATGAAGCCAGCTCATCTGTGTCTTCTTCGTCGTCATCATCATCATCATCATCCCAGTCTCGGGCCTAGGTGTCCATGTCTGTCTGTCCCCACCCCTGAAGACAGTGCTGGATTTCCAAACTAGGCAGCTGGTTCTAACTCAGCCTGTCTGGTGGCTCTGTATGGTTCCTAGCTTAAGAGTCCTAGACCTGCTTCAGGTGGAGTCAGAACAAGTCAGTGGGCCTAAGAAATGGTCAGTATCTCTGTAAGCCATACATTAGACAGGCCACAACCTCCCAAGCCCCACTGATGACAATCCAACAGTCCCTCCTGGCCCTGGCTGCAGGTCCATCTGCCAATATCACTCATGCTACACTTTCCAGGGCATGTAAATGTCCTCACCATGGCCTTGGCTGAGCTCCCATATTACTCCATCATAGAGAGTGATAACAGTGTTCCTCTCTCTCTCTTTCTCTCTCTCTCTTTCTCTTACCTGTCTGTCTCTCTCTCTCTTTCTCTTACCTGTCTGTCTTTCTGTCTCCCTTTCTCTGTCTCTCTCTGTGTCTGTCTGTCTGTCTCTCTCTCTCTCTCACACCTGTCTGTCTCTCTCTCTTTCTCTTACCTGTCTGTCTCTCTCTCACCTGTCTGTCTCTCTCTCTCTTTCTCTTACCTGTCTGTCTTTCTGTCTCCCTCTCTCTGTCTCTCTCTGTGTCTGTCTGTCTGTCTCTCTCTCTCTCTCTCACCTGTCTGTCTCTCTCTCTCTTTCTCTTACCTGTCTGTCTCTCTCTCACCTGTCTGTCTCTCTCTTTCTCTTACCTGTCTGTCTTTCTGTCTCCCTTTTTCTGTCTCTCTCTGTGTCTGTCTGTCTGTCTCTCTCTCTCTTACCTGTCTGTCTCTCTCTCTCTTTCTCTTACCTGTCTGTCTCTCTCTCTCTCTCTCTCTCTCTCACACACACACACACACACACACACACACACAGGCCAGCAGTTTTCACTAGCCTCTCTCTCTCTCTCTCTCTCTCTCTCTCACACACACACACACACACACACACACACACACACACACACAGGCCAGCAGTCTTCACTAGCCTCCTGCTCAGCCCCCTTGTCTTCATGCTTCTGCCCATTGATCAAAAATTGCCCTCAGAATTGAGTGACCCTGGTGAGCCATGTAGGACATTCCTGGCCCACCACTCACAATTCTACTCTGCCCCTTCCCAGCTTCCACAAGCACTTGATGGTAACCCAGGGCCCAGCCTTCAGGGGTCAGCAAAGCCTTGGCCAACTCCATCGACCATGGCCCACCCCCACACACAATGTGCAAATGTGTGGATGTTTGCATTTCTCAGTCCCTGCGCAGCCGTCTGGCTAGTGTCAGCTGTTGCTCCAGCCATCTGGCAACAGAAAAGCTTCAGCCTCAAAATAAAATGTCAAGTGTGAATCTTCCCAGCAGGTAATATCACAGGCCTCTTGTCCATCCTTCCTACACAGTGGTAAAATGCCTCCTCTCCCAGGAGAGCCACAGTCCATAGCTTTAAAACCACACTTATGGCTGGTGACAGGCACACCCTGCTCCTGTGCTAAGCCATAGTCCAGTGGGAACAAGAAAAAGCCACCCCTTGTTAGAGCCACCATCATGTGTGGGAAAGAGCTCCCGGAAGCTGAGTCCTCCAGCAAAACTTGCTATTGGTTTAATTCTCACAGCTATGGCAGGAATCCATATTTAATAAACATATACATCTCCCCCGTGACAACTGAGTAGCCAGATGCCACAGCTCAACCATCTGAAGAAATAAGAGAAATGCAAGAGTTTAGCAGTGATCTAGGCCAGGGGTGGGCAGCCAGACATTGCACCAGCTGACCCCTGGCCTCTCAGGCAATGCCAAACCTCCATAACCATCCACACTTCTGTTTTCAAGAGAAGCCAGAATGGAGGCTGGGAAGATGGCCCAATGGGTAAAAGCACTTAAGACAGAAGCCTGATGACCTGAGTTTGAATCTAAGCATCCATGTAAAAAGCTATGTGTGGCTGTGCATGTCTACAACTCCAGCCCTGGGGAGAGGGTGGAGGCAGGAGCATCCCAGGGGCTTACTGGCCACCAGACTAGCTGAAAAAAAAATCAAACTCCAGGTCCAGTGAGATATCATCGCATGGGACTAGATGGACATCAATGGAAGAGAACACCCAGAATCTTCCTCTGGCCCCTACATCCATATGGTGTGTACATACAGGTATACAGAAGCACACACAGGAGAGAGGTGGCATCAGGGCTGCTTTGTAAATTCTGAAAAATGCCATGCAAGTCTAACAACACAAATCAAAGGGTCCAACCTGACCCACTTAGAAGGGACCTTGCCAATGAAGTAGGGAGGTGTGCCATCCTTCCCAAGTGTGGCACGGATGGTATTTCTCCCGCACACAGCCAATCAGTTGCAACAGTTACAGCACAAGCTAAACACCAACCACACCCCTAACCAACCTCCCAGCAACAGGAACAACCAGGTGACAAGTGTCAGAAACAAACTGTGGCTTTTCCACACACGACTAAGGAACAGATGAAGGAGGCAGAGACTATGGAAAAGGCGAAGTCTCCAGGGAAGCACAGTCAGAGAAGTCTCCAGTGATGCACACCATTCATTCCATGTATTCTGCAAAGGGACAAGCCCCAAGTCACTAGTTGTAGGGGGTCACACAGAGATATGGGGACAACACAAGTGACCTGTGTTTCACCATGGCGGTGCTGTGACTGCACACACTTGCTTATCAGCTGTCCAGGCTCAGTAGACTTGGTAGGAAGAAGAGTGCTCCTTAGCCTTCCTGATGCTCTGACCCTTCAGACCTTTTAATACAGTTCCTCACATTGTAGCAACCCTCAACAATAAAATTAATTTCGTTGCTATGTTGTGGCTTTTAATGTAAATACCTGATGTGCAGGATGGTCTTAGACAACACCTAGTTCGCACGTGCCAGTCGCTGGACTCTGGAAGGTTTCCTTTAACCCTCCTCACAACCCGAGGGGTCAGTTCTAGTTGCATCTCCTGGGCAAAGCAGGAGCCAAGGACGGAAAAATTCGTCCCCTAATTCCAGCAGCAAGAGGAAAGCTGGACATATCTGATTGCGTGCATGTGCTCAGTGGACTCTACCGGGCCGGAGGCATCTTCCCCAAACAGCCCCATACCCTGACCTAACAAGGGGCAGGACACCTGCAACCCACTAAGGGGAGAAACCAGAAGAAAGCGGTCCAGTGGCTAGAAAGAACCCTGCAGGGTCACAGATACCATCCTCACCTCTCTTTTCTGAGCTTTTATCTCATAGGCAGCTGGGTATTTATTGAGCAGCTGTTCCTCTACTCCAGAGGTGGAGGATTGCTCCCTTCCATGTCCCCACAACTAACCAACAACCAGAACAAGGCAGGTAGGTACTCCGTGAGTGCCTGCAGAATAAAGCACCAGTACCCAGCTGTGTGTCTGGAATGCCTGGGGCTTTAGGGTAACCTGGGCTCCAGGGCTCCATGCAGACTGAATCCAGCATCCTGACACTTTTAAAGATGGAAACAGAAAGGTTAATTTCCTGTAAGCACTGAACCATGAGCAGAGCCCTAGCAGGAAGCCGGGGTGTTTTGTGTCTAGATAGCAGGAATCATCCCAGACGACCATGACCTTTCTTCAGCAACAACACTGACTTAAATTCCCCCTGGGACAGGCAAGCATGTGCAGCCGTGTGTGTTTGCAAACGTATAAATAAGGAGCAAGAGGGGCAGAGGAGCCAGCTGCTCAAGGCAGGCTATGGAGAGCCGCTCCCAGCTTGGGTCCCTGCACGCTAGTCACAAACCGGCTGTGGGGCAGAGACATTCCCTTTCACCCAAGTCATTTCTCAATCTCTCAGACTTCCAGCCATGCAGCCAACTCCAGGGGCGTTCACCTAGCACAGCTGAGTTAGGAATTAAGACCTACATCCTTGCTCAGCACATCTCCCCACAGAAGCTCACAGAAGGAAGGAAGCCCTCAACCCACCCACCTGCTGTCAGTGGGCTGCCTCCACTGGCTGCTCCACACCAAGCGGGGTTGCCATGCACCCAATAGTGTGGGGTGTCCGGGAACACAAGTGAGGAGCCGGCCAGGGGGGCGTTTGCAATGGTGAACTGGGCCTTCTGCTGTGAGGAGAGACCTAAGTTCTCTGAGCTTGTTTCTTCACTGCAAGTTGAGAGGATCATGATTTTTCCCCTCAGTAGGGGGTTGTGAAGAATAGAAGGCTAATCCGGGGAAGCTTCTGGAGGGGGGCTGGTGTGCAGTCAGGCTGTCTAACAGCTGCTTTCATTAAGTGTCACACGCCTCAGGCCCCGGTGCAGCAGCAGGCAGTGCTGTGTAACAAAGCACTTAAGCACTTCAGTGGGCGGGTCACACTGCACACACCTACAGCCTGAAGCTGGAGCCCTGAGTATGCTTCCTCCTGAGGCCTCTCTCCTTGGCTTGCAGATGACATCATTTCCTGTTCTCACACGGCCCTCTCCCTCTTTATGTGTCTGCAGCCTGACTCTTCTTTATATAGGGACACAGATCATTTGGATTAGAGATCACCGCAATGACTTTATTTTAGTTAACCAACTCTGTAAAGACCTCATCCCCAAGTACATCACGTGCCAAAGTCCTGGGGTCAGACTTGTGGGCTGGGGGGACCCAGATCTGCTCATAATTACTGGTACACAGTGAGTCCTCTGGGCAATGGAGGGGGTGTGTGGATTGCCAGTTGCTGTCTGATAGCCCACCCCGCCATCAGATTGTGCTTCCAGGAAACTGCAGATGGTACAGGTGACATTTACATGCCATGGTCCCCCAGGCGGCTTATGAAAAAAAGAGGAACTTAACTCAGAGCCCGGGGAAAGCGGGCTGAGGAAGTTACAGTTGGGAAGACAGATGATCCACGGGCCACACCACGAGGAAGGAAAAACTGGAAGAGAGTAGAGGCTTCAAGGCCAGAGTGGAAGGTGGGTGACCAGGTGTGGGAGCAGAGGCTGTGAGGTCTCTAGGGCAGCAGGCAAAGGATGCTGGGAGCCTCCACAGGGGCATGCCTAAAACATAACTCAGCAGTCACATTCCACAGTCCATCCTCAGCAGGCTCAGCAAGACTCGAGTCTGCACTAAAACCCTTGCCATATTGATGTGACCACACATCCCCATCTTCTTGTGTTCACACACCACTGTCTTCCTTATCCCCAGGTCTGTGTTTAGAGGTCCCTCCATGCACTGCCCCCAAAGGAAGCCCTAGAGCTCAGGCATGTGGCACTCGGTGCCCTCCCTGCCTCTGGCAGCTCTGTCTTGGCTGGGCCCCCAGTCCCTTCAACCCCAGGCATATACGGCCAGTCAATGTCTTTTTCATTTGTGTTCTGAGGAGAGCACACACCACAGTGCATATGTAAAGGTAAGAGGACAACTTGCAGGAGTCGGGTCTCTCCTTCCACCGCGTATGTGGGCCCCAGGAATCAAACTCAGCTCCTCAAGTATGACAGCAAGTGCCTTTACCCGCTCTGCCATCGTGAATTTGTGAGCCATGGAGATTCACCTCAAGGCAGTGGTGACTCTCCATCTGTCCTCTGGAACTCTACAAGCCTGTGGGGAGGGGCAGGTGGGGGGGTAACATCCCCCTAATCTCCTGATCCTGAGGGCTAAAGGCTGGTACCTACATGCGGAATGACTGAGAGCCATGCATGAACTCTGTGTTCTGAGACACATTCCTTCATTCTATGGGAGGTTATCTCAGCACTCAAACTTCACTGTCGGCCCTCATAGCTAATAATAAAAGCTGACACAAGTACCTCGAATCCCCCCTCTCATCCAGTCCATGCAAAGGCATTGGAACGTTAGCTAGTCGACTTGCTTAGGGCCGTGGTGCTGGTACTCATGAGAAGTCAAGAGCTGGCTGTCCCAAGCACTCACCAAGGCCGCTCTAAGTCCTTGGCTTGTGTTTGTGGAAGTAACCCATCCACACTGCACAGCAAAAACACTCACATCTTTTTGTACCTTCCTGCAGCACAGTGTCAGGCATACTAGAGCTACCTGACAAGTATGTACTATCTGGATGGATGGATGGATGGATGGATGGATGGATGGATGGGTGGGTGGGTGGGTGGGTGGGTGGGTGGGTGGGTGGATGGATGGATGGGTGGGTGGGTGGGTGAATGGGTGGGTGGATGGATGGATGGGTGGGTGGGTGGGTGGGTGAATGGGTGGGTGGGTGGGTGGGTGAATGGGTGGGTGGATGGATGGATGGGTGGGTGGGTGGGTGGGTGGGTGGGTGGGTGGGTGGATGGATGGATGGGTGGGTGGATGGATGGATGGATGGATGGGTGGGTGGGTGAGTGGATGGATGGGTGGGTGGGTGGGTGAATGGGTGGGTGGATGGATGGATGGATGGGTGGATGGGTGGGTGGGTGAATGGGTGGATGGATGGGTGGATGGGTGGGTGGGTGGATGGATGGATGGATGGGTGGGTGGGTGGATGGACGGGCGGGCTGGAGTATGGGAATTAAAAGAAAGGAGGGAGGATGGAAAAGAGAAGGGAAAAGGGGAAGGGAAGAGGGGAAAAGAGAGAAGGTGGGCAGAAGGGAGGAATGGACAAAATGATGCATGGAATGATAGATGGGAAGATAACAGAGGGGCTGGTGGATGGGTGGAGAGGTGGCTGCTGGTGATGCAGGAGGATGGGGGCATGGGGGTCTGCTTTCTCTCTTCCACACTGGGGGGATAAAGAAGTGCAAACACAGAGCCTGCAGCAAGTCCCTGGTGAGAGACGCTATGAACATTAACAACAACAGAGGTAGAGCGGTGTGAAAACGCATGCTCACCAAGAGAGAGGGACGCTGCTCCGCAAAGATGGCTATAAGAGATATGGAGAGCCCCTTGGGAGGAAGAAAAGCATGAGAAAGGGGAGCGCCCGGCACCTTCTTGACTGCCTTGTCATTTCATCTGACTCCCTGATCCACTCTGAGCTCCTCCAGGTCAAGGACCCTTATGCCTCCATCTGACAGGCAGACAGGCAGGCAGCTTCCTCAGGAGAGTCAACCAGGGCCCAGAAAGAGAACACAAGAAGCAGAACACACAATCGGAGCACCTGCTGCACCCCAGGCACCAGCAGACCACCCTCAGTGCCTTTATCAGGGTCAGGGCTGATGCTCTCAGATGGCAACCTGCCTGCCAGCACTCATCCTGGGGCTAGCAGAGGTTTGGCTTGAGCCCCGGACACTCACTCAAAACCCTAGACCTCCCGCGGTGGGGAGGAGGACAAAGCAAGGGAGCCAAGGGGACAGCCGCTCCTCCACCTCCATCCCCAACTCTGACTCCTGGTTTTGGATGTTATGGCTGGATTAGTCACGCTGGCCAAGGTGAGGCCTCAGCAAGGCTGATTCACAGGGTCCCCAGGCCCTGCATTCTGCATACAATGTCTTCCCTTGTTCTTCTTTGTGAGCCAAGGTCTCACTCTGTAGCCCCTGCTAGCATCAAATTCATGGCAATCCTCCTGCCTCCATCTCCCTAGTGCTATGATCACAGATTTGTGGCATCCTGTACGGGCAGCCATGTAAGGTTTTAACAATTAATCAAAATTCATCCAACACTCACCCCTGCACCTCACAGACTTTTAGCCTGTTGTCCACCTGCACAAAGCCACAGAGAACACTGAGGGCAAGGTCATTCTCTCCTCTTCTCACCAAACCCAGCAGGACAAGGCCAGGGAGGGACCGGAATTCCCACTGGTATTGCTAATGTAAAATTCTCCATTTGGTTGTTTTTTTAATAACATGAAATGGAGTCCCAACATGACTGAGCCATCTCTCCTGGGCATTTACCCAAAGAAATGAAGACCCATGACCCCACAAGACATACACAGGAAGACTCATGGTGGCTGTAATTGTAACAGCCCAGGCCCGGCCATAGTGCGAGTGCCTACCTCCCACACACAAGTGGGAAAACACAGTTTTCCAAGTGGGAAAAATCAAGGGGACACATGTTTATGGGTCCATGTCATGACCCATGACATGGAAGAGTGATGCTTGGTGGCATGATCCAGACAAGGAGCATGTGCTACACACACAGGCAAAATCCAACAGGAAGTGAACTCCTGGGAAGATGAGGGGCTGATCAACAGGACAAGAGGGGCTTCGGGGTGTCACATTCATCCTGTTGAAGTGACAGCTACAGGGCATGTGCTTGTGCCAACATTCAGTCCCATTGCATGCTGTGAGAACATTTGACCTGTTGTATTTCCCAATAACCCCCTCAAAAAAAAAAAAAAAAAAAGAAGAACTTCCTCTTTTTCAAAGCTGCCTAAGGCCAGTACATTGTCTTGGAAGATGCGGTGTGACCCCAAAATTCAATGAGCCATACCCTGTTCACAGCGAGGAGCAGTTCACATTTTCCTCTGGGGTGACTGGCCAAGATTTCTTGATAAAAATCTCTTTGCAGCTTAATATCTCTCAAGACCACAGAGGGCTAACCTAGATACAAGGTCAGGACCCTGGAAAAGCTTCTGGGCTCAGCTCCAGCTCTGCTATGGGGCTTTTCCGGGAGGGTTTGCACAGCGGGCTGAGCTAACGTGGGATTGGGGGGCAGAGGGTAGTACACTGCAGGGATTCCCATCCCAGGCTTACAATAGAATCTTCTGCAAAAGTCAACTTATAAAATGCATAGAAATCCTTTTTCCCCATTGTGCAAAGCGATGTAACGTCTGTCTCTACCTGTGGAAGGGTATAACACCCAGGACGGCACACATGCGCGGCATGCCATGCCCTACTTGAGCCACTCCCCAAGCTCTCTCCCCTGTGCAGACCAGCAGTCCATTGCTAAAGCCAGGCTGTGTGGATAGCATGTGCCCTGGGCCTGAGGCAGTACCCTTGCATTTGAGGGTCTGCCTTCTGCTCCCCAAGTCTACGTTCCTTCTAAAGTAGAAAACCACAGGTTTTGGAGTTGAATCCCCCCCCATAGTTTCCTAGTGTCCTGAATCCCCCCATAATTCCCAGTGTTCTGAATCTCTGTAAGCCAGAACCTCCCTCAGCCCCTAGGTGATGGTCTCTGGGGCCAGCGACTGGGAGAGGCCCGGTGTTGCGTTTGACAAGACCATGGCCTCTCTTGCCCTATAGAAGTTTTCTCTCTTGCGTGTGATCCTCAGCTCTTCCACAAGGGCAACCTCCCTGCCCTGCAGAGCTACTGCCCAGATGGATCAAGACAGACCAGGCCAGCACAGGGAATTTGCTGTACGAGGACACAGATGGGCCAAATCTTTCCTGCAAATTTCCTGGGAAAGGAGACAGGTGCAGCCACCGAAGGTCCCCTCTTTCCTGGTACCCTGGAAGGAGCTCAGCCACAGGCTGGAGCCATAGGCCTGTAGCGGGCTCAACCACACCCATAGTGACAGTTTTGACGAAGAGCTCTTGTCTCAGCTGTCCTGAGGTCTATGCGAATCTAGGTACTCCACCCATGTCCACATAGACCACGAGTCACTGGCTCCTGTGGAGATATACTCTACTATAGGAAGGGCCACAGCCGTGTGGCTAGCAGGTGCCCCCCAAGGCACTCTAACCCCAAGTTTCCCATTGCTGAGAAAGAAGAGCAAAGTTAGGAGCCCGATAGTTCACTGCCATCACCCACAGGTCCCCCAGTGCAGGGGGACCTGGGTGAATCACTTCGCCTCTCTAAGGCAGCTTCCTCACTTACATGCAAGAAAGAGGAAACAACCTACAGAGCAGGGAGGCCACGGCGCTACCAAACATCACCCAGTCTCTCCCAAGCACCGGCGCCAGGGACCATCACAGGTCTCTGAGTAAGATGATGTAGAAGCTGCGGGCTGCTAAGAAGCCTAGAGCAGGAGCTGTGGGCCTGGGAGGGACCCCACCATCAGGAGGTCTGTAAGCACTGGCCTCTTCTTGTGGAATACAACGACATCAGGGAATCTGGCAGGGACTCAGCCTGGGTCAGAGTCAAGTCAGACCCCAAGGATACAGATGAAAGGGCCTGGGGGAGACCACAGTCCTGAACAGAGCAGGACCCATGTCCTGCTGCATCAGTTTGCTTGCAGAGGTACCCCAGGACGGCAAAGACAGGGTCAAATCTCTCTCCCCCTACTCACGACCATGCACACGCACAGGCACATGTACGTACTCACACATAGGCTCTCATCCCACCAACAGGCAAGCATATATCCCTCGCATGCACACGCATGCTCACACACACACACTCATTCATAATGCAGTCATGCACACTCATAGAAACATGCACACACACTCCCTCACACACAGTCAGGCTGACGTGCACACACAAACACACGATCCTGCTCTCAGCCTCGCAGCAGCCCCCACCAAGCTGTCCTCCCTGGCTGTTTACAGAACAGTTGTCAGCAGCCACCCTCAGCTGCTTCCCGCAGATGGAAAATGCTGGAGAGGCTAGAGAGCTGAGTCCAAGGAAGAACCCTGCCTGCACAGCCCAGGGCTTAGCCCTGGTCCCTCGTGGCCAAGACAGGCCCGTCACACCCTGGGCCTCAGTCTCCTTGTATACTACGGAGGAGAAACGCTTCTGAGCATAGACCCACAGGGAATGGCTTGGGAGCTGGGCCGAAAACTGAGCACAGCTATGGGTTGTCTCTCCTTTTCTGGATGAATTTGTTATGGAAGAAACCTCCAGACTTCTCGGAAGTTAAGGGAGGAAGGTCAAGCTTAGGGTCTTCCGGAATGCACCCTGGGGACCATGAGCGGCCCTCCCAAACACAGCACTGCCTTTGTCTAGCTCTGAAAGGCTCTGGTAGAGGGGCGGGGAGAGAATGCAGGGGCTGTACGGCTGATGTGGTCTTCAGAGCGGACCAGCCCCTGCAACTCACCCAGGCCTGGAAAGTGCTTAGTCTCCCTCAGACTGTTTCCCCATTACACAGAGAAAGAGCTAAGAATCAGATGTCTCAAGAAACAGAAGCAAGCGGAGCTTTTTCAGGTCCCCACACTAGAATACAGATCCTGTCTTGTCAACGCACTGACCCAGCTGCCCCACACCAAAAGCTTGGTTGTCCCCATGGACAGTCAGCCTCTAAGTCCCTCCATGTCCTCCTGCCATCTTTCCTGAACCCACAGGCCTACCACCTCCAGGACCCACACCTTACTGTGGTATGCCAGAAGCTCTACAGGTATCACTAAGGGAGATACCCTCGGACAGCACCAGACACATCCTTTGTGACACATAGTGGTCACCCTTTGTGGATTCAGAGCCACAGGCCTCCAGTGTTTCTGTCAATGTTTCCCATCACCTCCCAGCTACCCTGTTCTGAGCCTGCTCTGTCTGAACTGCATCAGCGTCAGCCTCAAAACAGAACACAGGGATCCCTCTATCCATCTTTGTACCCATGAGCGCTCATCCAGCAAAGGGTTGCTGGGGAACCCATGAGAGACCCTGTCGGTCAAAGACCGCAACCCAGAAACACACCATGGGCACAGTCAGGCCTGCCCCAAGGGTACCTCCACACCTGCCCCACCCCTTTCCGCTTTTCCAGAAGCCACCAAGGCCTGAGAGTGGATGAGACCCAGAGCCCTGATTGGAGACACCAGGCAGACACCCACTCTGGACCACACATGCCAGCCAGAACCATGTTTGCACTCTGCTCCAACCCGAGGTGCTGGGTGTCAGAGCAGACAAATGTGTCCTACCCCTGCCTACAGGGAAGAGAAGAAGGGGACAGATGCCCCAGGCAGCGGCGCGCCATGGAAGGCCACCTCCACATCTAGTTTCAGAACTGGTAGGCACCCCTCCTGACAGGGTGGGTTCTAGCAGAAGGAAGTCCTGAAGGAAAACAGAGTAGAAATGAGATAAGAAGCTGGGTGTGATGGTGCACCCGCCATCCCAGCACTCAGGAGGCTGAAGCAGGAGGACTGAGAGTTCTAGTCCAGCCTGAGCTACAAGGCGAGCCCTGCCTCAATATAATAAAATAAAATGGACAAACAAGGTCGTTTCATTATCTGGGTCAGTGTGATTCCCACGTTGCCAGTCAGGGTCACAGAATCGGAGACAGGGGCACCTCCTGGGTTTCCACTGGTCAGAATCAGGTCTCTAAGGCAAAGCCATGTATTTCCCCAGCAGACTGACTCAGCTGCACCATCACAAAAGCTGTATGACTTCAGGTTGAGAACAAAAGGATCCAATGAGCAGTGAGTCATTCTGGCTTTTGTATGAGTGGTTCTGGGAATGTAAACCTCAGGCATCCACTGAGCCACACCCAGCCCAGACTTTGCTGACTTCGGCAGTTCCAGTCCGTCACGGGGCCCTGACCTCTGCCTAACAGCCTCCGGGATCTTCCGGCTTGCTCTGTGCCTCCTGAGAAGCAGGCTTCCCAGCCCCACTGCCCTGCAGGCCCCCACTCTCTCCTCTCAGCCGGAGGTGCACCTATCCGAGGAAGAAGAAAAGCTCAGAGGGACTGTTGTCTCCTGAACACACACAGGATGCGTCCCATTCCCACTCACCGCTATGCATGTTGGGACTGAGGTATGTGTATGACAAGGACCCAGTGAGTGTCCAGTCTTTGACTACTATTGACTCAATAAACACGCTGCACTACTGGTTGGACTCAGAAAAAGCAAGCTTCCCTTCCTGCAGCCGCCCTCCAGCGTCTAGGAGGGATGCTAAGACGAATAATGGCTGGAGACACAGAGGGTAGGGAAGAACTAGGGAAAGACCCCCCTCCCCACGCATCCACTGGGACCCTGCCCTCCCGGGCACAGAGGACTGGAGGATTTCCTGCACAGTTCTCAGTCGCCTCTTGTGTTTTATTTAGTTTGGTTTGGTGTGCATGCACACATACATGCACCCACACATTATATGAGTGTTTCTATGTATGTGATCTATGTATTCATGTGTTTGCAGGTGCATTCACCCATGAATACATTTGGAAAGGTCAAAGAAGGGCAGGGGTCCTGTTCTGTTACATTTTGGGGGGAGGGGGAGCTTGCTTTTTGTCAGCTAGGCTGACAGCCAGCAAGCCACAGCAATCCTCCTGTCTCCATACTCCCACAACAATGGTGTTTTAGCTTTCTACAAAGTCACACCTGGCTTTAAAAAAAAAAAATGTGTGCTGGGGCTTTAAACTCAGGTCATCATACTTGGTCAGCAGGCGCTCTTACCCTGAGCCATCTCCGCAGCCCTCACTCTTGGTTTTTAAACATCTGACACAGACGAGAATGTGAGGTCAAAAGAACAAAACACAAAGGCAAGATTTGCTCTGGCCATTTGCCTCCAGCACTGAGACGCCTCACAGGCGCCTCTGGAACAAATGAAGAATTAAATGAGAATTAGTAAGTAAATGTTCTGTGTGCTGTCCTGGCATCAGATTCCATCTACACATGAGGACAGCCCAAGGCACATACATCTTGGAAAGATCGTACCCATGTGTGTAGGATGGGTTTTGGGGCTTTCCCCTTTTGTGTCTGTCATCCATGTCTCAGGACAGGACTGTAGTGGATATAACCACCTAAACAGTGAGCTCTGGTCCAGCCTGAGCTGTCCGTCTTGGAAGATATTTTCCATCCTGGCTGCATGCTGCTGCTCAGAGCCCTGGCGGGTGCCTTCACCACTAACAGAGCCCCTAAAATGAATGAGCACCTACTTCCCAAAGGAGCTTAATGAGCACTAAGGTCACCACCAATGGCAGAAATTAATGTTGAAAGGGAGGTGGAGGTGGTGTGAAGGTCATGGTCAGCTTGACTACATTCTGAGATCCTATCCCTAAATAAATAATGCAAAATACTAGAGAAAAAAAAAAGTAAGTTGCATTGAGCTTGAGCTTGGCAGTGAACTGGGTCTCAGGGGTAGACAAAAACAGAATTGGGAAAACAAGACAAGTGTTGGTTGAGGGAACCGGCGGCATCCAGGGTGATAGCCATCCACCCCTTGCAGGGCAGGAAGCAACTGAGTGTGTAGGCGAATGAGGAAGCAGCAGATGTGCGTGCTGCGGGACTGCTTCCTTTCCAGAGAAGGCAGGGCTGGGAGATGCTCAGAAAGTGTAGCGCTTCTTGTTAAAGCATCTGTACCTGCGTCTGATCCCCAGAACTTGCGCAAGAAAGTGGATTGCAGCAGCATGTACCTGCGATCCCAGAGTCAGAGGCAGAGATGGGAAGGTCCCTGGACTAGCCAGCCAGTCAAGCTGGCCAAGTAAGTGAGCTGCAGAGTCAGTGACGGACCTGCCTCAAAAGCTAAAGTGAGGAGTGATTGAGGGGGACACCCGATGTCAACCCTGACCTCCATACACACATGTATCACACACACACAAACAAGAGGAGAGGGTAGGAAAGAAAAGGGAAAGCCAGGGGCGGACAAATACGGATCCTGCAACCCGCATAAAGCTAGACACAGTAACCTGCACATGTCTATAATACCGGAACACTAACATGGAGACAGAAGGAAGACAGGAGAATTCCTGGAAGGTCTTGAAACAGCTAGCCTGGAGTACACAGGGGCAAACAACAAAAAAACCCTGCCTCAAGCAAAGTGTCAAAGACTGACACCTAGGGTTGTTCTCCGACCTCCACACATGCAGCAGAGCACACATGTGTGTGCTCATGCACAAGCGTGTGAACACACACGCGCGCGCACACACACACACACACGCACACGCACACGCACACACGCACAGGCAGAACCAGAGAAAGCAGAGAAGCCCTGGCCTTCACTATCCATCCATCATCACTGTCACCAGCAGGGGACAGCCATGAGTCAAGCCACGACCTCTGGTTCTTGACAAGGTTAAGAGGTCACCATCCCTCACTTAATGAAGCTGGGACTGCCTCGGTGACTGAGATATTGGATTTCCCTCTGGAGCCACCAATCCCCGCAGTGGCTGTCTTTCCCTGACCCTATGCCAGCTCCATTTTTAAAAGTCCTCTGGGGACACTCATTTTGGAAAATCAAATTAGCTTTGCTGTTTATTACCCTGTCTGGGCTCTCGTGTGTGATTGCAGAGGGTTAGCCAGGAGCACCTGCTACAGTACTACCCCATCATGGCACCAAGGCACCTCCGCAGCCCAGGGGCATGGAGACCCTCTCCAGCCAAGGAAAGGGCCCAGTGCTGGGTCTGGGGCCCTCTCACAGCAGGAGGCACATGCTGAGATTAGTCATGGCTGATCAGGGAGTTCAGAAGCGCCAGTCAGACGGAATTGTGTTCCCTGGTACTATGAAATACTGTACACGATTCCTATCATAGCCATCAAAGGGAACACACACACACACACACACACACACACACACACACACACACACACACTGGGGGTGGAGGGAGCACATACACGTGCACATTTACACAAGGCATATTTATTGATTGCCCACTATGTGCTGACAGGGTTCTAGAAGCTGCAGGTACAAGAGAGAACAAAACAGACAATATGAGCTTACATTGCTGGGGAAGGAAGACAAAAAAAAAAAAAATCAATCAGTAAAAGACACAGCCGGGTCCAGCTACAAGCATCACGAAGAAAAACAGAAGGTAACTGGGCAGCAGCCAGGCTGGGGATGCCATTTTAAAATGGAAGCTGACGGGTTGGGGAGAAAGCCAGTCAGACACCTGGCTACTAGAAGAGAGCTGATTAAAAGGCAGATATCAAGGCCTGTGGCAGGAGTGTGCCCAGCAAGCCCATACCACGGAGACTCGGCAATGACCCGATGCTTCTCGAAAAGATCGTCACCACACTCGGATGGTCTTTCCTCAGTGTCAGCACCTGGCACCCTTGCAGGTGATGGCCCACACATAGGGTCACAAGATGGTGTCTGCTATGAAGAGCTCACAAGCTAGGTGATGGGGATGTGACTAGACATGAGAACCAGTGACTGGAACTACGCCTCACGCTGAAAGCCTAACGGCGGTGTGGACAGTGCAGTGTACACAATCAGGCTGCCCGCATACTTTGTTATACAACTCAAGAGCTATCTCTTAGGTGGGTCGTTTGCTCCTTGTGGGTCTCAGGGGCCCAGGAGGGAAGAGACTGAGGTAAGGAAGACAGGCCTGGAGCCCTGCAAGGAGGAACTGTCATCCTCCTGTGTTTGCAAGCCTCGGGGCATTCAAGAGCCAGTGGGGCCAGTCGGAATGTGAGGGAAGAAGCCTCATTTCACCTCCTCTTGCGGAAAGGCACATACACAGCAGGGCTCCTCAAGGCTGAGAATCTCAGGATTCCAGCCACCCCTGGGGAGGAGGATCCAGAGAATTCTTCACTCCATGCCCCACAGGCCACCAGCATCAGCCTTGAACCCTGGACTGCGGCACATAAATAGCTTCCTAAGAACTGAATGACCTTAACAGGGGCCTCTCCTCCTGTGGCAGCTGCTGTGTCTGGTGCCTGGCACAGCTGCCACTAAGCCAACACTGGCGGTGTAAGCAAGTAGCTGAGTGATGGGCACTGAATGCAAGATCATTGCCCGTGTGATGGAATGCGGAGAAAGCCCAGTGACCCCCTGACTCAGAGAGAGAAGAGCTTGGTCCCTGAGGCCCCATGACCCTTCAGATATGAGACAGGACAATTCAAGATGGAAGCTGGAGTGAAGAGGTAGAAGCCACCACTGAGCCAGGTGCCCTTGATGAAGAAAGGCGGTGGGGTGGGAAATGGGAGTCTTGCAGGGTCCCAGGGCTTCCCCAAGTCTACAGGTCCCACCCACAGGCTGTGAGAAAGAGAGGCAGAGCTTGTCCATAGCTGCCCACACTTGGCTCACAAGCCTCTGTTAACAACTGGAGCGAACCAGCCAAATGCAAGGCTCATTCCACACTAAGGCTTGCTTCTGACACACTATCAGAGAGAGAAACCATGGTCTAGATGAGGTCCATCAATGACAAGCCATTAGAAAGAAAAACCATCACCCATTCAGGACAGAAGGCCCTGGCTCCTCAGGGACATCCCTGTGGAGAGCTCAGTAGATAATCTCCTGGGTAGCTGGGGGGGGGGGGGGGGCATCCAGAAGCCACAAGGTTAGGAGCAGCCTGGCCACCAGCAGGTGTCACTGTAGCCAGAGCCTACAGGGTAGGCACTGAGTATGAAGCCCAGTGCTGGAAAGGGCTGTTCTGGAGGAGTCCCACACAGACCTGCAGAGGGCAGGGCCACACCACCCCCAGAGAAGCCCTGGGGCACAGCGTCACCAGCACTGGTCTGTCATGTTTTGCTCAAGTTTACTGCTTTGTGTGTTGGGGACCTTATGTCTCCCACCCTGACCAACCTGCACAACACCTAGGCACAGCAGGATTGAGATGCCCACCAGACAGATAAGGAAACCAAAGCCCTGGGCAGAAAATGAGTCCTCTGGATGGTGGAGAGACCGTCTCCAAGGACAACCACAACCCACCCCGCATGCTGGCACTGTGTTCACAAGGTTCCGATATCTTCCTGGCCGCTGTGGGAATGCTGTGAATGGCACATAGTAGGCCTGTTCTCACCTAAGGCCAGCCTGACCTTTCCTACCCATAGATTCTGACCAGGGTCCTGGCCCCTGGCCCACCCTGCACAGAGGGGCTCATGGCTCTGGGGCCCAGCTGACTCAGTCTGTCCTACAGGCCCCAACTGCCATCCCTGTCCCTCCTCCTCACTGCCAAGGCAACATGGCTTCTAGCCAGGGGCTCTTCATCCCTACACAAAGCCCTGAAGCAAACCACCCGGCTGGCCGCCCGAGCTCAGGTTGCTGCCTGCAGTGGGCAGGGCTGAGCATTTGATCATTCATGAAAATCAGGCCTCCGCCATGTCCCTGCCCTTCACTGGGACTCCAGCTCACAAAGGCCTCATTGTGTGGGTGGCCATGAGGACTGCTCTGTGGAAGAGAGGAGGAGGGGGAGGAAAGGGAAGGATGAGAAGGGGTGGGAGGAGCTGTAGTTAGAGGGAAAGGCAGGAAGCAGAAGATGCAGAGGAGGATGCTTGGGTCAAGGGGGTCAAACAGCAGGAAGATGGAGCCACAGCAGGTGCTGGTGGGCTCCGGGGACTAGGAGAGTGCTCCCTGACAAAGGTGCTCCCTGCTCAGTGCTGAGGCTACTATGATGGCCTGGAAACCTCCACAGCTACATCTCTCCAAAGGCTGGCTGGGGCAGGCGCAGCGCACATGGCCTGGAGCCAGTCTCTGCCTCCCCATCTGAGCAATGTGGGCATTATCTGTCCTCTTAGCTCAGCTGGGCAAGAGCAAGGTAGCTTCAGACTTGGGCCTGCCGTTTTCAGATCCTGGCCAGAGGTTTCACTTACTGATGCCTCAGTTTCCCCACCTTCAAGTGAGAGGTGGCATCCACTCTTACCTTCCTGGTGGAGAAGGTGACAAGTGGTTTAACACAGCAGGTGGTCAAGCCATCTCCTATCACTTCTCACTGGCTCCTGACCCAGTGCAACCATGTCCTCCCCAGGGTAACTAGTGCCAGGTGGGCTGAGTGCCAAGCCATAACCTCCAGCTGCTGTGGCAAGTTCTGATGTTCGTTCTTCTCAACAGCAGGCAGGTGCACTGGCTCCTTTTCAGTTACACCAGCAGAGAAACGAACACAACAAATGAACCAAGCACAGACAAAGGAAGTGATCCCAGGAGCAGAGACCGACAAGAAAAGCCCATGGGGGCCAGCCACTAGGGGAGCCATGAGGGCAAATCCACAGGCTTTGATGCTTTGATGCCCAGATTCCCATCCATAGATGTCACAGAACAAAACACAGTGCACCAACCACTGGGATGAGCCTGGCACACAGGAGATCTTCATTAGAGAAGAACCAAGAGCCCAAGGCCTCCACGGGACATTAGGACCATGGCACACTTAACAGTACACATGGAAAGATAGGCTCAGCCTTCATCCAGTAATTGATGGACCCACATGCAGAGATCCACCACCAAGCACCAGGCTGAGCTCCAGGAATCTAGTTGAAGAAAGGGAGGAGGCAATATATAAGCAAGAGAGGTCAAGATCATGATGGAGAAATCGACAGAGACAGCTAAACTAAGCTTGTGGAAACCCATAAACTCTAGACTGAAAGCTGTGGAGATCCCAGGGGACTGAACTAGGTCTTCCATATGTGGGAGACAGTGGTGAAGCTTGGACAGAGGGTCCCCCTGGCAGTAAGACCAGGATCTAACCCTGGTACATGAACTGCTTGTTGGAGCCCATTCCCTATGGTAGAATGCCTCACTCAGCCTTAATGCATGGGAGAGGAGCTTGGTGTTGCCCCAACTTAATGTGCCAGACTTGGTTAACTCCTCATGGGAGCCCTTACCCATGGGAAGGAATGGATGGGAGTAGGGATGGGATGGGGAATGGGAGGAGTATGAGGGGGAACTGGAGGAGGGGTAGGAGGGATAACCGAGGTTGGAATGTAAAAGAAAACTTTAAAAAAATAAATAAAAATAAAAAAGAAAGGCTCAGGCTGTACAACCAAGCACCCCATTCTGGGGTCTTCATCTAGGGTGCTGAAGTTGATGTAAGACAAAGGGAGATAGGGCAAGCATTTCAGGATGGGTGGGCTGTTACATATCAGCACCCCTCTTAAGGCGCCCAAGCTCTACACAGCCAGGTAGTGCCAAGGACCAAGGCAATAGTAGGACATAAACAACCAGGAAATGGGGCTGGCGTTGTTGCTTTGCTTATTGATTTGTGCAGAACGAAGATGGATCAGGCCAAGTTGCATGCAGTGACTTCTCAGACATCATCAGTAGACAGCCATGCTCCTGCGGGACAAATCCTTACCCATGGCCCTTGTGTCTCCTCTCAGCTATCCCTTGGGCCACGCTTCCTCTTTCCCTCCAACTCCTCACCACTACCCTGTTACCCAAGAGGACCCTTGGTTCTCCCATCTGTCCATCAATAATAGTCCTTTGCTCAGACTTCCTGTATAAAAGCCCACCTCCTACCTGCCAACAAAAGCCCTCCCTGTCCTCATGTACCTCTCCTATCACAGCACAATATCATCCTTGGCCTGCTCAGCCCCACACATTACAGTTCTCTCTCTCTCTCTCTCTCTCTCTCTCTCTCTCTCTCTCTCTGTCTCCCTCTCCCTCTCCCTCTCCGTCTCCCTCTCCATCTCTCTCTCTCTGTGTGTGTGTGTGTGTGTGTGTGTGTGTGAGAGAGAGAGAGAGAGAGAGAGAGATGGGAGATGTCATTCTGTAAATATGTTTCTATTATTGGTTAATGAATGAAGCACTGTTGGCAAATAGGAAAGCAGGATAGGCGGGACTAGGAAACAAGGAGGATTCTGGGAGATGTAGTACAGAGGAGTCAAGATGTAGGACATGAAAGAAGTTAGAGGTTTGGACCCTTTCTCTGGTAAGAAAAGATTGATAGAAATGAGTTAATATTTTAAGACAGAGGTAGTCAATAAGAAACACAGTAACAGGCCAACAGTTTCATAATTAATACAGTTTCTTTGTGTTTTGTTTAGCGCTGACGCTGCTCTGGGACAAGGCTGGCAGGAAACTGCTCATAACAAAATGGGGCCTACAACGTGGGTACTAAGAACTTCCACTTAAAACTTGACAAAAGTTTAAAAAGGGATTTTAGAAACAAAAGAATAGAGACAAGCAAAGCTTCTTGGTAGCAACATTTTTCTCGGTTGGGCTCTGTTTTGCTAGAGACAAGCAGAGCCTTGTGTGGCTCCTTTAAAGGAGTTTTCCTGACTCGACATAAGCCACTAAAAACCATGGGGCTCTTTTAACAGGCCCTGCTACCAAATAAGAAAGGTGTGTACAAGCAGGGAGCAGCTGGCAGTGGCAGTGACCATGTCTCCAAGCCAACAGCATGCTGCTTGATGGCAGCATAGACCAAGGCAATGAGCACAGCTCTCACTGATGGTGGTAAATGTACCCCTGCCATGTTGGAAAGCAATGTTGTTGTTTAGCAGATAAAAGACTCATGGCCAGAAAAAAAGATAAAGATTTACCATAAAGACAGATTATGATAAAGATAAACCTCTAAAGGTTTAAAATATTACAACGGCTTGGGAGACAAAAAGAAACAGGATAATGCAGTTAAAAAAAAAAAAGGAAGGAAGGAAGGAAGGAAGAGTAGCTGGGTATGGTGACACTAAATTCCAGCACTCGGGAGGAAGAGGCAAGCAGATCTCTGTGATTTCAAGGCCAGGCTGGTGTACAGAGTGAGTTCAAGGGCAGCCAAAGTTACACAGAGAAACCCTGTCTCAAAAAAAAAAAAAAAAAAAGATAGAAGTAAAAGAAATAGAGTAATAAAAAAGCCCCATGAAAATGGAAAGTACACAAAAAGTCTGTGTACTGTATGCTATTGTGTTGTCTTTGAATTGCTCAGTTGCTAAGGAAGGAGCAACAACTGCTAAAATACACTTGATTATCAATGCTGCTGAATTAATCCAACTTACATATTTTAAAAATGCCTTGACTTCAAAATTTAAGTATAAGGATATGTTATTTTGGAAAAGAGATTTTTATTTATGTTTCTATAGAAAATGAAAAGTTGTGGATTCCTTCCAGACTAACATGGTTTGATCAAGCCAGACCCCCTGAAGCAGTGGCCCAGGTGATCCAACATTCAAAACAGCTGGAACAAGAAAAGCTTACAGACCACTACAGCCAGGATTTCTGGGTATTCTTAGGATCCCCAACAGCAGGAAGTAGTTTGGAGAACACAACGCCCACATTCCCAAATATTATTTACAAATGTTTGTTGTCATTTAAATGGGGTTGGTTATTAAATGGTCAATGATCACAACCAATCTCTTTTTAAAGGTAAAAGGAGATTATGGTATAGAAGTGAATACTTTGCTTTGGAATAGATTTTCATTTTTGATACAAATTTAAGGTCAATTTTGTGATATGTATATTTCTCCTCTTGTTTAGGTATTGTGTTTGTATAGCTCATTTTAAAATGTGATGTATAATTAAGTACAAATTATAGATTATTACCTATAATAGTCAAAACTTATACTTAGGTTGGTTAGGTTTTCTGATGCTCTACTGACTCAACTATCCAGGATCACAGGTTAGGAGATATATTTCAATTGGCTTGACATTCTTCAAACCTTTCAAAGACCTACAGAATATGGCATTTAAATTGTTTGGGTTTTTCTTAACTGAGACATAACTGCTCCTGGCAACACCATCTGCGTCAGAAAGGAAGATGGACATCAAAGAAACTAGTTATGGAGTTTACTCCCAATATGGCAAGGCTAGCCATTTGGGCAAGAAACTGCTCTTGTCTGGACTGGTTGACTTTATGCTGTATAAACTGGACATGCAGGACCTACAGAAAAGTGACTGCTAAAACAAGATGGACATTGCTACAGGGTTCCTACTTCATGAAGAGTCTGCCAGACATTCTGCAGGACACAGAGAAAAGTGACTGACAAACTTCCAACACAGATGGACAGTTTAAAGTTTCCTGCTTTGCTGAGGAGTCTTCCAGACACACTATGGCCTATAGGCTGAAGATGGAACATTACAGAAGAACTTCAGGTGACTGACCAGGTAGTGAGATGTCTCTGTCAGTTCTAGAATTTATATATTATCCTTCTGTGGTCTTTGATGGAGTTGAAGACAGATAGTTATGGTTATAGTTTTCCTTATTTAGGATTAAAGATAAGTTACATATAAGACTTTAAACTCACAAAGATAGGATAGGTGATAGAATAATTTCTTTAATTCCTGATGTTAATGGACTAAATATTGTTAACTGTAGTTCTTATTTGATAACTGTTTTGTTATATATTTTACTATGTTAAAGTTAAAGCCCTTCTTTTTATTTAGACAGAAAAGAGGAGATTATGGGAGATATCATTCTGTAAATATGTTTCTCTTATTGGTTAATGAATAAAGAAAGCACTGTTGGCAAATAGGAAGTCAAGATAGGTGGGACTAGGAGACAAGGAGGATTCTGGGAGGGGTAGTAAAGAGGAGTCAAGATGTAGGATGTGAGAGAAGTAAATGGTCTGGACCCTCTCTCCAGAATTATAAGATCATGTGGAAACACTTAGATTGATAGATATGAGTCAATATTTAAGACAGAGGTAGTCAATAAGAAACACTAGTAACAGGCCAACAGTTTCATAATTAGTACAATGTCTCTGCATGTTATTTGGGGCTGATGTGATTCTAGGACCAGGCTGGCGAAGGGGAAAATCCCAGTGGGGCCATGTTCCAAATGTGGCCTGCTAGACAGGGTGCCAGCGTTGCACAAAAAGCTAATGCCATAAGCTGTGGAAATGAGCCCGCATGTGTGAGCCCTGGTGCATGCAAAGCCAGCTGTGCATTGCCATGTGCTGTGCACTATTTGCAGCCTCCTGCCAAGAGGCTGCCTGTTCCAGAATCCAAAATGTTGGCCTGTGCCCAGCATTCTTGGGGACAAGCCTGCTGTCCCAGCCAAGTCAGCTGTCCAACAACCCTACAGAAAACAAGAGGTAAGCCTCACCTGGATCCCCAAATGTTCATCCCTCTGTCCAGGGCCACCTGCTGAAGAAACACCACCTCAACTCAAAAGGAATTGAAAATAACCACAGCAAACCCAACACATTCTCGAATATCCACTCGGTGGAAATCTGGGACATGACTAAAAGCTGCTTCTCCAGGGACTGTGGAAAGGCAAAGGGAAAGTGTGTAACATCAAGCTGAGAGAGGAGTCAGTAGGGAAACAAAGGTGTGCGGTCAAGAAAACCTTAGTCATCACCATTCAGGAAAAGCCAGAGGAGGAACTACAGAGAACCCAGCTATGGCTATCTAGGTAGACCAGCTTCCTTCCTCCTTGTTTTCCATTTTAATTAATAAGTGCCTCTGAAAACCCATGCCGCATGCTGCCAAACTTCATAGCAGGGCACGGGCTCTGTGCCAGAGTCATCCTCATCACCTCATCCGCCACAAATGCAGGACCTCATCCAGTCCTCCCAGCTCCACCAAGGCGGCTGGATGTGAGCAAGCAGAAAGACGTCAGCAAAGACCCTGACCCCTTTTGTTAGTTGTTGGTTCCCCATGCAGCCTAGGCCTCCTCTCCCTCCACAATGATCAGAAACAGGAGGAAAGAGAGCTGGAGAGCTGCCAATCACCTAAGCCAGTGCGGTTTTCTCCCATGTGTCCTGCTGTGGACAGACAGAAGGATGCTCCCTTCCAGGACAGCCAGACCTCCAGAAGCAATTGACTATGGATAAACCTGCCATAGACTGGCAAGTCTGCCAGGACCTCTGTGCTCCACAGGGCTCAGGAGGTGCCCTGACAGCAGCCTTGAGGGGGCAGAGGAACAGATTCAAGATGAGAGGGGATCCACCCACTTCTCTCCCCAAAGATTGGAATGATTCCAGCACTCTCCTCAATGGCAAGAGCCAAGGCCAGGCCTCAATTCCCCCAGCAAGGCACAACTATTTCCCACGTTCTCCCCTGAGAAATATCTTCTGTCTCCCAAACACCTTGTCCCCATCTCAGCCAGCTGTATACCTGAGTGCTGCTTTCCCTACCCCTACTGGGCAGCCAGTCAGGATGATTGGCATGTGTCACTCAATGCATTCTCTATCAACACAGGACTGCCAGGATAAACAATCTACATACTAGGATGAGAAGATGCTGTTTGCCTCCTCTGCACACACCCCTCTCCAGATGGCCACAGGGAAAAGTAGGATTGTCCCAATGTAAGGACAGCAGACATTAAAAAGAATACCATTGAGGGGCTAGGGGATGGTTTAGTGGTTAGACACATTTGCTAAGCAAGCATGAAGACCTGACTTAGAATTCCCAGTATACACACACACACACACACACACACACACACACACACACACACACACACGGTCATATCCTCTGAAGCTCCAGCACTGTTGGGGACACAGGAAGGAGGATCACCAGGCCCTGACAGCCTCCAGCCTAGCTCTGGATTCAGTGAGAGGCCCTGTCTCAAGAAAATAATATAGAGAGCAGGACATCCACTCTCAGCACGCATGTGCGCACACGCACACACACACACACACACACACACACACACACACACACACACACACGCACAGCCCTGGTCCTTTAAAGAGAGTTTGTCCTCCTTTTAAGCAGCAACGTTGCCTAGGTGAGGCAGGTAAAGATCCAGCCCACTGCCCTCTCTATTTGGGATGTGCAAATAGCTCTTGTTTGTTCTCCTACGCTGCCTCTGCAGCTCGGGCTTTTATCCTTGAAGTGCGGCTGATAAGAGAGTCTGGAAAATGCTAATACTGGAGGGACGTCCCTGCAGAGTTATAATGAAAAGCTTTACATAAATTGTGATATTTCACTCATGTCCCAGGTCTGTGAGGGCTTTATTAACTGCAGCCCCTGATCCACATTGCTGACTTCAACGCATCCAATTCATCAAGCATTTATCACGTGCCCACTCGGTGTCCGGCACCGTTCCAGGCAGCGGGAGGCTTCATTCCGCCAATGAATATTTACTGCACTTCCACTCGGCGCCAGGGCGAGTGGCAGGTGTATGAAACAAAGGGTGAGCAGCAGGCCCGGCCTGCTACGGACCAGGACATGTGCAGAGGAGGAGCAGGGTGTCCCGATGAGGGGTCTACACCTGTGAAGACCCAGGGGGGACCTTACCGTTCAGAAGGTCCCTAACTGCACCCTCCCCCTCCCCCCAGGCTACCTTCATTGTATCTCGTTTTCTTAGGAGAAAGACCACTGGATGTCACCTATACACAAACAGACTGGGCAGGTATTTTCTACTGTTAGTTCTACCCCACTATCTCCCAATCTAATGTCAATGGCACCCCCAGAGGGGAGGAATGAGTGACACTCGGTATGTTACAGCAGCATGCAAGCCCAGAGAGAGAAGGGAAGGTTCCTGAAGTAGGAGGGCACCTGCCTGGGCAATGGGACCTCAAGAACGGCTTAGGCCTAGGCCCCTGTGATAGACAGAACCATACCCTGCCCCCCAACTCCCAAGAGACTGCCGAGAGACGGGATCTATGAAGAGGCTGTGAGGACTTGATGAGGAAGTGGCCAGAGGGCCCAGTCCCAGGGGACGGTGACCTCAGAAGAAGGGAAAGCACAGGCAGAAGGCAGGCTGATGAAAGTCCCCAGTTTCCAGCCCTGCCACCACTGAGCTCTGACCCCCAACCTCGAGAGAGTGGGACCCACATTCCCATTTCCGTCTACATCCCATCTGTGGGCACTGTGCACAGCAGCTGGGAATATGCGTGCAGCCCAGAGCCCTCAGTCCCCTCTGCCCCTAACAACATCCAAAGTGAAAAGGTGAGGCCCCATCCCAGCAGGACATCACACTGTAAGACCCCACCCAACACACTGGCAAGCACAAAAGGTTCAAGTTCTCACGGCTCAGCTGGTTTCTTCATCAGGACGCATCTTGAGGACATGGCAGATAATTTGGGCCAATTCCCAGGGATTTCCGTAGATTAGCCACTCATTAGTCCCAAGCTTTTGAGTCTTCTAGCACTACAGAACCCTCAAGACTCTCTCTAAAACCATCAGATGAGGCCCACTGCAGGGACTGATTTTCATAAAGGCACCCTGCTGTCGTGGTCCAGATTAGCACTCCCAACAACCCCTCCTCCTCACCAGATCCAGAGGGATGCACATAGCTGTGGGAAGAGGCTGGAGGTGGCTGAGCGACAGCTTTGATGCACAATTTAAAAACTTTTCCTCCAAATAAGAAAAAAAAATTAAATATTTTTATTTTATGTACATTGGTATTTTGCCTGCAAATACATCTGTGTGAGGGTGTTAGATCCACTGGAACTGGAGTTACAAACAGTTGTAAGCTGCCATGTGAGTGCTGGGAATTGAACCCAGGTCCTCTGAGAGAACAGCCAGTGCTCTTAACCACTGAGCCACCCAAGAAAACATTTTTAAGCCAGCAGAAGCAGCAACCATACCTTCAGAGACCAAAGCCCTGATGTCCTCGACTCTTGGAATCAGTCAGTAAGGTCACAAATCCAGGCCTCCTGCAATGTTGAATCAACACTCCTAAATTACCAACAGGCTACTGTATTCCCTCCCAGTCAAGTGTCAATTAAAGATTGCCAGTATCAGCGTCAGAGAATCTTTCTTGGCAGCAGGGAGGAAGGGGTGGCTATGTGTGTACATGTGTGAGCATGAATGTGGAGACCAGGGGTCAACTTGGGCTTTCATTCCTCAGAAGCTGTCTACCTTGATTTTTGAGGCAGGGTCTCTCATTGGCTTGACCTCACTAATTAGGCTGGGCTGGCTGGCCAGTGAGCCCTAGTGACCACCACCACCACCCTTGCCCGCCTCTGTCTCCGCAGCACAGAGATGGGACACATGCAATTTATTAATGCCAGCTCTGAGAGCCAAACTCAGGTTGCTCCTCACTTGGAAAACAAGCACTCTGCCTACTAAGCACACTCACTGTAGTAGCTTGTTTAAAAGATTTTTGGTTTTATATTGTCTATAAAATTGTGAAACTTGGTCATCTCTCTAGAGGAGAATGGGATATACCCACCCACCTACCCACTTCTGACAAGACCATGAACTAGAGTTCTGCATCTGCCAGCCTCCCCCCAGACTCCTGGAAACTGGATGGAGCAAAGGTCACTGCCTCTGGCCTGTTCCTGGGTACACAGCTCCAAGTTTCTGCGCCTGACACTCAGATAGCATCAGCCATTGCGTATTGGCTTCTGAACTGGTCCCTGCTGCTCAGGAGTGTCTGCAGCCTAAGCACCCACTGTGCAGAAGGGCCAGAACTCAGCTCCTGGAAGCCTGAGACCCACTTGGAGGCCCTTCAGTCAGCAAGGCCTGGTGGTCCTATCCTAAGATCTGCAACCAAAGCCATCATTTCTGCCCGGCAAGCCCTGTTTCTCCTCATCTGAATGAAGGTTCTCCTCTTCTAGGTACTTCCTCCCAATGAGAGTCTGAGTCTACTACCAAGCAAGGAGTGACATTCCCCCAAGAAACCCCAAGTCCTGCACTTAGCATGGGTAAAACATCAGCGGAGGAAGCTGTAGCCAGCACAGCACAGGGTCCAGAGGCCCAGAAGAACAAGGAAGTCTCCTGGAGCCACATCTGGAACCCGCTGACCTCAGCGACTCTAGGGCCTATCCCTGGACCTCTGTTGCTCTGGCAAGTACAATTAAGGTTCCCCCCCCACGTTCCTGTGAGGCCTATCAAGTCCATGAGGACACTGGGGGTATCCTGGAGACCACTCCAGGAGTCTGGGACACTATTTAAGATCACATTGAGTTGCCCAACAAAATTTGCAGTGAGACCCCATTGCTGAAGACGCACGCTTAGGATGAGGAGGAGTCAAGTAGGTTCTGACCAGGGAGCTTCCTTCCCATTGGCTGGCTTTCATCATATGGGAAGGGCTAGGGTGAACACACGGACAGATCCCAGAAGACAGACAGGAGGACAGAAGAAGGAAGAAGTAGACACAGTAACTGACTCCAGATCCCTGAGAGCTACTCCTTGCAGCCATCAAGGTAGAGTCACTCCCTCACTCCCTGCTGGCAGCTCAGTATAGGAGTGAAAATGCCCTAGGTTTATAAGAAAGGGGGTGCAGGAAAATTCTGTGCCTGGTGGCCTGGTGGCCTGGTGGCCTGGTGGCCTGATATAGTTGGCAGAGAGACAGGAAGGGCCTGTTGAGGGCAAATGAGCTCAGGTGTGGTGCAGGTGACTGCTGGAGGAAGCAGGCACCCAAGTCCCCAGAACAAGGGCATCGGGACACCCCAAAAAGATTCACACTTGCCACACAGAGCCTTGGAACATTTACGTAAAGATAATGGCTTCCGATGGCATCAGCAGCTGGATGGCAGGAATGAGGGGTACTCTCATGAGAGTGACCAGAAGTTCTGATTCCACCCATGAGACTGACAGGTAAAAGCAGAGAGAAACCACAGCCCTCTTGGGTCTTGGTCAACATGCCTTCTTTTATGTGACTGAGGTTCTGAACAATACGCATTTTGCCCAGTGACCTGTGTGTGGGCTGTTACACACTTCACTAATGAAGCTCTCAGAGCAGCCTCCTGGGAGACGGAAGAGAGGCCTCAATTATTATTTCCTCCTTGGCTCATTTCTAAGGCCCTGGTCAGGCACCTTCTATGAGTCAGATAGGGCACAGAGCCTGGGTGTCAGGCACTGACTTCATGCTGGGCTACAGAGCACAGCTACAGAAACTGGGCCTGGTTGGTTCCTTTTGGAAAGAAAGGCAAGGAGTTTGAAGTTCAGTTCAGCTGTGGGTAGGATCTAGCTAGAACAGTCCCGCATTGGAGATTACACATTCAGCTGAAAGTCACGATATACAACATGGTAAATTAATGGGCAGGAATGCACATAAACAGATATTTCTTCCTAATTTTGTTTTCATCTTTTCCTATTAACTAACAACTGTGGATAGTTTTCCTATTAACTAACAACTGTGGATACAAATGTCACTCACAGGTTTTGAGTATTCAAAATGCTTCCTGTTCTAGGAATAAGCTGGCTCCGTGGGTGGCCTTTCGCGGAGCCCACCCCCTCCCATGTGCCTCTCTGGCTGCTAAGGCCTGCACAGACCAGACCCTCGGGAGCAGAAAAAAAGAATGGCCTTGAACTGGGGTCTTGATTTCTGCAGACACCACCTATGAAGCAGGTTCCAGAATTAATCCCTCAAAGTGCATCTGAGGTGCTGTAACAGCTCAATGGAACAGACTGTGTCCATCACAGGCCTATCTGATGGGCCTACAGCCTTCAGTTACCACTGGGGTCCAGGGAGCATTCCTTGAGCAACTCTTCACTTTTGCCTGTCCTTGCTTTAGCCACAAAGAAGCTCTCATATCTGTGGCTGGCTGGCCTTGGCAACATGACATGCGCTGAGCCTGTCCCCACCAGTGTGGTCTGATTCCTCCTCATTGCCACACTTGCTTTATCTATGCCATCTCACATTTCCGTAAAGCTTTCTTGATTTCTCTTGAAAAGGGCGGGGCAAGTTCTGCTCACAGAACCCACAGTCTACACTGCCCAGGGCCCCTGCAGCCAGTGTCGCTATTGTGGCTGAGGGTTCAGCTCTGTCTGCGATGAGGATCTCAGGATGGGAAGAGCCCAGATAAGAGTCTGCTTGGCTCACACAAAGAGCTGGCAATACCGAGTGTCACCACCCTTGTGCAGGCAGGTCTCATCCCAGAACCAGGCTGTTTCCTGACACTCCACATGCTCTAAACCTAGGGGTCAAAAACGACCTGGACATGTTTGATCTTGCCTTCCACCTGCATGGGTTGCAGTAACCTAGACTCTTGCCATAGTGTTTGCCCTGGTGAGAGGGAGGGAGAGAGGGAGGGAGAAAGGGAGGGAGAGAGGGAGGGAGGGAGAGAGGGAGGGAGGGAGGGAGGGAGGGAAGGAAGGATCAGACACAGGTATCAGATCCTGGCCAGAAGCAGAGCACATGTCACAGAGTCCTACACCAAAGCTTCCTAGCTTCACCATTGGAAAGTGTCCATTATTGATGGCTCAGAGAGTACAATGCCCTACTTTGCTCACAACAGTATCACTTAGCAGTGTAGGCTTCTAGGCCACGGGAGACCAGAAGAAACTCAAAGCAGTACGCAAGCAGCATAAGGACGTGATAACAAGAAGCATGGCCACATCACTGTACATGGAAAGATGTCTGTAATCAGCACTCTGGTGACTCCAGGAAGCATGGGACCCGTGGCACTGGCTAAGTAGCCCCTGACATGGCCCAGTTGCCCCTGACAACCAGATAATTCCAGCAACTGGCCGGAGCCCAGCACGTGCCTGGCATGTGACAGGCACTGGGTGACTGAGCAAACAGTTGACTGCTAGTTTTTATTCGGGTGCATTTGGTAGAAAAACACGCCAGGGTCACACCCATCTGCAGCATCCCTTATCCTTACAGCCTCATGCATCTAATGATGACTTCAAGTTAAGAAGAGATCAACAATCATATCTGCTGCTATCTGTTTCTAGGATACCTGCTGGTTCCCAGGGACACTGTCCATCAAATGCTTACCAACTGTGGTCCTCCTCTCTCTTCCGAATGAGAAGACACACTCCTGAGCGTGGCTCTCTAGATTCTAGAGTCTAGAACATACATAGCCATGATGAAGCTGTTCCTTTGTCCCCAGAAAATGATATGCTTCGTTTTGGAAAGGCCGCCATCAAAAGTGAGAATTAAACACAATGTGTCTGCATTTACAGATGTCAGTGATCCAGGTGTGGTGATGCACACCTGCAATCCCAGCAGTTAGGAGGCTGAGAGGCAGGAGGATTATTGCAAATTCGAGGCCAGCATGTGTTACATGGCTTTAAAAAGGGGGGAAATGAAACTCGTCAGGGTTAGGCATCTGGCGCTCCCCAAGCGCTCCCTGTGTGCACCCACAGGTGCACACTAGAGTTCCAATTTCAGAGACCAGGAAAATACACACGAGAAGCAGGAATCGTAGAACTGTTGGAGCAGAGACCCAGATCCAAGACTGCATGCCACCGGCATCTCCATGCAGCCAGCCTGATCGGGAACAAGTGGGCTGAGCTGAACCGCTATGAGAGTATGAGTGCAGTTATGAGTGAACCCTGCCCTTGCCTTCAGCTCTGTGGACAGATGAAGGGGCCCTACTCTGATGGCTCACAGACAGTACGCCTGGAACTCAGAGCTGCCTATGGGGAAGTGACACGGATTCTCATTTCAATCTGACCACTCTGTCTTTGGGCAGCAGAGACTGTGTACCGGGAAGCCAGGAGAAGATGGCAGCCCACAAGAAGGAACAGGGCTGAGTTAACGGAGTCCAGGTCAATGGGGAGGCAAGGAAGAGCCACTTCCATTCAGAAATTGAGTGAGGGATGCTGCCTACGTCTATTCTACCCAGAGCAGATGTACGGAGAGCGCTTACCAGATCTTGGCTCTGTGTTAGATACCCCAACACCATCCCTTTGGTGACCCCCATTACTATAACAAGCTCACTCCTGAAACAAGTGCTCAGAACACTACTGTGTCTCATCTTTCCAGGCCGCTGGAGGATGGAGGGATCCACTCTGAGTTCTGTGGGCATAGGATGCATGGAGTTCAGAGAGCAGAGACCAGCCACATGGTTCCCAAGAAAGGAGTCAGTTTCACCCAAGATGACTTCAAATCCACATTAACCCCTTTAATAACCGCCACCTGCACCCCCCTCGAGCCCACCCAGAAAATCCTGAATGGCCCATGAGAGCTGGGGTCTGCTAATATGAAGGGGCAGTTTGCTAGAACTGTCTACCCCAACTCCAACATCTTCTCATTTGTTAGCTTCTGAGGTTCCTGGGGTCATGGCTTCGCTGCCCAACGTGGCACACATCTCTGGTTCTGCCACGGCACCCTGGCACATGATGAGGAAAGGGGAGGGGGACTTTGTTGGAAAATAAAACATTCCGTCTTCAGGTGCATAGACCCCATTCACAGGGGCCCGTTCCAATAACCATGTAATCAGAACATGATACACACAAAAAGCACCTCACTTCACAGTCTCAGGCCATCTACTCATTGTCCATATGGAGGGCAAGCTCCCTGGGCTGCAGGTGACATTCCCCGAGGAAGGTCAGGGCTGTGGAAGATGACAATCAGAAGAATGCACAGTTCAGACCTCCTGCGTGGGGCTCCTAGACTCTGCCTCCTACGACAAATGATCGTGACAATAGAAATGGAGGCAGAGACAAGACGGGCGAGCCAGGGTCCTAAGACAAAACCCCACCAGAGCAGCCTCTGCCCCTTCCTCCTTGTATTTTGCCTAGGTGCGAACACGCCATGAACAAAATCACAACCAGACAGAACGAGTGGGTTCTCGGCCCTCGTTAAAGTTGACATTTATCGTGACAAGGCAAGGCAAGCTTGTCAAACCAGCACCAGGAAGGTGGAGGCAGAAAGAGCATTAGTTCAAGGGCAACCTGGGAAAGAGGCTTCGGGCATTTGCGGCCAGTGTTTCCACGTGTGCTCTTCTGGTCTTCACAGACACAATATGGATTCACTATTTTACTCACAGACCTAGACCCCACTCCTTTCTAGAAGCTTCTGGCTCCATATAGAGATTCTCTCCACATGCTAGCCTTGAGTTTCCAAGTCTCCCCTCCTGGGCAGGACCCAAGTGCCAGAGGGGAGCAGTCTCCCAGCAGCAAAGTTGAAGGAGGCAGATGGGTAAGCAACCCAACTTTCTCACTCCCCAGGTAGAACTTCGCCTGTGATTGTCTCCCACTGCGTCCCAGTCTCCATTGGACCTGAACTGCAGCTGCCTGCTGACGGGACACTGTACACTGGGCTAGCTGGCCATCTACCTCACTCCTGCATTCAAATCCATGTCTCATCCTAGGGTCTGCTCTGGGAAACACCACCACCCATCAGACTGGCGATAAGATGTCGCACGGGGTTTTATGGAGTTCCTGAGGCTGGGGGAGGATTGAGTGGAGGAGAGAAGGCTCCTATGTGGTCCCCCCCCCACCTCCCTCTGGCCTCCCCCACACAGGCCATGTCAGCTAGGGTATGGTTTTACATTGTACATTTACATCTGCTTTGCATCCTCCTAAATATTCATAAGGGATGCTGGGCTTCTCATCAGAAGCTGGCAGCCAGATGCGATTTAAAACACCGAGCCTCCTCCACACCCTGGAAATACTTGTTCTAGCAGCCAGTTAAAGCAGCAGGTAGGGGTACAGATCTCCTCAATCCTAAAAAGGAGGCCTGATACTCCTGTCTCCATCTGTGGCTATCCACACACAGCCCCTCAAGTCTGCTGCATTAGTCCAGGGCTCACTGGGTGGGAAGTTCCAGCCCTCGGGGTGAGTAGAAATGATTAGAGAGAAGGGTCTTGGAGAACCTCAGCCATGGTGGAAACTGGAACGGAAGCACTCTCGAATACTCTGGAAACTTTTGCAGGCTTCTACTTGAGGGGGCATTCTTCCCTGCCTCTGCAGGAGTTCAGCTTACACCCTGAAGCGCACAGGATCTGATTGCCATTATCCCAGGCTGGGGGCCCCAGATGGCAGGACTTCTCTAAGCGTGTATCAGCTGGAAGTCTCGAGTCCCATCTCAGGGCCAGCTCTCTGAAAACACACAGAGGTTTGGCCTCCACGGTGGCCCCTGTGCACACGAGCCAAGGTCCCCCAGGCTCTCCAGAACGTAAACTACAACTGCCCACATTTACAAAGAAGCCATCATGCCAGGCGGTATCTGCATGGTCCATTATTCTCACAGACGATTGATTCTTGGACCTGCGCTATTTTCCTGTTTCATCTCTCTGAAGTGAAGATGTGGCTTTTAATCAATGCCAGTCCTCGATGACAGTCAAATAATGGTGGTCTGAGAGTACATCTGAGAGTGCCAGTGAAGATGAAATCCGGTGTTGTTAAAACTGTAAAGCAAGACCACATCTCCTCTATTGTTGGCCCCCTCCCTTGCCTAGCCATGACACACTTACCACTGCGTTTGCAGCTAGAAATGAGAGCAGAGGACTTTTAAACGGACTTCAGTGGCCAGAATGAAGGGCCCATACACGTTACCTAGGATTACAGGGCCCATCCAAAGTTATCTAGAGTGTCATCTGCGATCCTCAAACGCCTCTGACTGCCCCAGCCTGGGCACACGTGCTCACATACAGCTTCTTGTTAATGAGCACATTTCCAAAGGCTTGAAAGCCCAGAGACTTGGCCAAAGAGCTGAACTGAGTAAAAGCACATGCCACCAAGCCCAATGACCTGAGTTCCATCCCCAGGACCCCCCCCCCAAGAGCGAAAGAAGAGACTCCCTCTGACCTACACGCACAAAAATTAATTAATTAATTAATTAATTAAAAAGTAATTTTCATAAGTTAAAAGAAGACCAGAGTCAGGCAGCGGGGTGCACGCCTTTAATCCCAGCACTCAGGAGGCAGAGGCAGGCGGATCTCTGTGAGTTTGAGCCCATCCTGGTCTACAGAGTGAGTTCTAGGACAGCCAGGGCTACACAGAGAAACCCTGTCTTGAAATTAAAAAAAAAAAAAAAAAAAAAGAAGAAGAAGAAGATCAAAGACCTCCCGGCTGCTTTTGGACCAGGCTGGACCAGGACTCCTCATTAAACACCCAGAGCCCACCCCACCCCTGGACCTCTGTAGCAATCTTGGCCTCACCCAGGATCCACCTCTCCCTGGTCCTAAAACATGTACTCCCCAACCTCTACCCACACTCAGCTCCTTCTCCCAAGACCTCGGGTCTCTTGCGGGGTTGCCATCTCTTCATCTCCTATCACTTGCCAAAGCCACTGTGGGGGAGGCCACAGCAAACCAGGCAGGGGGAGCCCTGCCTTCGAAGAGCATAAGCTCTGGAGAGGAGCCATTTGTAAGACGGAGGTTCGATTAGGCACCCAGTGTCCCGCTGGGAATAACTGTCTTGAGCAAACACTGTCAGGAAGATGCATCAGATGAGGTCCTGGGTGCCAACATTTAAGAATTGCCAGAGGACATCCTCGAGTAGGTGGCATCATTGACCTGAAGGAGATGAGGAGGGAAGGCATTGGGCTGTGTAAGAAATGACATTTCCAGATCCAAGAAAAAACAGGTGTCCCATCGGCTCACGAAGCAGTAGAGAGGGGAGGTCAGTGAGGCTAGGAAAGACAGAGGAAAGAGATGCAACAAAAAGATACAGGGACTCCATCCCTAGAGACCTGTAAGCCACTAAGGCTCTCTGGCTCTTTCTCTGAGGGAATGGAAAAATGGTGGATGTGCTCTGAGCAGAGGAGCAATGTCCCGAAGGCGAAGTGGGGACAATGTTGACTAGAAAGATGTCCAGCGGCCACCAGTTGGAGTCCTGGAAATGCCCCAACCCTCAGCAAGGGCTGTCTTTCACTTCTCCATGTATGAGCCTACCATCTAGCTTGGACGGACAAATGGATGCACGGATGGATGACGGAGAGCACAGACGTTACCACCACCCCTTCGGTGCATGTTATGTTTAGAAGGGAAACCACTGAGCCCTTGAACTTCCTTTTCCATGGGGTTTAGCACTAAAACTCAGGAAAGGAACCTCTCCTTCCCTGACTTCCTCCCAGTCTGGAGGCCCCTCTGCTCACATTACATCTGGTAAGCGCCTAGTTAAAGTGAAAGGGAACTGTTTTGGTCCTCACCTCCTTGACAGTGGCTTCAAGGGGAACTGCGGCTCCGAGAAGATTCCTTTGCCAGTGAAACGGCACATTTTAATTTTAGGTTAAGTGTTCTAAGCCACAATTTTCTCAGCAACAATTAGTTGCCAGACGTGTCTTTAAAAATATCCAACTCCAGGAGATGGAGGTGGAACCCTAGCTGAGGGGGTGGGCTGCCCCCAATTCTGAGCAGGGTAGAGTCCTGCCCACACTTGAGGACCACAGGCCAGCCTGTACACATGTGTTTCTGGTATGCACACATATGCCCTCAGCCCCTACAATCTGTACTGCAGCCCTGCTTGTGGGTGGAGTCCCTGAACATGGCAGATATCTGGCTGTGATTTAAAAGCACACTAGTTGCTGGGGCTGAGGACAGGACAGTACACACACAGCCTGAGAGCCACAGGCATGTCTTTATCTCGCAGGTCAGGAGCCCAGAGTCTCAACTCAGAATTACTGGAAGAAACTAAGGGGCAGGGCAAGGCTAGGTGAAGCAAGCCTGTAATCCTGGCACTCAGGGAGGAGGTGGAGGGAGGGGGACCAGGGCCTGGGCGTCATGTTCTGAGAGAGACAGACAGATAGACAGAGACACAGAGAGACAGAGATATAGAGGGAGATAGACAGAGACAGACACACAGTGAGACTGAGACTCAGACACAGAGAGACACAGAGGGAGAGAGAGAGATAGACAGGGACAGAGAAACAGAGAGAGACAAAGACAGACAGAGAGAGAGAGATCAAGGACCAGCAGTGGTCTGTAGGAAATCAAAGGCCTCAGACCTTCAGGGCTTCGACGTTTCCTCAGCCTCTGGTTCACTGAGGACTGGAGCCCCATGCCCGGGTTTATGCCCCACCTAGCCTGCTCTGTGTGGTTCTCCCATCTTCCTTCTCAGATGATGCCACTGAAAAGTCTCTAACTTAACTCCATCTGTAAAGACCACATCTCAGCATTAGTCCCTCTCACAGGTGGCAGGGGCTAGCATGAAGACTGTGTCTTGAAATCCTCTACAACGCCATCAAGTGTCCACTGTGGTCAACAGCAGGCCCCCAGCAACACCTCTAGCTGTGACCAGCCAGGGCAGCTGGCTTCCTCTATAGTAGGCCACTTCCCTGTCCCACCCACGACACTAGGGGGTCAGCTCTACCAAGAAGCAACCCTCAGGACTCTTCCGAGGTGAGACCAGTGACAGCAACTATGACTGTGCTGCCATTACCTCACCCACCTCCTCTCTTAGTCCCAATAACCCGTCAACCACCAGCTGCCATCAGTATGCTTTCAAGACCCCGAAGGATCTCCCCCAGCCCCACCCTCTTCCTCAGCCCCAATGTGCCCTCATTACCTCCCTTCCCTCACTTTATACTCTGCGTCTCACCCTGACCATGGGCTGCTATCTCTGAGGGTCACACTATCACAACAGCTTCGAGATGCACTTAGTGCCACCTCCTTCTGGAAGCCCCCTCCCGGATTCTCCTCCACCCCACCCCCAGGATGGGGTGGAGCCTCCTTTATGTTCCCTCTAAGCTTCCTCACTCACAGCACTCTGGCTCGACTGTCATCTCTAACCAAGACGACACCTAACCCTGGCCTGCCTTCACTGACAGGTCCACACACAGAAAAGCAGAAACTGTCTGTGTCTTTCCTGTCCAGACACTCAGCCTCAGCCAACTAACTTGTTATTTCAGATCATCAAAGATAAGGATGAATACAAGCCCACTGTGGGCGGCACCATTCCCTAGGCAACAGGGTCCTTAACTGTATAATAGTGGAGAAGTCAAGCTGAGAGCCAGCAAGTACACATCTGTACAGCTGTTTCTCTCTGCTCTGTACTGTGTATGTGATGTGACTAGCTGTTTGGAGTTTCTGCACAATGATGGTCTATAATCTGAACTGCGAGTTGAAATAAATTCCATTTTCCACTATATATAAAAAAAATAGAAGATAAAGATGAACAGATGGCATTGCCATAAGAATGCATAACACAAAATGTGATATACATACACAATAGATTTTTATAGCAAGGTAAGACAATATGTCATTTGCAGGAGGAAAATGTATTATTCTATTTGATGGAATGAGAGATCCCCATGTTAAGTGAAATAAGGCAGGCTCAGACAGAAAGCATTACAAGTTTTCTCTCACATGGGGAACTTAGGTATTACACACACACTGGGAAGAGGAGGACAGGAGAGGGTGCTGAGGTGACTGTGATCAAACTGCAGCAGGCGTTTGAGCAGACTGTCATGAGAAAACCTGTTGCTTTGTGAATGAATACACCTAACAAAGAAATTTGTGCTTTTGAAAGGCAGAAAAGCCCTTTAAACCATGAGCCAGGATCCACAGGGGGCTTGATGAGGACATTTTTATCTCCTGTTTTCTACCCCTATGGGTGCTTCAGCTTCAGCGTCTTAGAAGGAACAGCAACCCCAGGCCTCGGGACTCTCTGTTGCACTTGAGAGGGGAAAGGCGGTAGGAGCTTGTAGTGGTGTAGTGGGAATGTGCTCGGGAGGAGATGATGGTCTCGAAGCTGCGAGTGTGTGACTCACATCAGCTGGGAAATGTCTGTCTGGGGACAAGATGGGACCTGTGAGAAGCAGGACGGAGAGGATTGTCCTTTCATGATGCCTCCAAACGCCATTGCTACTTTTGGGTTGCTGGTTCCTTTGACACCCCACCCTTATTCCTAGAAGCAGGGTGTACAATTCATGGATGCTTGTTTTCAACTTCTTTGCATAACGCACCTGCTTGGGTCTTTGGAGAAGCCTCATGAGAGAAGCTCCCCTCAGTTCTGAGGGCCAGCCTGCCCGCTGGGCCTCCTTCCCTCAGAGCTCAGGGACACCCTTCAGCTGGCCATAGTGCACAGTCGAGGTCACAGCCTCACGGTCAATGGCCTGGATGAGACTGAAGGACATGAACGGCCTGGAAAGCTGGGACCGTTTCCTTCTTGTTCTGTAGCAAGGGATGCATGCTTGCAGTATTAGGTAGCAATTTGAAAGGCCCAACATGGCATCTCCTCAGAGGAGCCTGCTGATTCCATCCCTGAACCCCACAGCTTCTCTGGCTTCCTTCAGTCTTGGTGTGTGGCTCGTGTAGTTATGTTTCTCTGCTTGTCTGCCCCCATATGCCTGGGAGCTTCTGAGCCCTGCTAGACCTGGCATATACCAGTTCTCAAGACCTGGCATATACCAGTTCTCAAGTATATGTGTGAGAATTAGTGAGTAACTGAATGGGAGCAAGAGGCACTCTACCAGCTTGCTGATACCATGGTCAACAGCAGGAAGGACACAGGTCCTGGTGGCCCTGGCAAGCCCAATGACCAGCCTAACATCGACATCCAGTGAAGACTTGAGCACAAGCAATGGCTCACAGTGTCCACCGTGGAGTCTCACCAGCCCCACAATTCCAGCATAGAAGGGGCCTACAAACCTTCTCCAAGCACATAAAATTCAGAACACACAGCCAGGCAATCATCCTTGAGGAATACCATGGAAGGCACTATCACAGTGGATGGAGGGGCTGGATAGTGGATGATGAGTAGATAAACGGTAGGAAGATAGATGGACAGTTAGAAGGATGGATGGTTAGGTGATGAATAGGTGGACAGATGAGTGAACAGGTGGATTTTAGGAATGGACTGTTGGAAATGGGTGTATAAGTAAGTGAATGGATGATGGTGAAAAGGTGGGTAGATATGTAAATAGAAGGATGAAAAGATACATGATAGAAGAGCAGGTGAATAGAAAGACCCACGTGCTTCCAACCAGAACCAATCAGAAGACAGATGATAGCTATGGTAGGGACTTGTGTTTCACTCCTCAATGATGATTTCATAGCTGTGTGTTATTGTGAAATATTATTTTAACTAGGCGAAGAGTTTGTTTATGGTGCAGAATATTACTTCAACTGTGTAAAGGTGTGTTACTTTTGTTTATGCTGCATTTGTTTAATGATGTAAGGATGGGTTGTATTTGTTTCATTTTGCCTAAGGCACCTGATAAGTCTAATAAAGAGCTGAACAGCCAATAGCTAGGCAGACAAAGGATAGGAAGAGCTGGCAGACAGAGAGAATAAATAGGAGGAGAAATCTAGGAGAGGGAATGAGAGAGAGAGAGAGAGAGAGAGAGAGAGAGAGAGAGAGAGAGAGAGAGAGAGAGGGCAGAAGAAAGGGGAGAGAGTGAGGGAAGATGCTCAGGGCCAGAAGCCAGGTACACAATGGCCAGCAGACACAAGAAGCAGTAAAACTAAAACATACAGAAAGGAGGTTAAAATCCCTGCAGCAAAAGGTAAATAAAGAGAAAAAGGTTAATTTAAGTTAAAAGAGCTAGCCAGAAACTAGCCCAAGCTTAGGTCAAGCATTCAAAACTAATAATAAGTCTCTGTGTCATGATTTGGGAGCTGGTTGATGACCTAAAGGAAAAAGCATTGGCTGGCTTGGTGGAGCAGATGGAGATGCCTGACCGTGCATTCCTGCTATGATCTTGGAGTCTGCATCACCTCCCTCTGCTTTGCTAACACCATTTCTATAAAACGACTTTCCTTACAAGCACCTCCTTTCCAAGGACCCCCATACCTTGCCCAAATATATTTTGTATACACATAAAATATATTTATCAATGTTCTTTTTTTCTGGAGTGAAATGCAAATTGTATTTCATACACAATGCAAATCCCCCAAATCCGCACAAGTCAGATAGAAGCATCTTCAGTCTGTGCTCACAGACAGCCATACAAAGGAAGAAGTTGAGAGTGGGTGCCCAAAAACCCTGCAAGGGCCTGGGACCTTTGCTGGGCCGTATGGCTCCTTCTCTGCCTCCAGGGAATGCGCCAAGGCCAAGGTCAGTTCAAGGGTGTCTTCCTTCCTTTATTAATGCTCAGCCCTGGGTCTCCAGCAGTGTTCTGCAGAGCCTCCCTCCACATCCATGGTAATCGAATAAGCAATTGCCTCTTCTTTAATAACTGAGTTTATTAAATGCAGAATATATACAGCTGATCACTCAAGGAGCTAATTTGCAAGTCAGAGCTTTTGAGGGATTGTTTAAAGAAGGAACCGCATGTTTCATAAACCAGGGATGAGGTGGGGGTGCAAGGAGAGGAAATAAATTTCCATGGCGTGATTTGCACTGCATGAGTGCAACCCCAGGGTCTCAACCATGTGGGCCATCCCTGGCAAAAACAAACACTGACTCAAGAAGCCACACAGTCTCTCTGGCCCAGTATCTAAATATGGCACACATATGACCTTCATGGCGCCCCATGGGGGCCACTTGGGAGACCCATCTCCTCCTGAGCTCATCACAAAGGCCTCATTGGCTCTCCTGGCCCCTGAAGTTTGGATGAAAGGGATGCATGTAAAAACTAGCATTCAAAAACAGAATAGATACCTTCTATCTACAAAAGACCGAAATGGACAGAACATAGAGCTTAAGGTGTTGGCCAGACAAATGACCTCCACTGCTTCCTGGGCCATGCGGAATCTGAGGCTGGACGTTTCTGTCCCTAGTCAGGGACTCTCAGATCTCAGTGAGTTTAGCTTCCCAGCTCCTTCCCTTCACATTCTCTTCTGAGCTCTGAGGGGCAAATGACACTGCATGTTGAGTGGCAGTCCAGGTCTTGTCTCTATAGTTCCGCTGATGTCCACATCCTACATGATTCTGAGGAAGTGGCTGGAGATGGCACCCTCGCTCAGCAAGTAAACACCCAAGGCCCACTCGGAGCCGTCCGAAAGTTGCCAGTGGTTATGAGAAAGATGAAGGAGACCCTGCCACATGAGCCATATCTGGAACAGTGCGAGGATGGGGAACCATATGGCAGACTGATCCAAGGAAGCCCTTGTCACCTCACCCTCGGTGGTTACTCATGCCAAAGCCTTGGCTGCTCTCAGAAAAGGTGCTGGCCACACCAGCAGCTGCTATGACCTCCAGAAGCAACTGCCTGGGCTCAGAGCTCAGCCCAGCCACTGCTATTTGGGTGAGCCACAGAAAACTGCTTAACCTTCCCGTGGCTCAGTTTACTGTGTCCAGGAAGTCAGCCCTTGCTCCTTTCCTTAAGCCCCTTATGACAAGCAAAAAAGATGTCTCTAGGGGAAAAAAATAGATTAAGAATTAATAAAGAGGGCCAGAGAGATGGCTTAGAGGTTAAGAGAATTGGCTGTTCTACCAGAGGTCCTGATTCAATTCCCAGCAACCACATGGTGGCTCACAACCGTCTATGGTGAGATCTGGGGCCCTCTTCTGTCATGCAAGCATACATGCAGGCAGAACATTGTATACATAATAAATAAATAATCTTTTTTAAAGAAGAATTCATAAAGAAGTTTCTAGAAGAGGTTAGTTAGCAGCTGGCACTGGGTCAGAACTTGAGGAGAATTCACCCAGACAGAACACAGAGTTGGCCTTCACATTCCTCCAGAATTGTTCTTCAAGGTCACCACAGTGACCTTGGGACCTAGCTATGGTGCAAGTCCCAGCAACTGCACAGTCTCAACCCATGAGACACACAGGAGCACACCAAAAGCTGTCTCGCCTGGTTCCTGACCTTGGTAGAGAGGTCCTGGATGCGTCTAGGGAAGAAAGGAGACCAGAGAGGATGCAAAAGTCCTTCAGTGGGGAGTCTATGAGCCCCTCCTTGTCAGTCTGGGACACAGCAAGAGACATTGCCAGAACCCCTCAACAGCAAACGCAATCCTCAGTCTGTCACATCAGGACCTGCCACTGACAATGGGCTAAGACCATCCTTTCTCAGCCAGCCCTCCTCACATGCCTGCGTTGGCAGGAAGTTAGGGACACAGCTCCACATAGGGTGTAGAGGCTTTTCCTATGTCCCACTCTGAAAGGTTTGAGTTCAAGTCTCCCGGGATGATCAGGCCCCATGAGCTCCTACCTACTGAATGTTAATGAAAGATGGGTCACTTTCCTTGGCTTCTGAGGACAGGCACAGTTCTGGTAGGAGCAGGTCAACCTGGGGGGAAGCTAGGGCCTCAACAGAAGAACCACTTGAACCCCAAGGGGAAGACCCCAACCTCTCTTCCTGGCTTCCCACATTCCCCCATGATGGCCAGCCTCAACCGCTTACTCTTCCCACAAATGGACCCTGAGTCCACCATCATGGTGTTTGTCCTCCAACTCCTGCCCCCATTCCAGACATCTCTGTACCTCCATCTCCTGTGAGGTAAGATGCCAGGTAAGGGAGCCTCCACCCCCACATCCCCAGGGGCTGACTCTTCCTGGCCCTCCCTGTCCATGAGCATCCCCACTATGTCTGAAGCGAAGTTCCGAATACTCAAGCCTTATCCTGCCCCACCCCTGATTCCAAACTAGAGGGTGTACCCCATACGCAGTTCATCTTGAACCCCTGCCTTAGAGAAGCAGTACCAAAAAAGAACAGAAAAGTTGGGGAAGAGCAAATACATCCCATGGCTTCTGGCTCCATCCAGGGCTCAAGCTGAATGGTCGCAGATTTGATAAGTTCTGTCTGGGGTATTGTTAACTTGAATGTGTTGTCAATATCCACACTAAAACGCCCCCCTTAAAATGCTTTCCAGCATCTCCCACAAATTCAAAAACAGGGAAACCCTACCTCAGGTCCACGGTCCCCTGGAGTAGCCCTGACTGGTCCCCAGGTATGTCCACACACCTGCCATTCCCCACTACACCTGTGGTCAGCTTCTGATGGCTCCCAGATCTGCCTCTGGAGGTCCTCACTACTGTCTTCCTGGACAGAAGCCCTGTGCCTCTATCATGACATTGCTAAGGTAAACAGTGGCCAGGCTGCACCACAGACTCAGATGGAACCCTGTCAGGGAGTACAGAATAGCTCATGCTTGGGGATGGCCGGCCTGTGACCTTGATGCTAGGGAAGGCCATGTGTCGTGGGTTACACTACACATCTCATCGGTCCTCCAGAGGTCTCAAGGCCTGGGAAAGCTGCAGGTCTTAGCTAGAAGGGGGACTCCAGGCTGAAGCTGCTGGAGTCTATGTCCAGAATGCTGATAAAGTCAGGACCAGTGATGCTGAAACCCAGCGCTACCGGGGTATTTCCATACACCTGTTTCAAAGTCTTCAGGCAGAATGATGTCCATGAGCCATGGGCCAGCTGTGGACTTTTGTCTTTGATTTATAGAAACCTCTTCTATCCAGGGCACGGGTGAGGAAAGGCCTGGCATGACTGCAGTGGTCTTAGCTCGCATGTACCAGCCACACCCATCTCCCTCAGGTATCCCAGCTAAGAAACCGCTCAGTCACTTGGGCTGTCATGGACACGAGGGGACTGCCTAGTACATGGTCATTTGGGAAAACATTTAGTGTCAAAAGTAAAATTGTTCCAGTCCTTTCTTCTCGTTATAAAAATATATATTCCATGAAAAGGTTCATCCATATAGCTATTCACAACCAGGGCTGGGGATATGGCCCAGCAGGTAAAGTACTTTGTCACACAAGAATAAAGACCTGAGTTTGAAACCCAGAACCTGGATAAAAAGACAGGCATGATGACATGTGCTTATAGTTCTAGTGCTGGGAGGCACATGGATGGGTCCCTGGACTCACTCACTGGCTAACCAGCGAACCTCAGGTAGGAGCTTCAAGCCAATGGGAGACCTGTCTCAAACAAGGTGGCCGGCTCCTGCAGAACAACAGCACAGACTGGCTTGCAGCCTCCACAGTCACCTGTCCACACGCATACACGACAGAGGACAGGGGTGAGGAGCACTGGCATGATCCCTGGCATACACTCTGAGCATACACACCTGCAGGCCCCGTGCCCCTGCCCTGTTCCTCCCAGGCCTGCCATCACACCTCTGTCTCCATGACTACCTATTTTCTGCCCACACAGTACCTCCCCAGAGTTTCATGCTCAAGGCCTTTGTTTCCTCGGCCAGCACAGGAAGGCTGCGGCCATGCCATGCCCGCTCTGGGCCTGCGCCTCAGCTGGTCAGCTCCTTTGCATCCACAAGGGCCAGGCCTCCCAGGCAGGGGTCTCATCTTAGAAGGTGTCTCAGGGTGAGGAGGACAGGTTTCCTACAGAGGATAATGCTGCTAGGAAGAAGAGGGTACCTCAAAGCCTTCTTAGTCCACCTTGCAGACAACTGGAGACATGCTCTACATAGCAAGACCAGGCTGTAGACATATCGGATAACACTGTTAGTGCTGTGAGCCTTCTGCAAGAGTATGGCTGCCCAAGTGCCCAGATGCCCTTCATCCATGAACCACAATCAGACTTTGTCCAAAAGGCAACACACAGGCTGCTTACTATGCCTTCTGCAACACTGCTCTAGGAAGGCCATGTAACGACTTCCAACCAATGAGACATAAGCAAAGGCCGCTGGGTGGGAAAGTCTCCCTCCATAGCCTCCCCTGTTTGAGGGCTGGAATGCAGGCATGCGGCCAGGAGGTATGGCAGCCATCTTGTAAATGTAAGGGTGTGAGCACATGTTGGAGCTTAGCAGGAAGCCAGAAGGTGAGGGGGACAGAAGCCATCATGCTGGTATAAATGAACTGATCCCAGATGTCCCAGATGACCTCCGGTTCAAGGTAAATACACCCCTCACCTCTTGCCCTCTTCACCACCAGGGGTTGGTTGTTACCCATGGAAGGGGCTGAACTGATCCAACCAGGTAGAGAAGAGGCGGCTGGGAACCAACAGGAACCATGGGACCAAGGGACACACATTAACACAGAAGCAAGGGAGAGGCTGACAGGGTGGCTCCCCACATCCCAGAACTGTTTGGATGGTCTCTCCCACTGTTGCCGGCTGTCTATTAAGGCATCAGTGGGCATCCAAGGTGAGTGGGGGGGGGTCTCCCTCCCAGAAGCACCATCAGCCCTGATCCTCAGGCCAAATTCTCTTCCCAAGCACACCAACACAGTGTTTAGATCACAAGAACCCCTGCACTCCATGAAGCAGGACCCCTAACAGCTGTGTGTGTGTGTGTATGTGTGTGTGTGTGTGAGTGTGTGTGAGTGTGTGAGTGTGTGCCGTGTGTGTGCCGTGTGTGTGTGCCGTGTGTGTGCCGTGTATGTGTGTGCCGTGTGTGTGAGTATGTGTGTGTGTGTGTGTGTGGTGTGTATGTGGTGTATGTGTGTATGTGTGTGTGTGTGTGCATGTGTGTGTGCGTGTGTGTTGTGTGTGTGTGTGTGCGTGCGTGTGTGGACTCCTTACTGCCCTCAGAACAAAAGTCCTTCATATAGCAGACCCCAAAGGCTGAGCAAACAAACAAAAGAGACAGAGCTTCAAAGTTATCACTGGGCCCTGGATCAAGCTACACCTGAAGCCACACATCCACCCCTGGAAACTCTAGCACACTCTTGCTCTAAGGCTAATGTGAGCCACAATGGAAGTCTATCACATTAATGGACCCATTTTTTTTTCCTTAAAGTTTTTAATTCAGTAGTTGTTTACATTTTTAGAAAAGATGATTATTTCAAGTAACAAATGCCCCTAGTTACAGAAAGCAATTGAATATATAATGATATTCATTATTCATCTCTGTTCACAGAAAGGCTTTATTGCTCAAATTGTAATTCTTCAGGAACTTGTCCTGCGCGTTTAAGTAATACATTTCCAATGTTGTGTTTATTCGTCTGCCATGTGCATGTGACCCCCAGCAATACATTAACTCTTCCTGCCTGTGGCCAGCATTGCTCCCGCTGACTTTGTTGCCTCTTTATCCTGGTGCCATTGAGAAGATGGGCAAGCTGTGCCCGAGGTGTTAGTAGCCATCGCTTTGTGAGGTTCACTCATGTTTGAGTCTCACCTGGCTTCTGCCCACAGATTGATTCTGAACGTGGGCGATCCCTAATTCACTAGAGTCATTAAGTGGCCTGTGATTCATTAGCCATCCTTCCAGGGCTGACCCATTTAGCACTCAGGGGCAGAATCCCTGACTTATGTGTATAAGCTTGCAGACAGTTTCAAAACTTGATTTACGTGACGTGACGTTTCCCCTTTGAATTCTTGTTTATTTTTCCTACATTGCCCCATGGCAGGTTTTTCTACTCTTCACCTCCTTTCCTCTCTTGTTGGGACTCTCTTTTGATACTCCACCTAATCCTTGTGAGTTCTTGCATATTATAAGTGGCGCTGCATTGGCCATTAGGCTATCCACGACCTGTTAGGCTGCAAACCGTTCTTCCTGACAGCCTTACCCCTCTTCCTCTCCCCTGGAAGAGACCATCCAGAACAGTGGGATGTGGTGAGCGAGCCTGTGAGCCTCTCCCTTGCTTCTGTGTTAATGTGTGTCCCTTGGTCCCATGGTTCCTATTGGTTCCCAGCCGCCTCTTCTCTACCTGACTGAATCAGTTCAGCCCCTTCCATGAGTAACAACCAAGATTGTCAACAAGTGGATTCCTGTTTCAGTTTCTTTTCTTCTTTACCTCTGCTCTTTCACTTTTCACTCCTAGTTTTCTAGAATTTTATCTCATTTTGTAAATGAAGGAACTGGTGTCCAATGAGCTCTGTCTTTCTCCAGCCACTTAGTCTTCAGCTATAGAGACAAGAGCTCTGTGCTTGCTCCTGCCCCAGCACACCCTGGCTTTCCCACAGGCCAAGCTGATCGGGCGTCCTAGTTTTTGTCTGTCCTGGATGGAAGCATAGGTTTCCACCATTCCACAGCAAAACAGAGAGAACCTGCTGGTCCCACTGCCTACGACTCTGGCCTCTTTATTTAGCACCAAGCACTCTTACCACGAGCATCCTGGTACCCACTAAGCCCATTCTTTCTTCCGGTGATACAAACGCGCACCACATCTGCCCAGAAAATCTGCAGACTATTGCGGGAATGTCAGGAAGAAGCCGTTCCACAGGGTCCAAGACACATCCCCAGGACATAAATCCTGGGAGGTCTCTATGGAAACAGGCAAACGTACATGCTGTTTTTATTAAGACTGTCAATGCACTGGCTGGAATACGCTGGCTCTTGAAACCTCACCAGGAGAGCTGAGAGTTCCCCACTGTGAAGAACCAAGGGTCCATGCAGCTTTGGATCAGGAATACCACAGCCTACTGACCACAGTGATAGGGATACATGAGGCCAGGGGACCAAATGCCTGCAGCCTTTTCTTGTAGAAAACGCATTCCACTTCATCTGCCGAGAACAAGGCCTGTGCATCCCGGCCCTCACTCAGAGGATGTGGTTTTTTAAAAAAAATCTGCTCTCACACATTGGGCTGCTGAACTGTGCCTGGACAAGCCTTGAAACCTTTCCTGGTACCTAGGCCTCCATGGCTGTCCTCGTGTCCTGCACCCTTCCCAGGGAGCACGTTCTCTGGAAAAGCTAGCTTTCCAAGCATTTCAGGTGGTCGGCCAGAGTCACACCCTCCTTGGGTAACACAGCCATCAACAGTGGTTGTCTGACCTCAGTTTCAAGAAGTCCCACCCCACCATCATCTAGTGCTCCCACAATGGTCCTCCAGGGTCAAAGTCTACTACTTGGCCTGACTCCTCCAGACTGCTCCTGGCCTCCAGGCCATGCTCCCTCTCCAGCCTCCATGACACTTAAACAAAATGGGGCACCGAGCCACCTGCCATCTCTGCTAACACCGTGCCCATCACAAATGTGCCAAGAAAAACACACATAGGAAGTGACTGCTGAAGGCTCATGAGTCTGAGTCTTCGCTCTGTCTCACAGGCCGTGCACAGTTCCCAAACCCACAGAGCAAGTGTGGAGGAAATGGGTTTTGTGAAATTCAGAAGAAAAGTTTGGGGGTGAATATGACTTTCTCATTCTCATTCTGAGAATCTCAAGTGTTGCACTGCAGACCTGTAAGGATTTCATTGTCCAGAAACATTAGAGCCACCAGCAAGTATATCCAAACTGAGGTCGGCGTTCACTCGGTAATCCCTAGCAGCCACGACAGGCTTTATCAGACAAGACCCAGACAGAGAGGCCATGCCCTCCATTCTACACACCATGGCCTCTGCCCACCCCTGCCATAGTATGAATGAATGGTACTGGTGACAGGAGCTTAGATAACAACTAGGGTCCCCGGCACCTCACCAGAGTCATTTCTGCACTGGCCCAGCTTGACTTCTGCCAGCTTTGCAGATGGCTCTGCCCTAGGTAGGTCTGCTGATCCCCAGAACGGCCATTTGGTGCAGGGCAAGTGTCAGGCTTCTGGGGTGCTGGGGCAGGAGACATCTCCACTGGGGCAGAGCCAGAAGGGAAGGAGTATGGCTGTGGGATGGGCAGCACTGGAGAGTTCTGACCCTCAACACGACACCCTCTGGGCCCTCTTAGAGCTAGGTGCCCCAGCCTCAGGGAACACACGAGGTGCCCTCCCATTGGGTTTAGGGAAGGCACCTTCAAGGGTGTGGGAATGCAGGCTGTCTCTGCCCTGCCCAGAACCCAAAGGGACATCTGATCCCATTAGTCCTCGGATGGGTACATCAAGGCCTGACTCCCAGACACGGTGCCTTGGTTTGGAGCTACTAGCAAGACTGGCTGTCACCAAAAGCTGCAAGTGAGATGGGTTTTCTAGAAACACCTGGGGGGGGGGGGGAGACCAGGCATGTCTTCTCAGAGTACCAACTAGGAAGGAAAGAGCCAGATAGTGTCACATGACACCGGATGCTGGCAGCTATGGAGTAGAGGCAGGAATGCAGTTTGCTCCAGGGAAAGGGAGGGCGTGTAGAGCCCTGACTGATGTGACCAGATGCTCAGAAGTCAGACCCTGACAGGCCTGCGCTGGGCCGCAGAGTGCCAGGCCATTGAAGGAGCTAGCACTTCCTCCAGCCATCTATACCTGACCGCAGCTTCTGTCAGTGTTGACCAAGGGTGACAACCGTATGGTGTGAAGCTACTGGTGAGCTGCCCTGGCACCACTCTGGCAGGACTCCAGCAGGAGCAGGGTCACTGCTGTCCTTCTGTTCACTTCTCAGAAAGGAGTCCCTGTTGGGAAGCTACGGGGCCAGGGGGTCAAATGGCAAACCGGAAGGGAGCTGCCCCCAGGTACCTGTAGGGTTCCAAGTGAGGTGAAGAACAGGCTCAGCCGCCAGCCCACCTCACAGTGGAGACCTCATCAGGTTCTCCAGGGGACAGGGCCCAGCCCCCTCTGGCCATCTGCACCTGTCCAAAGCTGCTGAGATGGCAGGACCCGAGTGCAGCCACCTGGGTTCCCATGGCTGCTCCCTCTCTTCCCCTGGCTTCCCACCCAGCTGGCCAAGGAGGGGCAGAGCCTGGCTCTGGCATCCTAGTTGTTCTGCCTTGCATATTAAAGGGCCCAGTTCCCTTACCAACACTGCCAGTCCCCACACCACCACCACCACTAAGAATGAAGCCTGCCGGGGCAGCCTGTGTTGGCTCCACACTTCCCTAATTGCTCCAAAGGATTTCCTTGAGTGTTTAACAAGAGTGTGGGTATGGGTGGGCAGAGGAGGGAGGTGGTCCCAGCAACATCTCCAAGGGGGTCTGCAGAGCTCACAGCTCCCCAGCGCCTCAATGGGGCCCTGGGGCTCAGAGCCAGGAATGCGGGGCCAGGCCTTCGCCCTACTCTCCATCACCCCTGGGAATGCAAGGCAATGAAAGGGCCTGGCAGGCCTCCGGCTCCACCATTAATTAACATGCAGTGTGGTGGCCAGGAGCAAGGAGGGGGATGGGGCCTCTATCAAGGATGGAGAGTCATTACTGGAGGAGCACGGCACCATGGAAAGGGCAGGCTGTCCTTGGGGACTATGGGGCATCTCTGCTCCAGTGAGAGACTCCCTAAGCATAATAAGGGCCTCCACAGCAGGGCTTCAGGAGGACTGCTGGGGTGCCACGAGCTCCAAGGCCAGCAAAGGGCCCGCTCTGCATGCCAAGAGGAGGGGCTGGCTCTCACGAGGTCCTGTCCATGTGTTTTGGACGTTCAAGCTCTCGTTTCCAACACAGGGACTCAAGTGGGAACAGAGGCTCAGCAGAGTGGGTCAATTCCACACTGCAGAAAGCGGGTGTTTTCTTCCAGACCATGGACTGCAGCACACCCACCACACACCCAACAAACCCCCCGGCACACACCCAGCACACACTAGAATCCCCCTTTCTGCCAGCCCTGCCTTGGCCCCAGAAAGGAGCACGCATCTGGCAATGGGAAAGCAGGCTTCATGGATGGGCACCAAGGCCTTCAGCAGCCACAGCAAGTGTCCTTTCTCCATAGGGAGCCCTGGTGCTTAGCAGGCAATAAGAACCTGAACTGGGGACAGTGTCTGTGCTCCTGCTGGCTCTATAGACAATGACAGCACCTGCTTCCTTCTAAGAGCCTAGATTTTGGACAGAAGGTAAACCTGAACACAGCATCTTCCCGAAGTCCCTGGCCAGGGGGACTAGATGTGTCCTGTGTGACTCCTCTGTGAGAGGATTCTAGAAGCTTGTGCCTGGTTTCCTGGGCTTTGCCCACACAGGATTCCTCTCTGCTGATCCTAGTCTCTTCACTGGGGTTGACCAACCCCTGAGTGTAATCATACACCTCCTCTACGTGTCTCTTAGGGAAAAGCCACACCCCTTTCACTGAATTCCAGCCTCCCAGCATGCACCAATTCCAATTGCTGCCATCTCCCAGGCCAGCCTCCACTTTGGCAGGATGGAAACTCTCCATGCAGTGATGGAGCAAGGTTCCAACATGCATCCTGAGAGAGGACCTCAGACATCACACATTAGAAGATGCTGAGAGACAAGCTGCTGCCAGCATTGCTCAGAGAATCCCAGGGTGGAATCTTCTGGATCTCACAGTGCCTGCTGCCACTACCCTGGGCTTCCTGGATGATCCTGTCCTACGGGTGTCATCAGGCTCCAGCTCAAGTCAAGTGACCCTGAGGTGACTTGGGATTGATGCGGCATGGGCCTGCCTCCTGGGATGCCAAAAAAGACATATGCAGCTAACTCGGATACAAGACCAAGAAAACACCAGCTGGGGTCCTGGCAGAAGAGCAGAGCAATCTGTTGGGGTGCTGGGGGAAGCTTTACCCACATGTTGATGGGGTCAGAACTGGGTCTCCAGCATGAGCAGACTCCAGAAACAGAAGAGAGAAAGGACATCTGCCCATAAAGACAGGATGAAGAAAGGAAAGGTGCATTTGGCTGGTGCAGGAGGAGGCAGGGAGGAGACAGAGGAGAGGTGCACAGGATGGAAGTGCAGGTCCATGAAGAGTCGGGGATCATTCAAGAGAGGAGCATGCATTTAACCTTCCCCTGAGACCCAGCCACAGAGAGTGGATAGAAACCTACGATCAGGGTGGGGGGGCTCGGAGTTGTAACCGCCCAAAGGAACCATCACCCCAAGATGGCAACAGGTTTGTCAACTAGAACAGCACTGCTGGGGCCCCAGACAGCCCAGCTGAACCCGCCGAAGCCAGTTGTCATTTGTCCTGCTGCGTCTGAGTATCGGGGTAGACCACATAGACCTCACTCAGCCCAGTTGACCCGCAGACAACGCAAGCATCTCTGAGCTCACCGATGACCCATGAGTGAGTTGTTCCCCCATCCACTTGTCATCGTGAAGAGGCATTTGGAACAAAATCACGGCCCAGGAAACCCTAAAGCTCATGGCAGAACAGATGGCTCTTTTTGTGGCACCAGCCAGAACCCACAACAGATACAAAGAGAGGCAGAAGCTGGGACAAGGCTGGGCAGCCTCGGCTCACCAAGCCCTGGCCCCGCCAGACTACAGCAGGCTACCCGCCTGAGTGACACAGAGAGCACTAAGAAAGAGTCATGAAGAGGCAGGCTTCGGCGGCACTGGAGAAGGGCTGGTATGTGGGCCGAGCTGGACCCCTCCAGCTGGTGAGGCCAGCGGGACCCCACACGGTGTCACAGTGTTTCCAGCTACCCTGGGACATCGGTGTAGTGGAGCATCAAATCTGATAGATCCACCCCACCCTGGGGCAGCAGCAGAGGGAACAATGGGTCCAGGCTGCTAAGTGCCAGGCTGCAAGGATAACCAACGAAAACAAGAAATACAGGCAAAACTGGACTTCAAACAAACAACAGATTCCTAAGAATTGTTTTTAGGTAAGTGTGTCCCATGCGATTTTTGAATTTGAATTTTAAACAAACAATGAATCATTTTTAACATCTAGCCCATGAGATATTTGAATTTTAAGTTCAAATATACTGAATAATTTCTTAGTTTAAGTCTGTCCCTGGGCAATTATCTAGGATGTTCCTATTCCAAGAATTGTCCATTGTTTATCTGAAACTGAAGTCAGCGGAGCATCTGGTAACTGTGAATCAAGGCGGTTGTAAAACATGTTCTTTCCCTGTCAACCGCTACCCATAGAGGTGCCCTGCAAACAGCAACCTGGTTGAGACCCCTCCAGGGAGACATTTACAAGTTGCAGCTTCAAGAGTCTAAATGAGCCACAACTGAGAGGTGAAGGCCACATTAGGGTGGCCCCTCAGGCTGCAGAATCAGCCTGGACCAGGGAAGACCGCTTGGAGTGGCCAGACCTGGAGGCAGCACCCTGCATCTCCAGCCCTGATGCAGACCTCCATGATGAGGGGGAGGGGGAGGGTGTCACAGCATCGTGAGAGGAAAATCACTCTAATTACCCTCACTCCAGCCGCACGGAGCTCCCAGCAAATTAGAGTTTATCTTTCATTCCGACTGACACCACGTTACGTATCAAACAAATTATGAGTCCCCAGGAAAGACTCGTCAAGGTAATTTGCAGGTGAAACATTTCTTAAAGAGGTAAAACCTGATTAGAGGGGGGCTGGGCTGGGCTGGGCTGGGCTGGGCGGGCTTTCCCCTCTCCTTCCTCCAGAATAGGTGAAGCCTGTGCATGGCCGTGGGCCAGACCTGGGGCCACTACACCGTGCTCCCAGGACACAGGAAGCTCTGTGGTACCAGAGATGCATACAGGTACTTGGGCCTAACTCTCTGCTTTTTTGTTTGTTTGTTTGTCTTCTTTTCTTTTTAAACAAGGTCTCGTGTAGCCCAGGCTGGCCTCAAATTAGCTATATAGCTAAGGATGACTTTGAATTTCTGATCCTCCTGCCTCTCCTTCCTGTAGTAAAAAGGTATGCTCCATCAGACATGGTTCATGCAGTTCTGGGGATTGAACCCAGGGCCTCAGACATTCTAAAGTGCTCTATTGACTGAGCTACACCTACCTTTGGAGTAAGGGGCCCCCTATGGGAACAGAACCACTACCACAATCCAGAACACATGTTGTCTCCATAGTTTGAAGCCTCAAAGCTGAAAATAGAGCTCACACTTATCAGGACACTGGGTCCCTTTTTATGGCACTAAAGCCACCGTTCCTTCCATAGGGGCCAGACACAAAGCCAACCGCACGATACCCACCTTTATCAGAGCAGTTTCAGTGGCAGGGATGGGTAAGACAGAGAGGCCTCACCTTCTTTGATGGGTCTCTGAGCTTGTCACTTCAAAAGACAAAACGTCAAAGGGCAGTCTCCTGGCTCCTTTGTGGCTCTCCTACCGTGGGAAAGCACCAATGGTCTTGGTAGAACTTCTCAGCCTAGCCTCAGCTTTATGGCTCACAAGCAGCACGTGATTGCTTCCAGGGTCAAGGGTGGCTCCTGCCCTAAGAGCATCCCTGCCCCTCGAAGTGGCTGCTTCTACTTCTTACTATCTTCACTAAGTCCCTTGAGAACCTCAGGGTCTGCAGCCTGAGGATAGACAGTGAGAGGGTACAGATCAAGAAGATTGACAGAAAACAGATCCCTCCCAAGAGACAAAAGCAGAAGGAGATGCGGGTCTCTAGGGTGGCCATTGGTTAGGAGCCTGGAGGATTCTGGTCAGGTAGATGGGCTTCACAGGCAAGGGGCCTTGTGATTTCTGTCCTGTCCTGGGTCTCTCAGTGCTGGGCTCTGGAGAGTGAGGATGAGTCGCTATTGATCATTCATCTTCATTGTCAACTTGGCAGGATTTACAGTCACCTAGGAGATGAGCTTCTGAGGTGCCTGTGAGTATGGCAGAGAGGGTTAACAACCTGCCTTCTTCCTTCCTTCCTGGCTTCTTTCCTCCTTCCCTCCCTCCTTCCTTCTCTCCCTCCTACCCTGAGTGTGGGGGACACCAGCCAATGGACTGGAGTTCTGGACTGAATAAAGAGGAGAATGTGAACTGGATGTTACTATTCTTCTCTGTCTACTTCCTAGAAAGGAGAAGGGTTCCGCCCATGAGGACAAGAAGAAAGGGATGGAGGGAAGGAGGGAGGGAGGGAAGGAAGGGAGGAGGGAGGGAGAGAAGGAAGGAAGGAGGGAGGGAGGAAGGGAAGGAGGGAGGGAGGGAAGGGAGGGAGGGAGGGAGGAGAAAGGGAAGAGAAGGAGGGAAGGAGGGAGGGAGGGAAGGGAGGGAAAGAGGGAGGGAGAGAGAAAAAAGGAGGGAGGGAAGGAGGAAAGAAGCCAGGAAGGATGGAAGAAGGCAGGCTGAGCACACCAACAAGGACCCTCAATGAACAAGAGAAGGTGATGGTGATGGCTAAGGATGGGGTGCCTGTGACATGAACCCCATACTGCCAGAGAGGAGGTGCCTTGGTATAGAACCTCAGGTCAAGTCGTATAGAGTATGGCCACAGGGCCAGAGTGGACCTCAGAGGGAAGCTGAGAGGTCTGTGCTGTTAGTAATGGAGTGCAGATTGTCACTTCCTCCAAAGACTGAAGCACAGAGCTGAACAGAGGGAAAGGGGTCAAATCCAGGCAGGCTCAGCAGGGAGCCTTCACACCTAGCTTAGCTATGTAATGGTGCAGACACAAGGCCAGCCCTAGCCCGACGTCTATTTCACAAAGGCCAGCCCCATGTGCGCACGCGCACACACACACACACACACACACACACACACCAGGTTACAGTCCCAAGTACAACCCAGCTGTCTGTGCTAACGGCACCCCTCAGTGGCCATTGCGAGGAATGCTCTGGCTGTGGCTCTTGCATGGCTACCTCCTCCGCCAGGGCCTTGGCTTCCCGAGAGGGTCATGGACAACACACCTGTGACTTGTCATGAGTACACGCAAACTGGGATCTAGGAGGGCAGCAGCTGGTGCCCAGGGCCAGTGTGTGGGCTCCACAGCAACTCTCCTCCACCTCAAACCTCTTCCAGTTACATCTCATTGAGTCCTTTTCTCTCAAGTGCCTGCATCCAAAACCTAATAAAAATCAGTTATTCTTCTTAGGTCATCTTGCTTATGGAAGGACACCATAACGATAATTTCATCTTGCTCCTGCGAACACAGCCTAGTCATCCCGTCCTTTCCTGCAGATCCTGAGAAGCTATGCTGAGGCTGGGACCACATGGAGTTTAGTCTTGGCCCCTTTACTTCCTTCCACTGGCCAGCTCTCTAGTAATGACAGAAAATGTATTGTTGGGCTGGATCTATCTGCCCATGCCTGCAATCCCAGCCTAGGGAAGAAAATGGGTTGGACAATGGGAGAAATCATGGATGCAAGGCCAGCCTGGGCTACAGAGATTCCAGCCTTGAAGAAAGTCTCCTACAAGAAGATATGAGTGGCTTGCCTTTAGGGTTCATCTTCCTATCATGGGCTTCCTGCACAGGATTTCAGCATGCTGAGGTTATTCTCACTCCCCAGATGGAAAAGCAGAGGTTCAACAGTAAGACACGGAATCACACACGCTCCCCTCACTAGTCTAGGGATGGTGACATGAACACAGGTTTGCTCATGCAGTCCAGGAGAGGCCCCAGAGCAAGCACCTGCCCGTGGCGGGTGTTTGTGAGAATTGGCTAGGTAGATAATGCACTAACAGCCCTAGTGCTGAGATTGGAAGCAGGCCATGGGGTCTTGGGCTCAGGCTAGATGTTCTTTGCCATGACTGTGAAAGGCAGAGGTGGGTGGGGTCCTCCCGGAAGGAAGAGCTATGGTGGGCAGAGGCCAGCAGCCAAGGGTATCTCTTTTAGAGAGATCTGCTGTTGGCCCACAAAGCTGCTAGAAGAAAAGCCCTTTTCCCAACCACAAAGGAAAACTGTTTGAAGCAGGAATCCCTTTGGATGGCAGGCTTTCTCCAGCATCGTGAAAGGCCATCTATTTTTATTGCAATCAATTCTGTTAAAGTTGGATTTACTAAAGGGAACGGTGGAAATCATCTTGTTATCTGTAGCTCAGCAGAACTTTCTATTTCTGTTCCTGGCTGGACTTGAGGCCCCGGACTCCTCTGTTGCCTCTGCCAGGAACTAAATATAGCTATCTGCAATTGTGTGTCACAGAGGCAACTGTGTGTCACAGAGACTAGCGTCGTGAGCTAACTGAACCAGGCATAGCCCTCTTGCCCTTCACGGATGAGTCTGGCCCCTAGCCAAACTGTGCAGGTTCCCCAGGGCCAGGTCTCCATACTAGAAGCATCTTCCTCCTGGGGGACAGTCAGCCTGGATTAGAGTTTAAACCACAATGGCTATTGGGCAGCAGTGGAAGCCAGGGTGCTAGCATGCTCACACGAGTGCCCCTCACCTGGGCCGTCTGCCCTGCTGTCCACTCTCACCAGCTCACAACGGTGATGTCATGCTGGGTGCCTTTACCAACAATGCATGCTTGTCTCAGGGTCTCTGTACCTGCTGACCTGCTATCTGGAATGCTGGGCCCCAGGTCCCCCCCCCCAACTCCTCTCTTCCCTCACAGAATCCCCTGATCTCTTTAGAGTAAGACCTCCTCTGGCCCCTTATTGAAAATGCCTACTCAATCCATGTCTACAAACTCCCTACAGATGCAATTCCATCCATGTCCACAGACTCGCTTCCTGGTTCATCTCTACTGTGCACACGGGTGCACACTGATGTGTGGATACATGCGTATACATGTGTGGCTCCATACACATAACAGTGCACAGGTGCATGTTAACCAGTGTGTGTTTACTGAAGCGTCTTGTTTAGATCCTTTGTAGAACAGGATCTTAACGGTTTTCTTGCTGCCACACCCTCAGACCCTGGATGGATGCCTCACACAGACAGGAGCCCGGGAAAGAATTCTGGATGTGTGATCACTCCTGTGGGCTCAGCAGTGCCTACGCCTGTCTGTAAACTCAATTACGGCAGTGACAACACAGCCTGCCACAAACTGTGGCTGTGGCATCCAGCCAGGGACCTCTTGGCTCTGCAAGATTCTGTTTCCACCTGGGCTTCCCATGCCTGCCACCAAGGGCTCCACCTTGCAGGTGGCCTCCCAAGTGGTGCAACCTACCCACTTTGCAACAAAGGCCAGACCCTGAACACCTCCCCTCTCTCTCTAGTCACCCAGAGGACTGCCCACATACCTCATGTCTAAGGCAACCAGAGATATCTTTGCAAGCACATGGACCTTGGGGCTGAAAGGACCAGGCCTGGCCTTGGAGTGACCTTAGCAAGACTACCACTCTTGGGAGTCCTCACTGCCTATTCTGGAAACAAGGTCTTCACCACGGCCAGACTCACGACCTGTTCCGCAGGTTATGCCAGAGCCTGACCTCTCACCAGGTCCATGTCTGCCCACCCACTGAGAGCCCACCAGATGCATTTGAGCACTGGTAGAGAGAGCAGAATCAAGAGCAATAACCAGAAAGGCCAGCACAGCGACACCATCCACTCAGTGAGCACCTCCCCCACACTCTGAATCTAGATCCCCAAGTGGCACTGAGGCTCAGAGAAGATGTGTCACTGGAGGCCCGGAGGAGGCCAGCAGGACCTGTGTCTATCCCAACATGCAGCCCAGCTCTCAGCCCTAAGAATTTACATCCTGCTCTCCCAGGAAAACACCTGCCTGTCCCCAAACACCCACCTGGCCCAGAGCAGCCACTTCCCCACTGAGTACCCCCTTTCCCTGACATGTGACAGCCATGGACAGGCTTACTTCAGGGACAGACCTCTGGGATTCCTTCTTTAAGTGGCAGAAGGTGGGAAGGGGCTGAACAGAGTTCAGCCAATACTGCAGTGTCTGTGTTGACCAGCACAGAAGCCTGCCCAGACTCAGGGCTGCCTGGACCTACCCTTGCCCGCAGCTCACCTGGCCATGCCTCTGCCAGGCCATTCCTACTGCCTTGATGCTGGGTTTCCTTGCAGGCACCTGGGGACATTTCTCACTGCCGGGGGTAAAAGGGCCATACTTGATCCTAGCTGGGTAAACGGTCAGGGAGGCCATGATTGCACAGGAGATGCAATAGAGTCAGGGCCCCCGGGCTCAGCTAACTTGCACCAGAGGGAGCAGAGTGGGATCTGGCACAGAGCCATTTCAGGAGTGGCCCTATTAGCGGGAGTCACCAGGACCCTGCCCACCCTGGACTTTGTACCTGGCTTGGCTGATACCTTTCGGTTTTCTGGGTGGGCATGGGCTCAGTGCCTGGTGTACCCATAGCACTGCTACCAATGGAGTTCATGGTGGCCCATGGTGACTCAGAGCTGGGCGAGGAAGAGCAGGCAGTCAGCTCACCACGGAGCAGCCCCCTGCAGAGGCATGGCAGCTGGTGCGGGCTGGGGGGGGGGGGTTACACATTATGCAAAGCCCCAGCACAGATCCAGATCCAAGCAAGCAGCTAAGTCTAAAGGTCATGGGCCATGAGGCTTGGCAGAGAAGCAAATTAAGAGCTTGGATGGGAACCCTGGGGGGCTGTGGAGATGATAAAAGAATGAATGGCACTCAGAGCTGCCCAGGCTGTGGTATAATGAGGCCACCTGCCACTCACTAACCAGCGCACCAGGACACGGGCCCCTGGAACCAGTAGCGAACCAGTAGCACCCAGAGAGGAGCCCAGAAGGATGACCCTGCACTGCCTCAGACCACAGCAGCCTCCCCAAGCTATGCCCACCCTCCTCCCGCCTATCAGATGGTTCTCCCTGTCCCTTATCCCCCATCAGTCTTGCTAGAGGCCTCTCCCTACGACTCCCTACAGGACATCCCAAAGGCACCCCCAAGGCCCACAGCCCGTGGCCCTCTAGCCCTTCTCCATGCTGAGCTATCCCAGGACACATGGGATAGTGACTCCAGCATGGCCCTCTCAAGCTACCATTGTGCCCTTGCTAGGGAACCTGCCTTGCTAGGGGTTCTCTCGCTGTTTGATAAAACACCGCAACCAAAGGCAGCCTGAGGAGGAAGAGAGTTCTCTCAGGCTGTAGTGTATCAGCGAAGGAAGTCCGAGCAGGGTCTCGAGGCAGGAACTAAAACAGGGGCCATGGAGGAGCGCTGCTTACTGGCTTTCAGTTCTGAGTCACTCAGCCTTTGTACATGCCAGGACCACCTTCTCAGGAACAGCCCCGCCCACATCCATCACTACAGACTTAGCTAAAGGCCAATCACACAGAGGCGTTTTTCTCGATTGAAAGTACCTCTCCCCCGAGGTTGTGGATTGTGGGCTGGTGATCCTTTGCTCTGGGTCTAATATTCACTTATGAGTGACTACATACCATGTTTGCCTTTCTGTGACTGGGTTACCCCACTCAGGATGGTTTCTTCTAGTTCCATCCATTTGCCTGCGAATTTCAAGATGGCACTGTTTTTGTTTGATTGTTTTTTTTTTTTCCGATGAGTAGCACTCCATCGGGTAAACGTACCACAGAGAGCTAGGACACCCCCACCCCCAGAAGGGGAAAGGGACAGATATTCCAAGTAAATTGGAAGCATGAGGGAGAGGAGGGAGGGAGGAGAAAGACGAGGGGAGGGAGGAGGAGAACATGAGGGATCAGGAAGGTTGAGTTGGGGGAAGAAGAGAGAAGGAGAGCAAGAAAAGAAAAACCTTAATAGAGACAGCCATTATAGGTTTAGAGGGAAATCTGGCACTAGGGAAATGTCCAGAGATCCAAAAAGTTGATCCCAACTAAGAATCTAGGCAATATTGGAGAGGCTACCTTAAATGTCCTTCCCCTATAATGAGAATGATGACTACCTTAAATGCCATCCTAGAGCCTTCATCCAGTAGCTGATGGAAGCAGAAGCAGACACCCACAGCTAAAAACTGAGCCAAACTCTTGGAATCCAGTTGTAGAGAGGGAGGAGTGATGAGCAAAGGGGTCAAGACCATCCTAGGAAAACCCACAGAAACAGCTGACCTGAGCAAGTGGGAGCTCACAGTCCCCAGTCTGACATCTGGGGAACCAGCATAGGACCAAACCAGGGCCCCCTGAATGTGGGTGTCAGTTGGGGGCCCAGGGAGTGTATGGGGACTCTGGCAGTGGAACCAGTATTTATCCTTAGTGCACAAATGGGCTTTAGAAGCCCATTCCCCACAGAGGAATACTCTCAGCCTAGATATAAGGGGGAGGGCCTAGGTCCTGCTCCTAATGGTGTGCCAGACTCTGATGATCCCCCATGCCTGAGGAGTGGATGGGGGAGGTAAGATGGAGGGATGGTGGGGAAAATGGGAGGATGGGAGGGAGAGGGAACCGGGATTAGTATGTAAAATAAGATGGTTTTTAATTTAAATAAAAATTAATTAAAAATAAAGAAAAGAAAAAGTGCTCTTCCCAAATGACCTAGCTTGTGTTGAGTTGACATAAAAGCTAACTAGCACAGCATCTAAACTCGGCTTCTCAAACCTGAGTGTCCCTGTGACACCTAAAACCTTTGTGGAGTGCAGAGGGGACCCAAGCAGTGGCATCTCTAACAGCCCCTGGGTGGGGTGACGAAGGCAGCACAGGTTCCTAGGCCCTGTGAACCTGGCTATAGGAAAGTAGAGACAGGGCTGGGTAAATGGCTCAGTTGCTAAAGAGCTTATCTTGCAAGTGTGAAGGCCTGAGCGCCATCCCCAGACCCAAGTCAAAAGCGGCAAGCAGCATGCCACATGCTCGCAAGCCACTGCTAGGGAAATGGAGGTGGGAGGGATTCTGGGGGCATTTTATATACCCTAGGACCACCTGCCCAAGGATGGCACTACCCACAAAAGGTTTCCACGCACAAATATAAAAACATTGGTGTTGGGGCTAGAGATGGCTTGGCAGTTAAGTGCATTGGCTGTTCTTTCTGACGGCATGGGTTTGATTCCCAGGACTCACGTAGTAGCTCACAACATCTGTAACTCTATTACTACCAGGGGATCGTACACTTTCTCTGACCTCCACAGGCACTGCACTCATGTGGTGTACAGACGCCCATACAGACAACTCTCTGGTTGATGTAGATGTCACACTATCTGCCCGCCTACCTCCAGAAGTCCCATTTCACTGGAGATCCTGACTGATGCATGGTGACACTGTTCCCACTCTAATGAAGATGTGACCATAAGACAGCATTTCTTGCTGCCACACCACAGCCAACCTTGTCAGTAGCCCTTAGACCATCTACCTGGATGGCCAGCCATCCTCTGTACCCTTGGAGTAAGCAAAGAGATCCAGCCTGGAGGCCAGGAGGAGCCCAGGCTCCCAAGAGGACCATCACAGCCTCCAGCAGCTGGAGGACCAGTCAGTCACCTTCGGCAGGGTGGTCTGAGCTGGAAGAAAATCTTCCCATACAGGGAAGTTTCTTCTAGAAATTCTCTCAGCCCCAATTCAAGAAAGAAGACTCCTTCTCCCTCTGGAGGGTCAGGGGAGATGGGCACTGTGAACTTTCCAGGTTGGGGATGTCTATCACTGGGGGGTAGCCATTTTTTGCTAGATCCTGGAGGGAGGAAATAGGAGGAACAGAATGGGACCACCTATAGAGAGGAGGCTCCCTGCCTCCTGATCCCAGAGAGCAAAAGGGAAAAACTTTCCATGGGCAGACCTGACCTGGGGCCCAGCGAGGACACAAGGGACGAAACCAAAGTAGACACAAAGCCCAAGGAGCTTGGAGACAGGCAATGCATGAGTCAGGGTGGGCCTTACCCCGAGCCCCTTCAGAGCATGCTGTGTCACAGGCTGGCCCTGACCTGAGCGGCAGGTAGATATCCAGCCCGTTGCATGGGTGCCAGCGCTTGTGAGAGGCATCCATGGGCCTTCTTGACCTGCGTGGTAGCCCTGGGTCATACAGAGAGTCTAGTGGGTAGCTGTTGGCCCCAGCCTAGTGAGTCTGTAGCCACCACAGAAGTAGTGTGCCTAAAGTGTGGCTAGCCCAAAGCCCTCGACACAGAACTGCCACACAGCCTATGAGCAGCTGCCTGCCCCAGGTGATAGAGTAGGGTCCTCACCCTCGAGCTAGCTCAGGGTGATGCTCCTGCCTTCACTGTGACCCCTTTACTGCCAACTTGCGTGGGCAGCATCACCACTTTGCCGCTTGGTGCTTGGTGAAAAGCACGGAGAGGGACCAGCTGGTCACAGAATCAGCGTGTGGTGGGGACAAGGAAAGTCTGAGGCTTCAGGCCCACCCTGGCTCCGGGCCCCAGCTCACACGTTACAGGAGTGGCTCCCATACACTCAGACATTTGAGTGACAGGTTCCCAGTTGGCAGAACTATTTTGGGAAGGACCAGGAGGTGTGGCCTTCTTGAGGATGATGTGTCACTGTGGGTGGACTCTGAGGTTCCAAAAGCCCTTTCCATGCTCTCCCTCTCTCTCTCCCTCTCTCTCTCTCTCTCTCTCTCTCTCTCTCTCTCTCTCCCTCTCTCTCTCTCTCTCTCTCTCTCTCTCTCTCTCTCTCTCTCTCTCTCTCTCTCTCTCTCTCTCTCTCTCTCTCTCTCTCTCTCTCTCTCTCTCCCCCCCTTCCGCTCTCTCTGCCTCCAATTTGTGGATTAGATACAAGCTCTCAGCTACTGCTCCAGCACCACGTCTGCTACTGCCATGCTCCCCACCATGCTAGCCATGGATCCCCCTCTGAAAATGTAAGCAAGCCCCCCAATTAAATGCTTCCTAGGTTGCCTTGGTGATGGTGTCCCTTCACAGCAATAGAAAAGTAACTAAGACAACAGGAGACTTGGCTTTCTCCTGTATCCCAGAACCAGACAGAGTCTTTATCAAGGACTTGAGGTAACGGGTCACAAGGGTACACCTACTTCCAGTGACCAACATCTTCATAAAAGCCTAGGACAAAGGGATGATGCTGTAAGGGCCCAGGGAGAAGATGCCATCTGGAAGTCAGGAGACCTTGGGAGGCGTTGGACCTGCCTCTCCTTTGTCTTGGACATCAGCCCCAGACTACGAGGACAGAAAGGGTGACAATGAGGAAGGTGCAGACACAGGAGGCTTGTCCCCTGTCCCCACAGCTTCCCTGCAGTGAGGGGTCCCAGGTTCCTCCTCCATGGCCATGTAGAACATCCAAAGTGCCCTGCCACCACCCACTCTAACCAGGCCCTCACCCTCCTTCTTTCTCACCGTGGGGTGCTGCGGGCACTTTTCCAGAGAGTCCGAGAAAAAAAAAAAAGTGACACTTCTCACCTCCACCCAACAGCACGGTGTACAGCTTGTAAGCACTAGCTAGGCCCAGGACATGCACGGAGGGTGTGGAGGACATCCTCAGACAGGGGATGGACTCAGGGCTGGAGCCAGTCTTGTACAGTCTGAAGGAGTGAGCATACAGCTCATGTCTGGTTAGCTTCAGGTGCCAAACAGGCATGCTTGGCTTCTGAGCCTGAACAGAGTGACGGCGACTCCCTTCCCCTGTCCATGAATCATCCCCTGGTGAAGCATGTCATTCCGTTACACCTCTGAGAACCAGGGACAGGACCAGCTCGGGAAAATGAAACAGAAAAGAGCCAAACCCGGAAGTCCCAGGATGTCCTCCAGGGCATGGCCTGGGGAGTGGGGGTACTCCCACCAAAAATACCAAACAGAGGAAAACTGAACTCAGGACCAGTCTCTTGCCTTCCCTGTGTGCTGTGGCCAATGGCAGCTCCACATTGCAACCTGCATATTAACCAGAGTAATGACTCATGGGACAGATGGCCTCTGGATTAGTGGGTCTCAAGGGAAGGGGTCACTCCGTTTCGTTATCTGCAAGGCATCTAGCAGGCTGTCTCTGGGTCTCCAGAAATGCCTGCATCCTCCACCTGTTAGCAATAAATCCTCTTCATAAATCTCTGTACCAGGCGACCCTCCACCAGACTTAACCCTTGAGCAGAGATGTTGCAGCCGGCACCAGGGAATGTTCCATGCCCCATCACATACTGCCCTGGATCCCAGCTCTGGGTGTATGTGTGGAAGCCAAGGGGTCAGGTCTGGGGCAGACTCTAGCTGTGACCTCAGGCTAGCCACAGGGCACTTCAGATCTCCGTCACACAGAGGTCAGGGGTGCTGTCATCTCAAAGGTCTTGAGCTCTTTGTGGTTCAGACGTGCCACAGCCACACTTTTTCATTATAGTGTTATTTAGGTGAAGCCCAAATTTGGTGGTATTACTCTACTGGCGAGGGAACAGCATCCTCCTCCTGGAACCTAGGCAGGCATCTGATAAGGGAAGTGGCTCTCTGTGACTTCTAAGCCTCCTGCCGCACTGAGAGAAAGCACACATGTGGGTCAAGGCAGAGAACCATGATAGAGAGGCCACAGCAGAAAGTTCATGACAGAGACATAGCAGAGAGCCATGAACGGACCTCATGGTGGAGAGCCACGCCAAGAGACCCAGGGCAGACAGCCACAGCAGACTCGGGCTCTCCCAGCGGAGAGCTGCAGCAGAGGTAAGATGGAGGGAAAATGGTCTTCGCAGTTCCTCGGCAGGGCCCCTGACCCAGCAGCCCTAGGTACTCTACCACTGTGTTTGCTGTTGCTATGCCAACTCCACTCTGCCCATTCCTTTTGCCCATGCATCTCTCGGCAGGTGGCCCCTTCCCACCACCCTTTGACCTCCCCTCATTCCTCTCTTTTCATAGCTTCGTAGAGATATCACTACGGTGTTGCTCTCATCCATGCAAGGGTATAGCCCAAGATTTTCAGGACACCTGCAGACCCCCCACACACAACTCCAACTTCAGAGCATTCCACTGCCTCACCCTTAGCTACCGACCCCCAACCTCCTTCAGGCTAAAGCAAGCACCAGTCCACTTCCTGTCTCCATAGATTTCCCCCGGGATAGTTATTTCATAAGGAGGAAATCCAACAATGTATGGCCTTCTGAGACTCTGAGATTTCCTGGGACTTAGCATAAGGTTTTCGAGGTGCAGCCATGTTTTAGTGAGCATTTGTATTTTGCTCCCTCCCATGACCAAGAGTCTGTTATGTGGCTATACAACGTTTAGTTTATCCACAGGCCTGCAGCTGGACATTAGGGTTGCTGGCAGCTTGGGACTATTAAGATATAGCACAGAGTTCATGTGCAAGTTACAATGTGGGCATGAGCTTTGAGCTATGCTTTAGAGGGTGACTGCCGGACCAGGACACTGCCACTGCCCAGTGGGACGCACGCATCCCAGCCTCTGGCTCTGAAATGCCCCCTTCCCACATCTTACCCTGACTACTCTAGATCCTTCAGGTTGTTACTGCTAGATTTTCCCACACAGCAGTGACTGGTTTATGTCACTGTCTGTAGGTCTGTGGCAGTGCTTCCCAGTGAGAGCCAGGCTCCAGGGAGGCAGGACAGACCCTGCCTGAGCGCTCCCTCAGAAGAGACTGGGGGCTTGCTGTCACTTATCACCCAAGGCTCCACGAGAGTCTCCCCTTCCAGAAAGCTGCTGGCCCTCTTCCGGATGAAACTGCCCTTAATGCACCTGCCTTTCCAACTTCAGCAGAGATCACCTGTCCCTGCCTCTCAAGTGCTGGAATTAAAGGTGTGCGCCTCCACCGCCTGGCAACCGCAGCTAGGCCTGATCATCACAGACCTGAGATGTGAGGAAAGGCTAGCCACACAGACTGTCACTGTAGAGTCCTTGTGCCTCTGGCCATGCTTACAGAGGTGGAGGCTGCACACCCCACCCCTTGACAGAGCTAAGGCAGTTTCCACATCCACCTTGGTGTAAAGCCCTGAGAAGCCACCAGACGGTGGCTGCCAGAGGTCAGGAGCGACTCCTCTGTGGCACCGGGTTCTGCCACAAGCAGGAAAATAAGAAGAGGAGTTAGTGGTTTGCTCACAAGACCCCCCTGGCAATATGGCCACCCCTCTGGGGGCGTGGCCAGCTCAGTCAACACAATTAGATGCTTAATCAGGCACCTCTTCTGCCTAATGCATCTGTGCATGTAACTGTGATTTATTAAGACCATTAAAGCTTTTTCTCCCCCCACCCCCTAAGCCACTGGAGCATTGCTTTGTTTAAAAAAACCATTCTTGAAAAAAAAAATCTGTGTGGGTGCCACTTAATTAATCATTTAGTTTCTACAGCAGTTTGGAAACAAAAAAGAGCAACCCAGGATGTGCAGGAAGGTGTCACTGGATCTACCTCCCTGTCTCTTGCCCCTGCTTGGAGCCCAAGCTTGCGGCAGGAAGGAACACACATCCAAGTGTCCACAGCAGCCACACCACACCCACAGAAATAGCACCTGACTCAAGTCTCTGCATGCTGAACTTTCCAGAACCGGGGAATATCCACAGCCCTGCTGCCCCTGAGCCAATCCACCTGCCTGAATAAACCTACTCATCTAAGTGGATGATGAGTTGATCATTCCAGAAAACTGGTTTGAAAAGTCACCACGTAGCAACACGAGACTACTCAGGCTCCTCTCGCTCTGACGATCTGTTCCACACTCATTCCCCACCTTCAATCAGTCCCCAAGGCCCTACTATGCACTGCACCTTCAACTAGGCACCAGCGAACAAAACAGAATTAGGTGATGGACAGATGACTCATCATAACTAACATGTGCCACACAGGAGAGGGGGCAGCAAAGGCTGTCACCTACTGTCCCTAAGCTCTAATTCCTGCTTTAGGACAGCTCCTAGCACTGAGCTTGCGCCCTCAGCACTGGGCCTCTCCACATTAGAGCTCCCCCCACCAACCAGAACCCAATAGCATCAGGGCCTCCAGTGTGCAGCCTGGATCCAATTCAGTGAGTTCAGACTCTGCCTCTGGAATTGGAGGGGGTGATAGCTGATCTCTAAATATTGCTGATGGATTTGTTTTGAAGCCATCAGATGAGTCTCGGGTGGCTACAGGGAATGAGATGCATGCCCTTACTATCACGACGATGTGGCCTCATCACCCTGAGTGTTGGTAATCTGCTAAGAGTGTGGACAAGAGCAGTACAGAAGGACCTCGGGACATTCAGGGCTTCAGATGGTGGGGTCAGGGACAGTTCTGTCCTCAAACAGTCCTCAATTCCTCGGGCCCACGTGCCCACCCCACACAGGATGTGAGTTGTATGGGTTCAACAGGGAACTGTCTTTAAATGCCTTCAGTCTCTGGAGAGAGGAATTATTTTCCCGGGCTGGAGTCAATATCTATAATTAATGCCCATGAAAAGTTAAAGGCAAAGGAAGAAAAACTCCTCAGCCTACCAATCCTCCGGAGATTTTGTTGTGACAGAAACAGATGAACGTGTGTGCCCTTCCACAATCTTAGAATTCACTGAATAACGGTAAATTCACATTTACACAACACAGAAGAACTTAGGGTAGGGCGTAGCCTCATCGACAGCTTTCTGGGTAAATAGTTTGGTCTCTAACAGTGAAAGCTGACTTGCATCTGACACTTCCCTGCTCTGAGGCAGAGGCTAGGAGAGCCATTAGGCTCCATCCCTGGCACACAGATGGGGGACACCTGGCCTCACCAGGGTTTCTCCATTTGTCACTGTGACCTTTAGCTTAGCCATGTCCTTGGGAACAGGAACATCCAGGGCAAGACCTTGGCTTCTGGAGGCTGGTTGGGTGGCTCACACATCACCAAGGACCCAATTTAAACTCAGGGAAGCCGGGCTTTGGAGGCTATCACCTGCCTAAGTTCGTTCTGTTAACTGTGGCAGAGGAAGGCTTGACCTCTGTCCCTGTGATGCCAGCCAGATGTCCCCTCTCCCAGGCTCTCAACTGCACATCCCAAAGCACATACATCCACGGAAAAACCCCCATTGTCTTTGATGCCCTTCTGACCCTTTGGGCCACAATGGCCCTACCCTTCTGACTCATATTTAACAACTGGGTACTGTCTCATTACCTTGTTTCTATGTTTATCACACACAGTGAGCAGGAAGTAACCCAAGGACACTCACAACAGGCTCTGGACATGTTTGTGGCAGGTGCAGAGGCCATTCCCTTCCCCAGCCCAGGAGCCACCTGCCATTCTACATGCCACAGCAGCCCAAAGGCCTCAGTGTGGACAAGTAGGCGACACTGAGCCTCCAGCTGCACTTCATGTTCTATGGAGTTGAAGCATGGCCACAGGTGGAGGCTGGACAGACAGGCTTCAAGGTGGCAGGCCTAGTCCGTGGCTTTGTCTTTTACACGGGTCTAGAAAGATGGCTGATGGTTAAGAGTACTTCCCACTCTTCTACACAAACTGAGCTTGGCTCCTAAGCCCCACATCAGGCTGCTCACAATCACCTGCAACTCCAGCTTCAGATTCTCACACACTTCTCTGGTCTCCATGGGCACGCATGCGCGCACGCACACACACACATACACACACACACACACACACACACACAGACACGCACACACATATAGACCACACACATATATACACACAGAGACACACACACAGACACACACACATATATAGACACACATAGAGACACATACACACATACACAGACACACACACACATATAGACACACACATATATACACACAGACACACACACATATAGACACACACATATAGACACACATATAGACACACACACATACACATATACACATATACAAACACACATACATACACACACATATAGACACACAGAGACACACACACATACATACATACATACATACCAAACACACACACACACACACACACACATACACACACATACATACATACCAAACACACACACACACACACACACACACACACACTACAATCGTTTTAAGCCTCCTTCCTGTGGTTCACCTGCCCCCTTCTTCACCACAGCCCTGGCCCCAGCCATGTGCTGAGTCCCACAGTGCCCATGGCCATGGCAGGAACTGGTCCTTGCACCTTGAGGTGGGCCATGCTGTCTCTAGCATAGAGGACCTAAGAAGGGCAACAGCAGGGAAGCCAGGGGCTAGAAAGTGAAACAAACAGCCAGTAGGGTAGGGGCTTGCCAGAAATGGTTAGGAGGAGGCTGCAGAGGGGTGAAGGTGGCCTCAGTGAGACAGGACGGCCCACTCCTGAGCTAGCAGGACAGGAAGCCTCTGGAGGAGTCTAAGACACACACGGCACCAGAACCAAGGCCTCACAGGGGCTGCAATGTTGATGGCAGATCACCTAAGCTACGAGCCCAGAGTCCACAGTCACTCCCCCTTTTGCTGTACTGGAGGATGACAGGAACCCCCCCCCCACCCAAAAAATAAAAAAAGAAAGAAAGAAAGAAAGAAAGAAAGAAAGAAAGAAAGAAAGAAAGAAAAACACCAGCAGCCAAGTTCCAGAGTCAGGCATTGCTCCTCTAATGAGGGAGGCAGGATTGTCCACTGTCAGCACAGGGTCCTCCCTGAGGAATCCAGGAAGGTTATCATGAGAAAGAGACCTGCCACTGTCACATTAGGAGCAGAGAGGCAATGAATAAGAGGAAAGGTCAAAGGTCAGAAACTGGAGTATATGAGGCAGCTGAACAGATCCTACACACACACACACACACACACACACACACACACAAAACCATATATACACACAAGCACACGCACATACATATATTCATACACATATACACAAGCACATACATATACATGTACGCACACATGCACACAAGCATATATATACACTTCTATGCACACATACACACAACCACACATAAACACAAACACATAAGCATACAGACACACAAGCACAAACATACAAATAAACACACACACACACTTGGCTCAATATGGCTGACTTGTGTTGTCCAGGATAGACAAGAACAAACCTGCATTATTTTAACAGTGGTTTGTGTGGGCCATTACAGCAGCCTCAAGCCGCAGAGTTCACACCCCAGCTCCAGGTGGATCCACTATGACCTAGGTGTTCTATGAGGTGGGAAGCCAAGGCTTACAAGGCTGAGCAAGTCCATCTCTCTTTAACATCTGCTTTCTTCCCAGAACTACTCGGCAGAGTTCAGCATCACGCACTGAGTCCATGCCACCTTCCCTTGACCTTCCTATATAGAAATGCTCACAGGTAAGGAGTTGTGGGCTCCTGCCAGCTCCAGGCATTCTCAAATCCCCTGTGCAAGCGGCCCTGGTGCAGCCTCCTTATCCTGCACAAGCCCAGCTCCATGCTGACCTCACCTCTCAGCAAAGACCAAACACACTGGAATGTGCTGACTCAGCAGGGGGTGAGCCGCCCATGTCTGGGGGTATCCCAGCCGTCACCCTCCAAGTACCCTGGAAACTCTAAAGGCCTGTGAGTGCCCTGGTACTGTTCCGGAAACCACCACACACATAGCAAGTGCCCACATGGTGTTTGCTGAATGGATCTGCCTTCCAGCTATCTCTTGCATGCAGAGCCATGGACAGAGCCTGGTTGCCTTCTTGGCTTTCCATAAAGATCCCCATCTGGGGTTCACCTCCACTCCAACTTCCTATAAACACTTCAGCAATCACTAATGCCAGGCTGGAGACTGGAGGCGCCCAAACAAAACCTCCCAGGCAGCTTCCTGGCATAGGAAACAACCCCTCACTGCAGAAACCTCACAGCTCTTCTGTCTCCTGAGAGCCTGAAGTGCTGTCCTAGGGGTATTCCAGACTCTCTAGGTCCCTATGGAGAGGTGCTAGCCTGGGAAGACCAGACCTGGTTGATGGCCTGTTCAGTCTCGAACACAGAACCCTGATGAGCCCCCCATCTCCTAACAGGCCTTTCTCAGCCCTGCAATGGGAGCTCCAGTCAGGCTCCAGAACACCTTATGGCCACTCTTCCCTAACCCTACACAGAGATCCTCCACTTCTTTGGATTCTGTTTTTGGGGTGTACCCAAAGCTGCTGAAATACATCATCAATGTATGATGATAAACAGAGGTGATCTTGAAGTCCCCGTATCCAGAGATATGACAATCACATTTCCTGCCACATTTGCCCAAAGATTTCTGATAGGGCTGCCTTGCATGACCAGAAAACAGAGGTCCCCTTGGGCATTCATGTCATCTCACATGCACTTCACCCTCTGATCTGTGAATCCACGGTGCATCCACAGTATGCTGACCCAAAGGACAGAGACACCAGGCAGACAGGTTTCTTTTACCTGTCAATGTCCTCAACCTGGGCCAAGTGACCCCAAGACACCACATCTGGGGACCACCAGGGCACACTGCAAAATGCAAGTGTGAAGGATACTGTGGGGCCTCCTGAGTCACCATTCCAAGCAAGAGTCACAGTCCAGGATTGACACCCTTGACGCAGGGTAGTTGGGGCCGGGCAGCATTATCTTACAGCAGCAATGACCCTCAGTAAACAAGCCAATAGAGGTGGTTACTGAGATCATTCTGACTCCCCCCTCTACCCACAGAGTATCCTGCTCAGCACACCCTCCTGCTCCACTGGGAATACTTGATCTATGTATGGAGACAAAACCCCACCCCCCGAATCCGAGCTAGTGGTTTCAGGGTGGGTCTGTGAGTCCAGACTGCTCACCCAGCATTCTCGCCAACAAGAAAGGCTTAAGCAAGGCCAGAACTTCTGTTGTAAACTTCTTGATAAGCTTGGGAGATGCAGCCATCTTTAGCCTGAGTCCCACAAAGTGACCTAGAGCTTAGAGAAGGAAGCAAAGCACAGGGAGACAGAGTCCAGAAAGCTCAAGAGACCGAGACTGGAGCCTCCGTCAGAGCCCCTAGAATCAGACATGCCTGAAGCCAGCACAGGGGGCGATTCCATTCTGAGAGAATTCCAACCCCTCACTTCAGCTAGCAGAGGCTGGACTCCTGTGACCAAGGGCTCTTGTGGACATTACAAGGCACACCAGCAGAGAAGGAAATGGAAGTATGCACCCAACCTGACTGGGAAGAACACAGCCAGTCAGGCTCAAGAGTGTGGAATGCAGACACTGGAAGAAGAGGAAGGTTCTAGAACCAAGAGATAGAATGCAGCATCCCGGAGATGAAGGGGCCACCAGGCAACCGGCACTCTGCATCCATCTTCAGTTTCTGTAAGAATCGCACACACAGGCATGCGCGCACACATATATACACAGACACCACCACATGGATGGGAAGCTGTTGGGAACTCGGGGCCACGCACCCAGATGACGGGACAATCTTGATAGAATTATGCGCACCAACAACAGAGAGCAGTCATTATCTACTTCCGCTGGCATAAAAATTCCTGTCTCAAATTCTTCCAGAGGAGAGAGAATAAAGGGGATTAAGGACTAGAGGATTAGGGATGGAGTCTTAGCCACACATGGCCTCTTCTGGAAATGGCCCCCACCTCAGCACACCTGCTTCCTTCTTAATGGTCATTGGGATGTGTCTGTACTTGGTGGAATTTCACAAGAATAACCACAGCCTTTCAAAAGCTGCCTTTGTGAGTGTAAGGGGATGACCACAAGTCACTGCCTGCCCTGAGGAAACACCCTTCTAAGTTCCTCCCTCCTCACCCCCACCATCCCTAGAAGCTTCCAGACTCCTTCAGAGAGGGGATTTGGGTTTTGTTTTTGTTTTTTTTTTGTTTGTTTGTTTGTTTTGTTTTGTTTTTCCTTGCAATAGAATGGGGCCTCAGTATTGAATTTATTGCCTTAAGAAAAATAGGCAGAAACGCGAGATTTCTTGAGCAGAGTTTGTGGCCATGACTCAACTCTGCTATTAGCCAGTAGGGTTCGGAGAAAGTGTAGCTAACCACAGTCTACTCAATGTCCTGTGGTCACCACGGTGTTTGGACTCACTAAGCCCCACTAAAAGGCTGCATGGCCGTGGGCTCCTAGACGAGGACCAACAAACAGGTGGTAAAGGAATGGAGAGCAGCCCTGACAGTAGCTCTATAAGGAGGACACCTCATATGCCTGTTTTCAGGGAGGCCAGGCACCAGGTCCCTGATGCAGACAAACAGGATGGTCATAATGGTCACCGGTGAGCCAGCATCAATACAGCAAGGGAACAGACCCCAGCAGACAGAGGTCAGCAACAGCAACATGGACCCCAGCAGACAGAAGGCAGGTGGGTAATTATGGTAAGCAGGGTTCTATAACATCATCCTCTGCAGAAACACACACACACACACACACACACACACACACACTCATTGGCCTTCTGCCCCAGAGCCTCCTCCCTGAAGCTCCTCCTGACCTGTGCCCAGGTCACCACAGGCCCCTCCCACTGGGCTGTAACCTCAGCTAGGAAGATACCAACCCCCTTATGAAGGGTCTGGCCAGGACATCCCTCACAGCTTCATGGATGAATCAGCTACTCCAAACACATCACTAGCGCTTACTGTCTGGGTCAAAGTCAAATTAGGTCAAGCCCAGGCATAACAAAGATGAGCAGACTAACAGCTTGGAGGGCTCACCTGGCACTCGGGCCCCTCCCCAGTCATGCCCAGCCCTGACCCCACAGATTGGAAGGGAGTCAGGAGAGACACTGGGTTCCCTCCCCAGTCATGCCCAGCCCTGACCCCACAGATTGGAAGGGAGTCAGGAGAGACACTGGGTTCCCTCCCCAGTCATGCCCAGCCCTGACCCCACAGATTGGAAGGGAGTCAGGAGAGACACTGGGTTCCCTCCCCAGTCATGCCCAGCCCTGACCCCACAGATTGGAAGGGAGTCAGGAGACAAGAAAAACCAGATTGGTACTGTCTCAGAACTCACAGACCGGCTCCAGAGGGATGAGGCAGCCACTACTCCTAGAGAGCCAGTCCGTCCTGGCTCCAGCATGAAGGGCCGGCCTCCCTACTGCAGAGGCCCTTAAGCACTATAGGGTAGGCGGGCCAGCTAGCTAGCCCTCTGATAGCAAAGGAGGTTTCAGGGCTTCCCAGAGAGAGTCCTTTCTTCAGGACCACAAGAGTCTAAGGACCCCAGAATATGCCACCCAGATGGTGGAACAGTCAGAACCTAAGAGAACTCCTAGAGGACCAAGGTGACAGACACAAGCCCAAATCCTCACAGAGGGGGGACTGGGAGTGACAGGGTGGGTGAGAGGGCAGTGTGTCGGTGGCCGACGGTCACTCAGCACAGCGCCAGGTACGGGTGGCCTCCACCACGTCGACCAGGCCTGGTCAGTCACATTGCTGAGGAACAGGACAAAGTTCATGAGGTCAACAGCTCATAGCGGCTGCACAACTGCACAACAAGGGTGACAAAATGTGCTCACAGACAAAGATGGCTGCAGGGCCACTGAGGGAGGAAGATGGGCTGTCTCTGCAGGGGCAGGCAGGCATCCCCTTTCCGGGCACACGGACTGTGCACCCTGCTCCCCGTTAGTTTCAGAGCCCTCTCCTGTCCCTCAGAAGCCAGAGAGCCAGCAAGAGATGAGGCAGCTCTCCACAGGCTCCATGACAAGATCAGAGAGAGAAGCTCCCAGGGAAGACAGGCGAGTCCTGCAAAGGCCAGGATGAAGGGAAACCCGGGGAAGTGAGGGCAGGCCCCCAGGACTGAGGCAGAGCAGAGTTGCCACCTAGTCGCCTGCTTCATGGCTGTGGGGATACAGGCAGCAACACACATACAATTCTGCCATGCTTAGCAAGTGTCCCAGGCACAGCGCCACTCACTGCCTCTCACCCAACCCAGTGAGCAGTGCTGGCTAAGCCTGGGAGCAGAGCACGGGGCCTTCCTGAAGGAAGAAAGAGTCATGGGGAGCATGGGCAGCAGGGCTGGCGGGGAGACCAAGTGACCTGTGTTGGAGCTCACACAGTAAGAGCTAAAAAGCCACATCCAAGAGGAAGCCTGTGACGTCATGTATGCTAAAAAACAGCCCATTGCAGAGCCCTTGAGCAACCTCCCATGTTCTTGTGGATGGCTCACCAGCCCATCAGACACACACAGAGAGAGAGAGAGAGAGAGAGAGAGAGAGAGAGAGAGAGAGAGACTGCATCAAGCAAGAAGCCGGGAGGGTCTTTGCATCTCTGAGCTCAGGAAGCCCTTGAACCAAGTCTGACACAGAGGGTATCTAGGAAGAAAGAGTGTATCAGTCTTAGCACTGTTCTTCCTGTCTGTCCATGCTCAAAGTCTCTAGCAAACAATAGTCCCAATGACAACAAACACAGGCTTCTAGAAACACACTAGGAGCAGGACTTTCCCCTGCCCTGGAAAAGAAGGACAACAGGTCTCCCTGCCATACCACATGGACAGACAGCATCAAGTCCCCACCAACACCAGCTCACAAGTGGCCAGAACCAAATGCCAGGCTGGAGCAGCCAGGCCAGAGAGAGGCCACCTCAATGCCACAGCTTCCTCTATACCCGTGGCTGCCTCCCAGAGCCTCGCCCAAAGGAGCAGGAGCAGCACTGAGCTGGAAAGTTCAGGGGTCCTGTCCCTCCCTACACTGGCCCCAGAAGCATGGGGTTTCAGGTTTCCTGACCACTGCCAGGCCTCTACTCCCGCCTCCAAGGACAGGGAGAGAAACTCTGGCTTGCTCTTAAGAGGTAGCATTCCAGCAATAACTCAGCTAGGGAAACTTGTGAAAAACCAGATGTCAACGAGAAAGGCTCTCTTCAGAGATGGGCCCTAGAGATGAGTGGTTCATAAGGGGCCGGGGGCCTTTGTTTTAAGTGGGCAACTCCAGAAATGGGAAGAAAATGGAACCGCGTGGACCCCTGTTTTACAAAGCCAGAAAATTATGATTTCTGGCAACGAGGTGGCCAGCCCCTACCCTGATGTTCCAGGGACAATGTTCAGTAATACAGGGGAGAGAACCCTTCCTGAGAGCCACTCCCATCAAGAAGGCCATCAGGAACATCACAGCCTAACACATTAGAGCATACGCAGGAGGCCCCCTAACCCAGGCTACTTGGTAAGATGGGGTGACTCCCAGGACGGAAGAGGCAGGAGGGCCCCCCACCCACCCACAAGCAGAAGGTCACCTCTTCTGCCTTTTAGAAATAGTGTATCAATTCCCAGATACAGAATGAAGCCAAGGCCTCAGACAAACACAGAGGTCATCTGAGGGACTCCTTCCCAGAGGGATCCCCAGACTTCCAAAGCTGGTATCCCCTGGACAGTGTCCCAGAAGGAATGAGGGTGACTGAATAGGTGGGCAGTAATCGACTTAGCAAAGTGCTCTTTGTGGAAGGTCTCTCTTCCCTGCTAACCCTGAGACCCGCATCCTCTCATTTGCTCCTTCCAGAAAACTCTCCAGCAGCATCACCTGCCCACAGACTCCGATCTCTGTCAACTCTCTTTGTCAAAGGCTAGGCAATGTCCCCTGGGTTTTCTGCTTGGCTCTGCCTTTCGTAAGTGAGATGGGGCTGAGAACAAGGGCACTATTTAAATGACACAACTTTCTTTGGGAGTCAGCGTTTCCTTTCCATTGAGTACCCTGCCTCCTGGCTGACCTGTCCAGGCAGGAGTACTGAGGTTTGTCCAGCAATGGGCACAGCCTGTACTGTAGTCCAGCTGCACAGCCTGGCTCCTCTTGGCTGTTCCCGTTGCAGAGATGCACCCTGGGCCTTGCAGCACAAGATGGAGATTCCTTTGTGCTTCCAGGAGCTCAGTAGCTGGGCCTCTGGGTTGGGTCAGTGGTCTCCTCTTACATCACATCATAAGGAGGGTTTAACTGAGCATCTACCACGCACTGGAGGGCAGCCGGCCCAGTTCTCCATGATTCCCACTCTTGGCCCACCCTCTTTGTCAAATGTTTTCAAAGAAATTAGTTGTAGTTTGATAACTTCACGAGGAGTTGGCCTCCTTTACACCTATCCATTTTACAATAACTATAAAATTCACATTTCAAGAGAGCCCCTCACACATTTCTCCAGAGATGAGGTGTGTGGAATCCATGGCAGAGAGGTAGGATTCCCCCATGCCAGGATGAGGGGTCCACCAAGACAGCAAATCTACACTGTGTGCTGGGCCTCCCCTCAGGGCCTGAGAAAGGAGGGTACCCAGAAGCTGCCTCAAATCACAGAGAGGGGTATTTGGATTACAGGGATCAAACACCCAAATGCCCTGCTAGGCCATCAAATGGTAAATTAGACACAAACTTCAACAGGGTTAAGAGGTATTGATGAGAATAAATTGAGAAAAACATAGAGATTTTTATTGAGTGCTTTATTTTTACGGAATGAAAATTGAATTACTTAGCTGGTCAATGAGCAAGTCAATAGGGAAAAATGCCTAAAAGCTAGAAAGAAAAGAAAGAAGCAAGAACTTGAAATGTGGCCTGCAGGTTCCACAGTACCTGGAGGTCACTTCCGCCTCAGGAATGGTGATGCCTATGTTGGCCCAGCACCACGCCAGTCCAGTTCTGTATCACACAAGGGATGGACATAGACTCCCTGGGCTCGCCAGCAGCCTCAGTCTTGAGTCTCAGAGATACCCTGGCTCCAGCAACAGCTATGCCATCCTCCTTCCAGGGCACGGGTAGGCCGTGGTAGTCTCAAGGTTCTCTAAAGATGGCTGCCATACACCAATCTGACAGATGTCAAAATTCAAGACCGCACAAAAGGGTCTTTGCTACGACCATGCAAGTTCATGCTCAGTCCAGAAACGAAACAGTCCCCCTGTGACCCAGCAGTTCTATATCCAAGAAAATACCTGAAGAGCCTGAAACCAGGACTAAACAGTTAGTTACTATGGGTCTGCATTCACAGCTTCATTCACTATAGCCAAAGGTGGAAATGATTCAACATCCATCATCAGATGAATGGAAACAATATGTGGTCTATCCACTCAATGGAGTATTACATGGCCCCCAAAAGGGGACATAGGGCATGAGGCTAACAAGCCAGTCACAGAAGGACAAATAACTGTAGCACCCACTCCAACGAGGTCCAGAGCTTTCAAACTCACAGAGTGATGGCTACTGGACCTGGGGGAATTAGCACTTAGTAGAGACAGTCTCAGCTGGGGAACATACTAGAAATGAATGGTGGGGATGGTTGCACAGCAACACAAGTACCCTGATGCTGCTGAGCTGTTCATTTAAAAATAGGTACAACGAGATAACGTTATATAACCACAATTCAAACCACAGTAAAGAAAAATAAAAAATATTTATTTTAAAAAATGTTCACACTTCTCATTTACATTGTGTGTGTGTGTGTGTGTGCGCGCGCGCGCCCATGCATGCACACGCACGCATTCATGCGTGCTGTGACATGTGTGGAGGTCAGAGGCTCTCCTTCTACCGTATGAGTTCCAAGGATCCCACCCTGATCCTTGGGCTTGATAGCAAGCACCTTTACCTGCTGAACCACCCAACTGGCCCCAAAATATTTCTTATATTTTTTTTAAAAGAGAGAGAAAGAGCCAGAAGGCTTGTGTTCAAGATTAGTGAAATTCAAACCATGCCTGGGACCCTTACTGGCTATTTCCAGCAAACCCTAAGGACAACTGCATGCATATTGGTCATAGCTGTAAATGATATGGTAGTATGTATCATCTATACAATGAGGGGGCACAGGCTGATTAGTGGCGGGCTCTAAGGGGCTCATTTTATTGTCCCTAATCCAGAGCTCTATGCAAACAGAGAAGAATGTGCCGATAAGGTCAAACTCTATTGGAGGCAGAGGCAGGAGGTGAGCCTCAGTAGCAGAGGACACCTCTCCTCTGAGCCCCGGCAATGGCATCTAGTCTGCTACTTCACGAATACACAAGGGCAAGCAAACTCAAAAAGAACTCTCGACTCCTGCACTTGGCCTGGTCCACGAGCATCAGGAAATGGCGTCCACAAGAGCAGTGCTGTGCTCAAGTTGAGGCTAGCTCAGCAATGGAGCAAATCACCTGCTTCTGCAGAAAAATTAGTAAGGAAAGGAGACTGCTGTTATTTTAAGACCTCCGAGACCCGAGTGAGAAGAAACTAATTAAATGATTGTAATTTTCTGTGCAAATAAGCAACCAACCGCTACAGAAACACAAACTAGGAAGGGGCTTTTCCACCTTCAAAGAATGGTGGACTTCTTATTTCATATTTCTAGCTTTCCAGGGCCCACTCTCACTCAGGTAGCACTAGTTGATGTTCAAATGATGAATGGAGCTTAATTGGATTCAGGGTGATGAGCACTCTGTGGACTGGCAAGTGTCAGCGATCCCAGGGTGTCATGGAAAAGGCCCAGCACCTGCCATCACCATCACCCAGAACCTACACGGGTTGGGAGCCAGATGCCTGCGTCTTCAGTTTCCAGCCTTGTGGGACAGATCCAGGAAGGCCTGTGGTTGCATGGACCTGCTGTGTGGGGCATGTTCATCCCCACCATCCCTCGGCTTGTTCACACCCACAATCCAGATCACACCCACCCAAGACCCAGAAAGGGTTTCCCATAGCCAAAGCAGCCATGAAATGACCCAATATAAGTGTGCACCCTGCTGATGTCCATGATGCCCAGGCTGAAAACCAGCCTAACACACATAGATTGATATCTACATTTTACAGACTAGAAGTCCTGAGGGACAGAGCACAGCCCTGATCCCTGTACCTGAGGAGCAGTCCTGGTGACACCATTACGCCCCCAGAGCACCCATCAAGATGATAAAGCAGAAGTGGGCGCTTGGCAAGGTCAATAAAGAATCCCCTCTTAGAGAATGGGTCCAAGAGGGCTCCAACCAGAAGGCAGTGTGTAAGCTCAGGCACCCAGCTGATTCTCCAGGCCCTCCAAGTCTGTGCGTGCGCCTTTACATCACCCCCTGGCAAGTCCTGGCCTGACTGGAAATTCATCATCGTGGAGTAACGGCAACTCTGGAGAGGCCTGTGCAAGCCAGACTGCACTCTAACCCTGAGGGGGTGCATGGATGAGCTAATTTATGAGGCTGTGCAGACGAGCTAATTTATGACCCTTTTAGAATGAGTTCTGGAACCTTCTGCAACTACAGGCTAAAGAGGCCCTTCATTAAAGCAGGAGTGGGTGTGTGAAGTGCGTCAGGAACTTTGCTGAAGGGCTGTCCTGGCACCTCTGAGCCAGGCTTCCTGGTGGCAGACATGTCCCTTCTCTACCCACAAACTCTCCAGACTTCTAAGGTCCTCACCTCCCTTCGGCCTCAGTATCCCCACTTTCCCAGTCTCCACCTCAGACCAGGTCTCCTTGTCCTTCAGAGTGGCTCCATCTGAGCCTCCTTCAGGAAGTCTTACCAAATTCCCCAGCCCACGTGTTCACACAGCCCTGAGGACACTCTGGACAGAATTCTGTCCCAATTCAGCATCTCGGCAGGCAAGGCCTTTGCTTCACTGAGTTCCATGGGGCAGCCCTGGCAGTTAACCCTGCCAGGTACACACGAAATGCTCTGCAAATATTAGCTGAGTCCACAGCTCCTGGGAGCTGGGACCGACACTGTTGCTAGAAAAGAGAGAACAAGGAAGTGATGTCCAAGGTCTTTGAAAACCGCAAAGTGGAAGGTGTTGACAACATGCTGGTTGCCCCCCCCCATGCTGCCCAGGCTCCACACAGGTACCCAGGCCCAACTACCAGCCTGACACATGAATTGTTATCCATGCTTTATCAACTAGAAGCAGGTTCAGAGATGTTCTATCCTCACCCAGCCTGGCTGGGCCTGATACTGGAGTTCACACTGGAGCCTTAGAGCATTAAGGCCGGCACCTACAGCAACATTGAGAAGAGGGAGCTGTGGGTACCAGCACTAGGCCTTGCAAGCTCTCCCTCTCTTCAATCCTGCGCTCCACATATGTAAAGTATGAATAAACTAAATGTATACACAGAGCCCATAGTTGGTAGTGATTTGGAACTCACCTGGCACTACTGCTCATGTTACAGATGAGGAAACCGAGACCCAAGAACGCATGGGTGCATGGGTAAACACTTTCAGCAGGGCAGGCCCTGGAGGGATGGGCTTCTGACTGAGGGTGGAGAGGAATGAAAGCCCAGGGTTAACGGGGGACAAGTGGACATCCTGGAGGACAGAAGAGCAGAGTTCCCGGGGTCAGAGCCTGAAAGAAGGGCATGAGCCCCACCACACAGGGGCTCGCACTAGTGAATACACCCTCAGCCTCCCACCCTTGGGATCGCTTGCCATAGGGCCCACCACATGGTGGCTCACACCAGCTCCCACTCTGCAAAGCCTGGAGCAGACATGGCATTCCCTTCTCAAACAATTCGAACTCTTAGAGCTCAGTGATTCTAGAAGAGCATGAGAGCTTCCCAAACATGTCTCCTGTGGCCTTACTGGCCATACATGCCCTGCATACAAGAGCTGAAGGCAAGAACCCTCCATTCATCCCAGTCACCCTAGATGCTACACACACACACACACACACACACACACACACACACACACACACACACACACGAAGGCGAAGGCAGGTCTTCTAGACTCTGGACTCTGGGTTGCCCAGCAGAGAACTAGGTCCATGGGTAGTACTGGGTAAGTGAAGCTGGGACCATAAGGGATTCTGAGAAGTGACAAGAACAGATCAGACCTGAGGTGCCCAGAGAAGGTGACACAAAGTGCAGGAGAACCTGACCCCACAGTGACCTTGGAGGAGAATGCAAAGGAAGGCCGCTGACCTCCAGTCAAAGAAGGTGCCCGTGGGGAAGATGGAAGTGGGTGGGGCCACCAGTGCCAAGAGCCCCCCTCAAGCCCCAGCCAGGTCTGTGAAGAGCTCAGGTGGCGTGCACTGTGGAGTGGAGGAGCCCCGCAGTCCCGTCAGCCCCAAATGCCCCTCCCATCCAGACCTCTGCTGCTCCCCACACCCGGCTCACTGACCTGGTCAATTAATTTTCCTCAGGCTCCTCCATAGCTGAAATGAGCTGTCCAGTCCCAGCCTTCCCAAACCCCATCCGTGTCTCTTCATCTTCCCCGACTCAGTCTCCATGTACTTCAGGCCCTGGGGCTCTTGTTTGCATAGGAAGGTGTCATCCCACAGGCTTTCCTGAGTGTCAGCCTGGGCCCAAGGAAAAAGGCAGCATGCCTCCCTCCCCTGCCCTCAAGAATGGCTCTTGGTGTCACCAGGGCACCCACCACCACCACCGAATTGGGAAGAAAGCTATACAGTATACAAATGATCATGCTCACGCACAGATTCCAGAAGGGCCCTTCAGCACCTGTGAGCGCTCCATATAATGCCACTCTGCATAACACAGAAACCAGGGCACCCTTAGCACGAGACCCTGGACACCCTCAGCACAGGACCCTGGGGTATCCTCACCATAGAGCAGGAGGCTCAAGAGTATGCACCTGTGGTTTGCTCCACAGACCCTGTGTCACAGTACACTGCTCTGTGACTGCCACCTGTCACACGGCACAGCCATCTCTGTCTCTCTCCTCATTCTTCATCCAGACACTAGACTTAAGGTCCTGACAGGCTTGCATGCCAGTGCCAAGCTCCTGACAGCCCATGTGACAGACACTCAACATCAGCCACAGCATCCTTGGTCACTGTCTCACTTGGGTGGCCACGGGACACCTTGGTAGTGGCTGCAAAGACAAACGCTCAGCGCCTACAAGCTGTCAGTCTCAGCTTCCATGGGAAGCCAGACTCCAGCCCCAGAACAAAGGGGGACTGGCTACCCGGAACCTTGAACTCAGGAATTTGCAATGCCCGGGAGCCACTGAGATGCTTCTACTAGGACACTACAAAGCCACAGCTATAGGAAGGCTGTAAGTCAGAAGGACCCATTCATTCAGATGCCAGAAGGTACCAGTGGGTGGCGGACACAGACCTGGGGCCTCAGAGCCCAGCATTGAAGAAAGTGAGAGGCCCCCATTCACCCTCACCTGGGCACCTCCCTCAGACTCAGTGTCCCCAACACAGCCCAGGCACGACCTAAACAGCACATAGTCCCTCTAGCCTCAGCCCTGCACCCCTCCTGTGGCCTTTCTGGTCCCACCCAGGCTGAGTGTCATAGCTGTACACCATGCTCTGATCTACGCATTTTGCATGGAAACCTACTAACCTGCGAGTCCATCTTTCCTGGGTGAAGACAGAGGCCTAGAGCATCTCCCCCATCTGTCCTAGGGGCCAAGGCCAGAAGGCGAGCCCGAGACACACCCAGCCCAGCAGGCTCCAAACTTAATTATCCACCAACCCAACACTGCCACAGGCTCGACAGCCATGTACCTGGGGAGTGGGGGGGGGGGGCAGGGACAAACTTCCCCCTCCTCCCAACTTATCTCCTCAGGGTTCTGCTTCCACACAGAGCATTCAGTGTCTCCATGACCTTCCATTTCCTACCTCACAGGTCTCACCAGGCTGCCTCTCCTGCTAGCACTTTCTCCCTCTCTCATCTGCTCCACCTGCTTGCCCTTTGGACCAGCCCTGAGGCCGCCTCTTCTATGCTGCCCTCCCTGATGATGCTCTCCAACCGTCTGCCCGCTTGCGTCCATCAGTCCGTCTCACCTCTCCCGCCAGATGACACGTTCAGATAATGGCAAGTGAGATGTGACCTCTACCCCCTGCTCCTGGGGGGTGAGGGGGGGCTAAATTGTGTTATGAAAGTTCATAAATTGAAGTCCTAATCCCGGACCTCCCAACTTGACTGGATCTGGAGTAGGGTTTCTAACACTGATTCCAACATAATGAATCTGTCGAGGTGGCCTTACCCAAATTGATGTTCCAACGGGAAGGAATAATCCCATCCCAGGTGCAAACAAAGGGACAAAAGGAGCTTGCTGTCCATGGCCCACACTGTCACGGTCCTTTGTCACAAAGTTAGAGCAAACAAATGCACCTGCCCTCAAGAAATCTGACATGTGCAGGGGTCATGGCAGAATGCCCATACAACTAAAGCAGAGACCATGATACTTCTATACAAGGAACCGAGGCAAATAGGCTGCCTTTGACCTTCCAACGCTTGCTTGCGCTCTCTGCGTTTACACAAAAATGACACAGGTGGGAAGTCCAACCAATGCCTGGGGTGGGGTGGGGTGTGCTTACTCTGCCCAGAATTAGCTGTGAACACTCACCACCACCCCTGGGAGACACAGCACAGGGTGAGGCAGGTGGGAAAGAGGCAAATGGTCAGTCTGAGGAACAGAGATGGGTCCCGGCTGTGGGAAGCTCACGTCCAAGTTGAACCTTGAGTCAAAGTTGCGATGCAAGAGCCTTGTGGGAAGGAGCCCGGGGGAATTCTCCCCCCCCCCAAAAAAAAACAGTACCTCACACTCCTGCCAGGCTAACAGGAAACCGCCACCCTCAGATGGAGCCCAGCACTGTGGCCTGTTTCATGCCTTCGTATAATCCAACCGCAGTGGAGATGCAGGGCTTTGTATGCACAGCCCAATCTGGGTGTATCAAGAGGCAACCATAGACCGTTTCCATGAAGCACTCATCTTACACATAACAATGTGTTGCCACAGCCAGACGTCAGCTGGAGAGGCCCTGTTTGAACTTCCAGGCGAGCCCCCTTCCCTATCTCCATGGGAGCAGGAAGAACTGAGACTTTGCAAGGGAAGCTCACATATGTCCCCAGAGCTGCAGCGACAGGGACTGTCGGGGAACCAGCTTTCGTCCTGCAGTCCCTCAGCCCATCCCTTATCGGGGTGTGCTCTCCTGCCATTTCTGAGAGCCCATGCCCCTCCCCCAGAGCTCTTATTTTGAAAAGCACCTGACATGATAAAGCAAAATGCTCTTCGGTGGACCCAATCAGAATCCGCAGAGGGCAGGGGCAAGCAGCAGAAAGGCAACTTCATAAAGACAGCACTCAGCAAAGAGTCCCTGGGTCTGCTCCTTTCTCATCCAAGCTTGCAAAGGTGGTGCTTCAAGCAAGAGGTACAGCCAGCTGCCAAGTGCTGGCTCTCGTCTCTGACCCTGTGGCTGCACATTGAGCATGGAGGGAGCAGCACGCTTCCAAGACACTTCACGAGCCAAGAATGTGCTATGCACAATCAGACCTAAGAGAGCCATGTTTAAAGGGACCAGTTTACTGAGGCAGCTCTCAGGGGCAGCCCTCACCTATCTTTTTCCATTCCTAGGTTTTCTCAGGCAAGGGAAAACCTCTCAGAGCATCCCAGCCACGGGTGGCCAGGTTTTCTGGAAAGAATCCCATCCCATCTTCCTTACCGCCCAGGGCTGAGTGCAGTGAGTGAGGAGGAGGAGGAGGAGGGAGAAGGCTCAGGTCAGATTCCAGGCACTGTGTCCATGCTGTCCCACACACATTCAGCTGGGTGTCAGCTAAGTGCCAGGCTGTGCCCTACTGTCCACATCTTATGCCGGCTCCTACGTCATAATGGCTGCAGGAGAGGGTCCCTCAAGGCTTCTTCCCAATTCTTTGGCCAGTCATTCTCCATCCTCAACTCTCCAAGGAGGCCACTCAGGAGCCAGGCTCTGAGCCTAGAAGGGGTCCAACTGGACACCAAGCTATCCTAGAGGTAGTTGGTCCAAGCCCCACCCACCCAGTGTCTCACACTCTTCTTTCATACCTTCCTCCCATGAAGCTAAGTGACAGAGTGAGAAGAGTAAGCTAGCTGGATCAGCAACCTCAACATTCCAAGCCCATGGAGCTTACTCTCCCAGTCCCTTGCAGTCGTTTTCAGTCCCTGGTTTCCTGGCTGCCTTTCAGTTCTGAAGAACAGCCTGTGGCACAGGGGACACCGTTTAACTTAGTTACTAGCCATCTCTGAATGACTGGGACCAGCGACATAACTAGAGTCTGAGGCCTTGCTCAAGGTTCAGATGAGGGGGCATCAGGGCACCTCCCTGCCCTTGGGAGGAGCACCCTGACTGCCCCCTGCTGGCCAGCTGCATCCACAGCACTAGCTCTGCCCTCTGAGGGCTGTTAGTCTTCCCCAGATGCCATTAACTAGGCACAAGTGAAAACACCTGCATCCTGGATGCAGACAGCCAGTGGGGGAGGGGCCAGCAGGACTGGGCTTGGAGCCAGCCAACGCCACTTGGTTGTCCGTCCTCCAGCACAAATGGAAACCTCCTAGCAGTCACCAAGTGTGCTAGGAGAAGGAACAGGGGTAAAAGTGTCTGCAGCCCCCAACAACCAAGAGAGGACACCTGCCCACCCCACCTCCAGTACATGCAGGAATTCTGGTCCTATGTATTTTCACCCAAACTTGGGAGATAAAGAGATGGAGCCAGCTACTGGGGGTGGGGGACACGTGGAAAGTGTGAGTGGACAGTGGCCTGCCAGTGAGGAGGGATTCCTACCTCCCTCTTCATGAAACACACTTTCCCGGATAGCACAAACTTGCAGAACTGACGTGCATACACCTGGGACTGCCCAGTGGGGACAGAGTGACTGTGGCTTTTAACCAGGATGAACAAAGCCCCTGAGGTACACCACCAAAACAGGAACGGGAGAGGCTAGATCCTAGATGTTGGTGTGTAAGGATACTGGAGGTCTCCAGCCACAGGGAGAGATATGGGAGAAAGGCAGGGAGTGGGCACCCAGCGCTAAAGATCTCACATCGTTAAATGACGTTAAACACCCTAGGTCCTAGGTCCGGGTGGACCAAAGATGGCCATGGGACACACGAGGAGGAACAAACCTAGAATTAAAAGTCTTATAACAGGGTATGGAACTGACAGGGTTATCCTGGCCCCCAAGATGGGGGTAGATCGGGTCGTAGGGACTTCCCGAACCAGCAATTCCAGGGGTGCACGCTGGAGCCGCTGGGTGCAGTGCAGTGTGTGGGCGACCCACCATCCACGCGGCACAGAGCTAGGTGTCCCTCAAGAACCTGGAGTCATGCTGTCCCGATCCTGAAGACTCTAGGGACTTCCCCGTAGCCCAGAGACGCTTGGGGGTACCCAGATCTTCGGAAATGCCACCTGAGAAAGAACGAATCTCGCAAATTTGAGGACCCTTCCAAAAGTAACCCATAGCCAGAAGCCTGTAGGGGCGCCCCCGAGGTGACCCGAGTCCCCCAAGTGGCCAAGAATGCCCAGCAGGGGTGACCGCGGGTGGTCCGGAAGTGGGGGGGGCTGTGGTGGTCTCCCTGAGTATCCAGAGGTGTCCGGGAAGGGCCGGGGGCGCAAGGAGGTCACTTACGCTGCTGTTCTCTCCTGTCCAGTGCACCATTGCCTGGTTGTGTGTCGCGTCTCCCTTGAGCACGAACGACGTGCTGATGAGCGAGACCTGCGCGCGGGAAGCCGAACCGGCCACCGGCGCCGCCCGCGCCCAGCGCCCCTTGCCCGGAGCTGGGGCGCCATCTGAGCTTGGATCCGAAGCAAGACCCGGACCATGACCCGGGGCGCTGGGCTCGGATTCTCGTGCCTGAGGATCCTCACGATCGCCGGACTCCGTGTGCCCCGCGTGCAGCAGCCGGGTGACCTGCACGCTGGGACCCAGGCGCCCGGGCTGGGGGGAGCTCCCCGCCGCCCCGCAGGCAGTCCCCAGCACCAGCACCACCAGCACCAGCGGCCACAAGCGCGGCCAGCGCGGCGGCGGCGGAGCATGGGATTTCAGGACCGGCACGGTGAGGCCAGGACGCTTCGGGGCGCTCGGGGTTCCCTGGGGAGCCATGGTCGCCGGTAAGCAGCAGCGGGGCGCTGCGGGCGACACCGCGGCCGAGAGAGCGGGAGGGCGCTTGGAGCTCGAGCAAGAGCGCAGAGAAAGGAGCCAGGAGGGAGGGAGCGCGGGAGGAGGGGACTCAAAGCCGCCACGCAGCCAAGAGAGCACCGCCACCTGCCGGCCGCACGCGAGCTGCAGCTCTGGGCTGGGCCGGGCCAGACCAGGATGTCCTGAGCACAGTCACACCTCCAAGACCCCTTCCTTCCTTCACAGTGACTCCCAGACTCACCCTAGATACTCTTCTCCCTCCCTCTTTCCATCCTCCCTGCCTTTCTCAGGACGTTTACGGAGCACTTACACTTGGCCAGCCAGAGTTCCAGGCACTTGGGGCACAACGGGGTGCAACAAAGGGAGATAGGCCACACCCAAGTAGCCTGGTTAGAGGCCAAACAACTCCAGAGCAGCCCATCAGCAGAAGCGTCTCCTCTGGACGCTGCTGGAGAGGGTCAGGGAGAATGGATACCTGAGAGTCATGAAAACCAGAGATGTTCTAAGCAGCTGAGGACTGTGACTTGGGGTGTCACCCCAAGGCCAACGCAGTACCTCAGACAGGCTTCATCTCCCACCCCCAGGGGGAGCCCCTGAGCAGAAGACTATACCTGTGTAGGGGTAGCCAGAAGAGAAGGACAAAGAGAGGTCCAAACCAGACAGCCTAGGCTAACAAAGTTCCCAGCCAAAGTCATCGGGCCGCTTTAATTCGATGTCCAGGCAAGCAGCCTTCATTGCCAGCCCCTCTGCCACTCAGACCAGCTTGGGAGGGTACAAAGCAAGAGCCCTCCAAATGATGAGCAGATGAGCCCTGCCCCCTCTCTTCTCAAGCTCAGGGTTCAGGTCATACTCCACTGCCTGCTGGGTGTCTTCACTTCAGAGAACCAAATCTAGCGGAGGACAAAGTATCCAGCAAAGTCTGAACTTGCCAGCAAGGCTGAAACTCCAGCGCCCCCTCCAGGAGCTCCTGCTCTCCAGAGGCCACTTTGTCAGAGCTGCCCCTGTGCCCAGCAGTGAGCCTGACTGAAGCCCCTGTCAGGTGCCCAAGAAGGTCTCCTCCTGTGGAACGTGCTCGGGCTGCACCCTGATTTCAACTTCCAACCTGAAATTTTCAGGAGCTGACGTCAGAAGCCAGGCAAGAAGGGAGGGTGCACAGCTGTGTCAACATTTGGTCCTAGCAAAGAAAGGCTGGTAAAGCTGTCAGTGTCTGGGGAAGGTGGCAGAGAAGGATGGAAAACTAGCAGGGAATGCACTGACTCCCATGGTGCCTTTCCCAGCTGGTGGGAGGGGGCTGCAAGTCATAATTGTAAGCCACCACTGCTGTGGTCTCCTCCAGCTTTGAATAAGTTTGGCTTTATTGTATTTCAATATTTTTGTAAAGCTTCTAAGTAATAAGAGAAAACCTCACACCATGACAGACTACTAAATACCTACTGTGTGTTGGGCATTTTCTTGGGGGCTTCTGTGCCTGGTAGGTTACCACTGCAGGTTATCATATGCCATCTCATGGCCAGAACAGTGGATAGAACTGTCCACATTTACAAATGAGGAAACACACTCAGACATTCAGTTACAGCCTGAAGTCACCTAGCCGGTGCATGTCAGGAGCCAGATTCCAACCCAGGTGTTCTGATCCGATGTAGCATCCTCCAAACCACCCATACCTCTCATCACCTGGGAATGGGGTTCTGGAATACTACTCCCTTCAGGAACTCAGATCCAGAGGATGGAGTCAGCCAGACCTGAGATAGGTCACAGAGATTTGGTCAAGCCCCCCCCCCAATAAATAGAGGAGATAGTCCAGGCCTGGAATACAGGTGTGATGTCCTGCCAGTGCTCCTTCCAGAACAATCTATTGCCTCTACTCCAGAGAATCTAAAGGAATTTGGAAGAGTATAGCTGGTTCATCTCTTCCATGAACCTAGAGCTGTTGGGGTCATTCAGTTTACAGCTGTAGCTGGACCCAGGGACAAAGATGAAGGAGAGGAGGCTCAGGCCCAGCAGGACTGACAGATACTAAATATCTCAGCTACCAGCTTGCACTGGGGAAAAAAGAAAGTTGCTGTGTGATGAAGGGTGAAGGGAGTGGGGTGGAGGATGTTCCACTTATTTTGAGGTAACGTAGAACTGTCAACCAAGGTGGCAGGTGTCAAGATGGAGCCAGCCCCAGCCATGACAGGTGCTGTCCTGTCGTAGCAGAAGAGGGGGAAGCCCTTGAGTGGTGATCCCACAGTGTGCCCAGGAGTAGCCCAATTGGTATTCAGGGGCTGATGGCGTGTGGCTGGAGTGTTTGAAGCAGGGGAGCGAGGTTATTGGTTGCTTTGGGTTTGGTTTGGTTTGATTTATAGCTGCCATACTGGCCATGAAGACAGGCACATAGACTCGAGGCAACTGCCGCAGAGAGCTAAGAGAGAGGATGTGGGGGCTGGAACAGAGGAGAGAATAAAGAAAAATTCTGCAGAGACCTGTCACCCACTTCTAGGAACTTCCCGCTTGCTTGCATTCACCTTCCTCAGAGACCCAGAGCCAAGACTTGGGGGCTCACAGATGCAAGAAGAAAGTAGGAGAGCAGAGAGAACTGACTGGCCACCTCTAGGCATCGAGTCTGATGTCCCCAGCTACCGTAAACAGGGAACACTGTCAGCAATGTATGTCAGGGTGGCCAGAGGCTCAGCACACAAAGGGCTAATGGGTTGCCTTTCCTGAAGCCTACTAAGAGTCTCAGGGCCCGAGCACATACATGAGCTATGATTCCGCACGGGCCCTCCAAGGGAATCAGAGAAATGCAATTCTCTTCAGGGCCATAAGGCTGCTGGTATTGAAAATACAGAGGCCCTAAAACGGAGCCTCCCCAGACACCTCACCACCAGCTCTGTTCCCTGCTCCACACCCCAGAGAGGATCAAAAGTTGATCCTGCTCCGGGAACCTCACAGCTTCACCGACAGTGACACTAAGCAAGTACTCCAAGGGAAGGAAGAGTCTGGGAGTCGGTCCAGCAGTGACCTCCAGATCTGGTCCTGAATGTCCACTGCAGACCAACCTGGCTCCAGGTGGACTCGCTCGCCAAACTCACACATAGGGAACGTGTCTCCACAGGAAGCGCACATGGAACTGAGCCGGGGACCCTGATTATCCAGTGTCCCATTTCGCCAGGTACTCCACCTGCAGCTGGTCCTCAGATGTCTCAGCTGTCAAACAGACCCAGCCTGCCTTGAGCCTGAGCTTCTCAAAGTGCAGTGCCTGGGTGAGCACGGGCAGTGTTTTCAGGGCACTGGTGAAAAATGCAGGCTCCTGGCCCCACACAGACCTAGAAAAAACAAAAGAGCCGGGTGTGATCCAGGCCCAGGTCTTAGCACATCACTGATAGGTCTCAAACACCCCAAACTTGAAAGCTAACCTATCCCGGTGACCCAGGCTGCTTTTTAGGCTTGCCTGGGAAACTTGAAGAACATTCCAACACCTGGGTCTGGCTTCCAGCCTCGTGTCTTCTGAGGTTGGAGCCCCAGTATTCAGTCACCTTAAGTTCCTGGGGTGATCTGACTGTGTCCCCAGTGCAGATCACTGTCCCCACCATTTCCCCCAGGGCTGGATGGGATGTCAGACACGTGCACACCCTAGGTCTGAATGATGAGATCTAACCCTGATTAATGTCATGAATTTTCCTCTTCCTCCTCCTCTTCTTTCGAGACGGGTCTGGCCTGGACCTCACTATTTGAGATGGCCTCAAACTCATAGGAATCCACCTCCCTCTGATTCCAAAGGGCTGGAATCAAGAGCACGCACCACCATGACTGGTCCCAGCGATGGATTCTTATAAGAAGTCAGGGGAGATGGGGATGACAGTATAGGCCTGGAACTCCAGCATCAAGGAATCTGGATAGAGGATCTAAAGTCAACCTGGGCTACAAAGAAAGACCCAACCATCCACCCCCCAAAAAAAGCAAAAAGGGGGTAGGAAATAGAGGAAGGGAAGAAAACAAAGGAGAAATGAGGGAAAGAAGACAAATACAACAAAAGTTTAAGGTAAGCCAGGAGATGGTGGAGGTGTACACCTTTAATTCCAGCACGCGAGAGTCAGAGGCAGGTGGATCTCTTTGAGTTCAAGGCCAGCCTGGTGTACAGAGCTACACAAAGAAACCCTGTCTCAGAAAAATAGAAAAAGAAAAACAAAGTTTAAGGTAAAATAAAGGATAGCTTGAGAAGGCTAAAGGATTCAGGAGATAGTAAATATTAAGGGCCTGGAACACTCTCGTTGGGATTCTACTGTGCTCCAAAAAGTGACTTTCTGGTGGCAAACCCTGTCCCTTGCCAGTCCTGTGACTACACTGTGTCCCAGAAAGAGAAGGAATACTATTTCTTTTGTACACTAATCATTGCACTGGCTCATTAAAAAGTCACAGCTGTCTTAAGTTGCCAAAGGTCTCTATAGGTGATATTGTAGTCTTCATACATGTGAGAAGTTAAAACTGTGAAACTCCTCAAGTGGGGCCAATCTCAGAGACAAGCAAGGGACCTGGGAGTGAGTGCCACATGAAACAAGGGATTCGGCCTCGGAGAAGCCCCTAGGGCACTGCCCACATCTTTCAGCTGTCTCTGGCAGTAGTGAGTAGCAGAGACATCTCCTTAGGACTCCTAAGGATAAAAGGCGATAGCTCTGAGGCGGAAAGATCAAGTGTAACATCTCCTTGTCAGGTTGTCAGGGGCAACAGAGCAAGGCAGCAGGGACAGCAGTGGGTCAGATCCTTAACTGCGATCAGGAGCCGGAGTGTGGCACAGAACAGGCACCTTGGTGAGCCAATAAAGAGTAGAAACAGGAGAAACGTGGGCCCTGTCGTTCTATGCTGTGGTGAATTTTAAAAGGCTTGATTGACCCTTGGAACACACCTCTGTGGACCAGCCAGCCCCTGGTGCTAATGAGAGGCATGGTTAACACACTGCAAAGGGAACAGGTTCATTTCTTCCATTCACCAAGTGTTTACAGAGCAACTGTTGTGTGCCTGGCACCATTTGGGGCCCCAGGAGGGTGGCAGGAGACTAACCATGCAAAATCCCTGCCTTCCTGAGCTTACATGCTGACAGCCACTCAGACCAGGAAGAACAGTAAGGGACAGAGTTCAAGCCCGGAAGCAGAGAGGGGCTGAGTGCCCCTCCTCCAACACATGCACATGCTCACACACACACAGAGAGAGAGAGAGATGCACATGCACGTGCGCACATGCTCGCACACACACATGCTCCTCCATCACTTCCCAGGACACATCCCAGGTTGCCTAAGGAATGTCTACTAGATCTGCCTCTTAAAGAGGCCCAGCCTCCAATCACAGGGGAGTTCCACTTATTATGCATATAAATGAGTTTCTGCACCATGCTACAAAAGTCATTTAGAAAATAGTAACTGCCATGTGGGCTGCTAAAATGTCCCCTTTAGGACAATAGTGGGATAGCCCTAGGTTGTCCCACTGACGTCCGTATGAGGTAGAGTCCATGTCAGTCCATTTTGACACTCGCCCTGCCGTCACAGTACACATTCATTTACAAAGCAAGCATTTAGTAACTGGGCACCATGTTCTGCATAAGAGTAGCCACTCCCTACCCACACTCATACCCACATCCTGCCACTACCACCATCACCCTACTGTACCGTCCAACATAAACATACTTCATCTCTCCAGCATCTCCAAGTCTCTCCGGCTGCATACTTTGGGTCTCTGACTCCCCATTTGTCAAAAGAGACTTGGTTTTCTTAGGGTTCTAAATACCCTCAGCCCCTGGGACCCCTTCAGACAGAAATTGCTGCCAACTCTCTGTCCATCTTAAGAAATCATGTGATTTTACACTAAGGACTGCAAGGTGCTGCAACTTAAAACCCTATTTGACTTTGCTTGATTCCATTGTTCCTGGAGAACACGGGCCATTATGGAGATATGTGCTGAGTGTGTCCAAAGGAAGATGAAGAAGGGTTTATTCTGCCCTTGAAGTACTGGTGCCCAAAAAAATACAAGTGTGCAGGTCTTGGATGATGAGTCAGGACCCAGTGGAAGCAAAACACACACACACACACTGCACACACACACAACACAATATACACACATACCACACACACACACAACACATTATACACACCACACACACCGCACACACACACTACACACACACAACACATTATACACACCACACACACACTACACACACACACAACACAATATACACACCACACACACACATCTCACACACACAACACATTATACACACCACACACACCGCACACACACACTACACACACACACAACACAATATACACACCACACACACACACATCTCACACACACAACACAATATACGCACCACACACACACACACTGTGCACACACACACACAACACATTATACACACCACACATACACTACACACACACAACACAATATACACACCACACACATACACACACATCTCACACACACACAACAATATACACACCACATAAACACACACATCTCACACACACACACAACACAATATACACACCGCACACACACACAACACAATATACATACCACACACACACACACACACACTGCACGCCACACTATACCACACACACAGGTGCACAGGAGTGGGTAGGGAGGCTCTAGGCTGCCTAGGAAGCAACAGTGGGTTCTTGGTAGAGGGCAGCCTCCAGGAAGACAGGCCCAGAGCCTTCAGGTCTCCACAGTCTAAGGTGCCTAGGCTTTATTCAGAAATCAAAGAGAACCTTCTATTGTTTTTGCAAATAGCAATCACACGATTAGATCTACGTTTCAGAAAGTGAGTTCTGGTAGCTTCTAAAGGCTGGAGGGAACAGAGAACAGAGTAGTCAGGACAAGGGCTAGGGCTAGGGACAATGAGATGTGAGCAGGAGAGTCATGCGGAGAAGAGGGTAGCGGAGCCCCGGAACCTAAGCTACACAGGGTGAGAATGAGAAAGCACACAGGGGGCCTTTTGCTGTTTGAGGGCATGGTGACGCCCTCTGTCCAGAGCACACCTATGTGAAGAAGGTGCCGGTGTGTCTCTGTGGCCCCTGAAGTGTCTGGGAGTCTTCCTGGAGGGATAAGCTGGAAGCAGCCAGGGGAGACTGCCCTGCCAAACTGGCCTCAGGTCTCAGTGTGTAACCCAAGCTCCTTTAATCCTTTCCCAAAGTCAGGTGTCAATGAAAGAGACAAGGATCCCGCCTCTACCTTTAGCTTTCTCTTCTAGAACCTGTGGTGTACAGATGGCAGAAAAGAGAGCCGGTGAACTCCAAGATGTTCCAGAAGCTAGGAGTCCATGCATCATTCCCATCGCACAGGCTGGGGCTAGCATGGGAGGCAGAGAGGCACAGAGCATGGGACATCATGCAGGCGGTGATACCACTGGGGAGAGCTCAGGAGCTCTTTGGGAATGGCTGAAGACTTGTGACTGCTGGACGTCAATGAGAGGACTAAGTAGAAAACACACTAAGCTCCTCAAGGCTGTGTCTAGGGGCTCATGACTCCTGGAGGCCAATGGGAAGACTAAGCAGGGAGGACTCAGAGGCTGTCTAGGTACTTTGGGAGATGACTGGGGAATTAGTGCAAAGCCTCTTGCTTCCCACACTGGCAGCCAGGAGCATTTGGCAACGTCTAGGCACACTACAGCTCTGGAGCTCACCACCAAGTCTCACCACCACTCTAGATTTCTCTGGGGGAGTCTTCCAGAACCCTCCGTTCTCATGGGCATTTGAGCAGCAGCTCGGTGCTCGTTTGTGAGATTCGTTTCAGAAATCACAAGTTTTGCTATCAATTACTCTAAGCGAAACTGATGTTGACTCAAACTGTTTCCAGGTTTAAGAATTTTTATCATGAAAATTTGGTGGAAAATCGTAGCTTGAACAATTTCAGTTTGAGGATTGATTAAAACTCATTTTTCCTCAAGAACAACTTCTCTACTAAAAAGTAGAGGACAGGAATAGGCTATGTCTTCAAACTGCACCTGGGAGGCTAGGCAAAATGTCCCCAGTCTGAGGCTATAGAGTCATAGGGTACCAACTTTTTGTTCACAATAACAGATACTTGCATTTTGAGTGGGTGGATGGATGGATGGATGGATGGATGAGAAGGTAGGTGGGCAGGTGGATGGATAAGTTGGTGGGGGATGAATGGATGGATAGATGGATGGATGAAAGATAAAGTAGGGGGGAATGGGACTTCGCAAGAAACACACCAACAAAAATAGAGATTGTTATTGACAGCCATAAATCAATAAATTGGGTCTCAATAAATACAGGAAAAACAATATTAAAAAAACAAAATTTCTAAGGTTGAAAAATATAGTAATATGGAAAACACGCTGAACTTCTTCAACAACAGATCTGAAAGATCAGAAAAAAAATATTGAAGAAATAAAGACTTTCCATGACCAAACAGGAAAGAAAACAGATCATCCTTGGCTGCCTGTGAGGTGGTGTCCACACACAAACACATTAAGTAAGAAAAACCCAGATAAGCAGAGAGAAAAGACGGTGCTAAAAATACATAAAAGAAATAAGGCAAAATTTCCTAAGGCTGATGTTAACTTTTAAATGTCTAAGCAATCTTACTACCTCCATACAAGCTAAATAAATGACTGCATAAGTGCACCACAAGCAAACAAGCAAAAAACACAGAAAAGCATGAAGAAGCAAGAGAAAAACAATTCATCACGTATTGAGGAACAATAATATAATTAACAACCTTTCATGGGCAGGGGACAGGACAGAAGGCTGTAGAATAGCTGTTTAAAAAAAAAAAAAAAAACTCAATTTAAAAAATCAATACCCAGAAACACTATCCTATCAAAATGGAAGTGGGGGGGGGAGAAACAAAAAAAATAGTGTTTTAAAGAAATAATTAAAAAATATTGGTAGAATTTCTTGTTAGTAGATATGCTTTGCCAAAAACAAATAAATAGATAATAAATAAATGCTGAAAGTCCATCAGACAGGAAGACTGGGGAGAGCTGAGTGCAGTCCACAAGAAGAGAGAGGAAGCGCTAAGAATGGTAACTGAGAAAGCTGATGTGAAATACTCTCAATTCCAGGCTGCTCCGGAATTAAAGACAGGCAACAAGTCTAGCGCATAGAAGGGGAAGAAGAGAGACACGCCAAAGCAAACCTTTAAAAGTTAGCATTGATCTGACACGTTAAAAGTGCTTTTAGTTCACAGATTATTCAAGAATGTCCTAGTTAGGGTTACTACTGTTGTGATGAAACACCACAACCAAAGCAACCTGGGGAGAAGGGGTTTATTTGGCTTACACTTCCTGATCACTATACATCATAGAAGAAGTCAGGACAGGATCCCAGAGGTAGGAACTGATGCAGAGGCCATGCAAGGGGCGCTGCTTACTGGCTTGTTTCCCATGGCTTGCTAAGTCTGCTTTCTTACAGAACCTGGTACCACCTGCCCAGAGATGGAACCGCCCACAAGGGGCTGGGCACTCTCCCGTCAATTGCTAATTAAGAAAATGCCCTACAGGCTTGCCTACAACCTAATCTTACGGAGGCATTTCCTCAATGGAGGGTCTCTCTCCTCAAATATATAACTTGTACCAAAGTGACATAAAACTAGTCATCATATATAGCTTTTTAAAAAGCAAGAAGTAAAATGGGACATTAAAAAATATTTAATATAGGCTAGAGATATGGCTCAGAGGTTGAGTATTGACTGTTCTTCCAAAGGTCCTGAATTCAATTCCTAGTAACCACATGGTGGATCACAGCCATCTATAATGAGATCTGTCTGATGCCTTCTTCTAGCATTCAGGCAAACAAGCAGAATATGTATGTATGTATGTATGTATGTATAATCTTTTGTAAAATGTTTAATACAAAAAAGCAGCTTAAAAAGCATAGAAGAAAAATAAGAGATCTATATAAATACAAAAATGGTGACTATAAATACAGTGTGATACAAATCACACACTAAATATGGATGGCCCAAACAAAGGCAGAGATTGTAAAGCTGGAAAATTAAATAAGGTATTACTAGGTTATATTTTTTAAAAATGCCATGTACTGTGTTCAAAGACACAAGACTGTCAGAGACAGCAGAATAGAACTATAATATGTCATAAAAGCACTAACTACAATCATTCTAATATTTAACAAAATAAACTGAAAGACAAGAATACTACTAGCCACAAAGGGATTAATTTCCAATGGCCAATGGGTCAAAACATTAAAAAAGATAGAAAAAAATTATAAACACATTCACCCCTAATACAACACATTCAAATTATGCAAAGCAAGAACTAATAGAATTAGAAGGCATGGTCAGTTTTACCGAAATCAAACTATCTCTTCAATAACTTATGAGACAAGTAAGAAAAATCATCAAGAAAACAGTAGAGCACTTCCTCTGTCAGCCCACAGTAATTGAGCCACGGCTGCAGGTATATTCTCCTCATGCATGCATGGGTCATCCTCTGAGAATGTGAGAGTGTGAATAAGCCTCAGCAAATGTAAAAAGACTGAACTCATGAGAGCCGTGGCCTCTGACAATGCTGCAGCCACAAAGGGCCACAATTCCAAAGATGAAAACCACACCTCTAAATAACTGCCAAGTTAAAAAAAATCATAAGAGAAATTAGAAGAAATTTCAATGGATATAAAATACAGTATATGAAATTTTATAGAGTGCTTAGGAAAAAATCTCTGTCTTTAAACACTTGTATCAGAAGCAGGAAGCAGAAAATAGAGAAATCAATAAAACAAAACCAAAGGGGAATGTTTAAAATTCAAATATCCTAAAATTGATAAACTTTTAACCAGATGAGAAAGGGAGAGAAAGAGAAACACAAACAAAATCTATAACAGGACTGAAAAAGGAGACACCACTACCAGCCCAACAGAAAATAGGTGAGTCATAAGTTCTATAAAGACAGCCAAGGGCAGTCAGGCAGGCTAGCAATCACACAACCAAGAGGCAGAGGCAGGAGGATTGTCAGTTTGAGACTAGCATTAGCTGCATAGCAATACTCTGGAGAGAAAGAAAAAGGAAGAGCGAGTTCTATAAGTAATTTAATGTTGATTAATTAAACAGCTTAAGACAAACAAGTGAATTTCTGGACTTACTCAAGGTATCCAAGTTGACTTAAGATGACAAGTAAGAAAGAAATTGACAATTTAAACGCTTTCCACAATTAAAAGCCAGACTCACATGGCTTCCCTGATGGATTCTGATAAATATCTAAGGAAAAAGTAGATAGTGACACCTGCAACTTTTCAGGAAGTAAAAATGAAACCATTCTCATCACCGCCTGATTAGCACACATCAGGAAACCCAGCAAAAACCCTTTGCTAAATGAAGACAAAAGTCCTTGAAAAAAAAAATATTGCAAACCCAATGAGCACTTCATCAGGACTCTGCCCAGGGAGAGTTAACTAGAAATATGGATGTTTAGCATTAGGGCAGCAACTAAGAAGAAACATCTATCTCAAAGAAAAGATTTATGTAAAAGTCAGTGCTCTTGTTGACAAAAGATATTCTAATTTAATCTACAGAGGGAACTTCCTCTGCCTGGTAAAGGGCATTGATAAAAATCCACAGCCAGTTTCATACTCACCAGTGAAAAGAAAAATGAATATTAGTCCCTCAGATCAAAAACAGACATGTGTATCGTGTTCATCAGCTTTAGTCAATGAACCACGAGATGCTTTATTTGACAATAAAGCAAAATAAATATTCAATAGCAAATTAAACTATCTTTCTCATAGCTAAGCTGATCTTTCATATAGAAAATCCTAAGATCCTCATTTAGGAAAAAATAAATAAATAGAACTACTAAATGAGGTTAGTAACATAGAGGCCCCATAGTCTCGGGCATTTGAAAGTTTGGTCTTTCAACAGTTGGGGTGCTGTTTGGGTAAGTTTAGGAAGTGTGCCTTGCAGGAAGAAGTCACTGGGGTGGCCTTTAAGGTTTCTGTCCCCAGGCACCACCCCCAGTTCGTTCTCTCTGGTCCCTGTGGTTCAAGATATGAGCTCTCATCTGCTGCTCCAGCCACCATGTCTGCCTCCTGCTGCTTCTTTGGCCATCATGGACTCTAGTCCTCTAGAGCCATAAGCCCAGATAAACGCTTTCTTCTATAAGTTGTCTTGGTTGTGGTGTTTTATCACAGCAATAAAAAAAGTGACTAATACAGTAAGGTTGTGCAATATAAGAGCAATACATGAAAATTAGTTGTGCTTTTATAAAAACGAGCCCAAACATGCTACTGTGCAGAGATTGTTTTCTTTCATACAGCATCAAAATGAAGGAAACTTAACAAAAGAAGAGCAGGAATCCCATGGACATACACAAACATCACTGAGAGAAATCAGAGATGGCTGACAGCCTTTGCTCCTGGGTTAGAAGTGTCAGTATTATGAAGATGGTGATTCCCACAGACTGATATATAAAACCAACCCAATCTCTGTCAAAGTTTTGTAGGCTGTTTAATAGCTCTTTACTTGGTTATCTAGTCTTGAATTGTTAATGAAAAGATCTAGAGTTGTCAAAACAATCTTAAAAAGAAAAGCAAAACTGGAAGGCCAGTGCAGGCTGGCCCCTAAGCCCCTAAGCCGTGGCCCCTAAGCCGTGGCCCACTCCTGAAGGTCAGGACAGTGGGCTTTCCAGAAGGTGGGTTTTGAGGAAATGATTTCTGGCCAAGGCTGAAACAACTCACTGCAGAAAGGACCAAATAGTTCCTGACTCTACAGAAAACTCTTAAAACTTAAGAAGATTTAGAAAAGGGAAGAAGAAAAGAAATTTCAGGCAAGCAAGATGGCTCGGTGAGTAGAGAAGCCTGCCATGAAGCCTGATGACCTGAGTTCAGTCTTTTGGAGCCACACGGTAGAAGAAGAAAACCAACTCCTACAGCACAACATACCACACACACACACACACTTGCATATACACACTCACATACATGCACACATACAAACATGCATTAAATATAATTTTAAATTTAAATGGGCATTTCACTCAACAAAACATGAGCATAATTGGACATGGTAGTGTATGCCTTTAATTCCAGTACTGAGGAAGCAGAGGCAGCTCAATCTCTGTGAGTTTATGGGCAGTCTGGTCTACAGAGTATAGTAAATTCCAGGACAGCCACCACTACTAAAGACTTTCTCTCCCTCCCTCTCTCTCTCCCTCCCTCCCTCCCCCCTCCTCCTTCCTCCTTCCCTCCCTCCCTCCCTCTCCCCCTCTCCTCCTTCCCTCTCTCCCTCTCCCTTTCTCTCTCCTCTTCCCTCCCTCCCCCCTCTCTCCCCCTTCTCTCTCCCTCCCCTCCCCCCTCTCTCCCCCTTCTCTCTCCCTCCCCCTCCCCCCTGTCTCTCCCCCCTATACACACACAAGAGAAAAGACAGAAACCCAGGTAAATGCTAACGACAGAGTAAAGATGATAACATCCTTAGTACTTGCAAAGTCCCCATATTCAAGAAGTAACTCTAGTGAAGACAGCACTTCCAGTCTGGGGATGCAGCTCAGTGATGGAGCACTTGCCTGAGAAGCACCAGGCCCTGGGTTCAATCCCTGGCCCTGCTGAGATGAAATAAGGAAGATGTCATACATGGCTGATGCAGCGTGTAATGGCACAAGCGATTTGGAGAGGCATGGTGGCTTTTAGAAAGTTCACATTGAGTATCTCACAACGTGGTATCTGGGCCTCTGCTCATCTGTCTGTAAAGCGGGAGACATTAAAAGTCCCCTGTTAAAGGGGTGTGAGAAACTAGCCATGCATGGTGGGACCACACATGAGAGTCCTAGCAGTCATCCCCAATGGCTCAGAAAGACCCTCAAGCAGCATCTGAGGATGGCACAGCCCAGCAGCCCCATGCAGTCAAGTGCCAGGTACCGGGTACCACCTAAAAGGACTGACTAGTTGGACAGGTTGTAGCAGGGATGCACTTCACAAACGAGACAGAAAAATCCCACGGTGTATGATTCATCTATTTGAAATTTACAGACACAGTGCTGTATGGCTCTGGGCCAGGCCGGAGCAGTGGCTGCCCGCAAACGGGATGACGTGGGGTGGCGCTACTCTTCAGCTGGACTGTGGGGTGCTCCACCCAGCTGTAACTGGCCGAAACTCAGTGAAGGGCACACTTTAAGGGGATGCATTTTATGGTGTGTAAGTGATATCTCAATAAAGTCTTTTTTAGAGACAGAAATGTGCTTCCAGCTGTCACCGTTGTTTAACTGTCATTCCTGTGGGTCTGCCCTATCTTGGACAGCATGGAATGACCACACCAGTAGCTCCTGGTGACTGGAAGGTCAGCATGGCCCTGCCTTCCTGTAGCCCTCGGCACTTCCTATCACTCCTTCCCCCAGATGAGAAGAGCCAGGCTCTAAGACGTCACGTACCCTGTGCCAGGTTCCATAACCCACCAGCTCTCAGTCTCACCTTGAACTCCACAGCTTTCAGCCACCCCACCCTCACACGACCTCTAGTAGCTCAGGGCCTCAGCTTCTCCAGATCTGAGCCAGCTTGTCGCTGAAGACTCGGCTGGGATCACTCTGTCATACTCTCACCCTGATCCTTGGCCCTCTGAGCTGGTCCTCAGTCCCCTCATCACACGATAGCTCTCGTCTGCCTCCCCATCTCCCAGTCGGCCTCCACAACCCATGCCCAGGGTCCTGAACTTCCTGGTCCCTTGTGCAAAGACATCTACCCTCTGAGTCTCACCTTGGTCATTGGCTAATGGCATACCACTTCAATTCTGAGAGATATTCTAAGCAATTGTCTTCTACAGTGATTGGCATGTGTCCGTCACAAAGATGCATCCCCACCTTGACCCTCAAAAGCTGGGAATATGCCATTATCTGGAAGCATGGTCCTTGTGAATAAGATATGCTGGGGATCCCAAAGTTAAATCTAAACAGCCTGGTTCAGGGTGGATCCAAAACCCCCGACGTGACACATAGCTTTATAAAACACAGAAGAAAGAGCTAGGGAGATGGGTCACTGTGTTGAAGCACTTGATGCACAAGCTCAAAGGCCTGAGTTTGAATCCCCAGACCCTACATGAAGCTCAATGCGGAAGCACCTGTCTGTAATCCTAGACCTTGGTCTTGGTCACTGTTCTATTGCTGTGAAGAGACACCATAACCACAGCAATAAAGGAAAGCGTTTAACTGGGGCTTGCTTCCAGTTACAGAGTCCATTATTAGCATGGTGGGAAGCATTGGTACACTGGCAGACATGGTCCTGAAGGAGCTGAACGTTCTACATCCAGATCTGCAGGCAGCAGGAATGAGCAGCAAGCCACTGGGCCTGGCTTAGGCTACTGAGAACCTCGAAGCCCACCCACAAGGTGACACTTTCCTCCAGCTAGGCCACACCTGATGACTAAACAGTCAAATACATGAGCCTATGAGGGACATTCTTATTCAGAGCACCACATGTTCCTACAGCAAGATGCGCATAAGGATAGTAGAATCACCTGATGCTTGCAGATGGAAATTGCAAAAGGGTATGTCCCCCCCCAAATGCGCATAATATATGCATTCCTGTAATAGATGCATGAACATCACACGGCATACATGCAGAAAGAGAGGAGAGCATGAGAGAAGCAGCCTTGGAGGGAAGGCCATGTGGAGCAGGAGAGGCTGGAGTAGCATGCCTACAGTCTGAGGAACACAGACAGCCCTCAACAGCACCGCAGCACAAGTCGGACAGAGGCCTCTTCAGCCTTCCTCACAGCTGCAGAAGGAACTGGCCTGCCCACACTTTGACCTTGTATTTGTGGCCTTCTCTACTGTGACAGAACACTGTGGTCATGTGCGATGCAATCACAGGAAAGAAAGGTAGGACCCTGCACCCCAGCCCCACGCTGACTCAGCATCAGTGGGTTCTAGCAGAGGAACCAGACTGTTGGGGTCCAAACCTCAGCAAGTCTTTGAGTCATCAGCTAGAGCATCCTCCCTGAGACCAGCAGGCATTCACGGCAAATGATTTTATCCTTTCTGGAAATGCTGTTTTGGCACAGTGGGCTATGGGCTACATCTACCAGGCCTGTGCCATCTTTTCCTTTTGGCAAGCTCTTTGCTGCTGCTTTTTCAAGAGACTCTTGTCACCACAGCCAGCAGAGGCCACCTGTGCGAATGCACTCATAGAATGACAGGAAACACCGGGAAGGTGGCACGCTCCCACATAAAGTGACTCAGGATGGACAGAAGCTGCCTTTCCATTCCTGCTTCCCATGGTGTGCATAATCTTTGAAAAGGCAAACCTCCCATGGAGGCAGCTTCTTACCTTAATTGAAAGAACCTAAGAAGTTTGCACACAGCTGGAAGAAGTATTTTTCAGAGCCAGCCAACTAGAGGTCCAGGTTCAGGGCAGGGCATCTCCTGGTGGGACTTCCTAACAGAGTTCCATGATAACAGGACATCATCTGCCACATCATCACAGAACCCCTGTGACAGGTGATTTCATGTCCATGTGACAGGGACTGCTGAATGCACACTGCTGGTTTAGCATGGTTCCTGAGGGTCTGTCGTAGTGTTTCTGCATGAACTGGTTACGGCCACACACACTCCAGGGTGGAGGACTGCATTCCAGGAAAAGGGGGCTGGATAGGATGGGTGGGACCAGGAAGGGATGATCATCCCTGCCACCTGTGACCTATTCTGACCTTGGCACTCCTACCTCTCAGGTCTTCAGAACCCAACTGGGGTCTACATCAACCACTCCCTATTTTCAGGCTGTCACCCACATCACTGACTCTTCCAGTAAGTACTCCAGCTTGCAGATGGCACTTCATGGAGCTACACAGCCTCTGTGTTGCATGAGCAGATTCCTGTAATGAATATCATTCTCAAAGTAAGGAGGTAGATAGATGACTGACAGAAGGATAGATATTATACATACATACATACACGATAGATAAATTGACAGATAAAAGTTGATAATGATGACAGACATAGAAATGAACAGGTGAGTGACGGATAGATGAATTGGCAGGCAGATGGATGGATATGTGGATGGATGGACAAATGGGTTAAAGGACAAACTGATGGATGGACAAACAGCGGATACTAACTGTTGTGATTCTCTGGTGGACAATGTCTCCCACATCTGTGACTGGGGAACTCCCCACTTGGATTATTCTTGGGGAAGTGCAGAATCATCCCACAGGAGCCGCCACTGTGTGGCATTGAGCAGGCCAGAAGCAGGTGTTTCTGGTGCCCTCTTGCACAGTGACATCAAAACCCACTGTCCTTAATCTTCACCCATGAGGGGCTTTGTAGGGGACAAAGAATGAAGAGTCATAGGGCAACTGAGTGCCTGCCGACAGGTGAATGTGAACCGAAATGTGTCCCCCGCACACTGTAGGATGTCACTAGCCTTGCAAAGAGAGGAGGCTCTAATGGGTGAAGCTTGGGGACCTTGCACTCTGGGACATCAGTCGCTCACCAAAGAACAACTTCTGCAGGATTCCCCTCCTAGGAGACAAAATCTGACACAGAGAAAAAAAATGGTGGATGCCAGGGCCTGGAGAGGGGCTGGGGAGCTGCTGTTACACACACCTCAGGAGGTCTGGAGAAGGTGGTGATGGTCACAAGCGGTGTGAATGTGTCTGATGCCCCGGACCACTTGCTGGAAAATGGTTGGATGGAAGGTTTTATGGTGTGTATGTTTTAATTATAACTTTTGGGTTGCTTCTTGTTTGTTTGAGGCAGTCCTACTGCATAGCAGCAGCCAGCCAGGCAGCCCTCCTCCCCAGCCTTCTAAAGCAGGTGGGTTGCCCTTATGGTCCTCACAGCTCTTCCTCACTGGTCCCACTGTGTTTCCAGGCTGGATGGGTGCACCAGGCAGCCTCTTCCCTGACCACAGACTCAGGGGAGGATGAGCTTGTCCTGCCTCTTGGTTTCAGAGGTCTCAGCTCATGGCTGTTGGTCCCATCACTTGGGCCATGGTGAGAAAGGAAATCACAGCTGGAAGAAACATCAGGGCAGAGAAGCAGCATGCCTTGTGGCATCAGGAGACACTTTGGAATAACAGGAAGGGGCCCTGCCTTGTGGCATCAGGAGACACTTTGGAATAACAGGAAGGGGCCAGAGCAAGACACAAGCACAACAACACCCACCCCTGTATCCACTTCCTCCAGCCAGGCCCACGGTCCACAGTTCTGCCTCCTCCAACAGCCCACTCCGGTGCTGTAGACATCAGTGGACATCAGAAACATGTTTGTTTTGGTTTTGGTTTTTTGTTTTTATCAAGACAGAGATTCTCTGTGTATCTCTGGCTGGCCTTGAACTCACAGAGATTTGCCTGCCTCTGGCCTGTGCCACCACACTCAGCTCAAAAACAACTTTACAGAAGCACACAGAAAAGTACTTTACCACTCCCCCAGGTGTCTCACCATCACAATCCAATCAAGTTGACAACGAAGATCAACTATTCCAAAGATTGATCCACCAGGAATATCTGTCAGGAGCTCCCAGTTGAGATCAAGGCTTGGTGGGAAGCTGTGCCTGCGTTAGCAATGTCAGTCATGGACTTAGGAACATCAGCAGCCATGTGGCATGGTTACCCATCATGACTTAAGGTCCTTAGCCTCCTCCTGGACACTTGACCTTAATGCAAGGCTAGAGCAGGTCATGCTGGATGCTGGAACGTTCATGGAGTCCCCACCTGATATACCAGAATAATGTCCAACTCCAGGTTGAGGTCAGCTGTGTTACAGAGCCCTCTGCCACCTGCAGAACACCTCATTTGCCAGAAACCAGTAATTTCCCTTCCTCCTTTTTCAGATCAATGAAATCAAATACAGTGTGAAGGGAAGGGAAGATGGCAGAACTCCACAGCCAGCCAGTTTCTCTCTTCCCAGGAGCCCCTGTTCAGTAACCGGGCTAAGAGGTGACTGACCGGGTGATTGAAATATATTTGTACTAAAAATATTTTAAAAGCCCTTCTCTTGATTTATAACCAAAGAAAATATCACCAAGGAGAATGAGTTTTCAGCTCAAGTAGCTCTTATTCCTGATCTAACTAAATTAGCTCTTTTGAACCAGTGGTTTTGCTCTGATGCCTGTAATAAAAATAACAATAATGTGCATTTAGAGGGCGGTTTATCCTCTCCAAAGCACAGGTCTTTCGTGGCATACAATTCCCTTCATCCATGCTGGTGATCAGTGTGACAGGGCCAGGGGAGGGGGAGCTGGGGTCTTGTGTCTCCTAGAGGCTGCTTGCAGCCAGCAAAATCAACACATTTTTTACAAGTATGAAAGAAGGCTGACTTTCATGCACTTGAGAGGCTGAGAGACAAGCAGGCCAGAAGGGTCTTCCTCTGCCGAAGACTGAGGCAACGTCTCCTGACTCACACCCGGAAGCTCTATCCTACATGCTGAGGCATTTGGAGGTAGGCCTGCCGGCAAGTGAACTGAACAGGGCTAGATGAGTTCATAAGGGTGAAGCCCCTGTAATGGGATTAGCTCCCTCATAAGAAGAGACACCAGGCTGGGGAGATGACTCAGCACTGCTCCTCCAGGAGGCCAGAGTTCAATTCCCAGCTCCCACAGAGAGCAGCTCACAAACTCCTGTAACTACAGCTCCCCCTCTGGCCTCTGTTGGCAACTGCACTCACATGCGCACACACACAGACACAAACACACATACGAACACATAACTAAAAATAAAATAAAAATATTTAATAAGAGACGCCAAAGAACGTTCTCTATTTCTCCCCTTTCCCTCTTCTCCCCCTCTTCCTCTTTCTATTTCTCCTCTCATTATCTCTCCCTGAAGGCAGCCACCTAGAAGCTCAAGAGAGAGCCTTCCTGCTTAGGACTCAGGCCGCTGCTATGGCTTGGTTCAGCCTTTAGCCTCCAGAGTGCTGCTGCTGCTGCTGCTGCTGCTTAAGCCCCCATTAGGAGTAATAAATTACGTTAGAGGCCAGTTGTGCAAATGCAGCCTCCGGGCTCAGCCCTGCCCTAACCATCTGCCTTAGGAAGCTGTAGCTCAATGGGAAAACACTGTCTTTTCTCTGGACTGACCACCAGTAAGTCCTATGGGACACAAGAAGGGACCAAACGGGCTCCCACCACATCACTTGGAGCATCATGCATCCTACCTTGCACAATGCTCGTTTTCATGTTTCCTTGGTTCTGGATATTTCCCTCCGTCTCTTAAAACTGATGCCCATTCTTCCAGGAAGTCCTCCCCGACATCTGTTCTCTCATAGGCTGTGTTCCCCATTCCCACTGCAGCCTCACACAGGTCCTGTTGCTCTGCTGTTCCTGGGTGCGTGCTTGTCTATCTCTGCAAACTGCTGCTCCCATTTGTGGCCACACAGACAGCATGGAAGGCTCTTGTAGAAGTAAGTTCAGCATGGTCTGGCTGGTCCCCACCTATAAGCTCAGACTGTGAGCACAAATGGAAACAGACCATCTCCATAAGTGGTTTTTTTAGGGGGTTGGTATTTGGGGAGCCTACAGCTGGCATCAGTTCCTAGCTTTCACTACCCCCTGACCTACCTAAAAGGAGCACTTCCCCTGAACACGGCCCTCATACCCATGGAGTTTACTGAGCATGTCTGTGGAGGATTATGTTAGTGATATTAATTGATTTGGGAAGGCCCAGCCCACAGTGGGTGGCACCATTCCCTAGGCAGGAGATTCTGAGCTATATAAAAGTATATATAAGGTGAGTTGAGCATTCATTCTTTTTCCTTTACTGGAGATGTGACCTGCCCATCACAGTCTTGCCACCTTGACTTCCCTATAATGATGGACCGTTACCCATGACTTTGAGCCAAATGAGTCCCTTTTTTCCTGAGTTGCTTTTGACTCCCTAGTCGTGCATCAGACCTGACACTAGAACTTAGCCTGTGCAACTCTGGACCCAGCAGTCACATTTACATGAGGTCCAGACATAGATAGGCAAATTGGTGATAGAGTGGGGGCGTCTTAGTTAGGGTTTCTATTGCTGTGACGAGACACCGTGACCTTGGCAACTCTCATAAAGGAAAACATTCAATTGGGGCTGGCTTACAGTTCAGAAGTTTAGTCCATTATGGTCATGGTAGGAAGCATGGCAGCATGCAGGCAGGCACAGTGCTAGAGAGGAGAGGTAGTAAGAGTTCTACATCTTGATTCGCAGGCAATAGTGACACTAGGCCTGGCTTGAACATCTGAAAACTCAAAGCCCATCCCCATCGACTTACTTCCTTCAAGAAGGCCACCGCAACCTAATAGTGCCAATCCCTATGGGCCTATGGGGCCCATTTTCATTCAGATCTCCACAGAGGACTTTCAGACCCAACTCTGCAGGCCTCAAGGACAAGGAGGAAATGCTGGAAAGAGAGCCACTAAAAGGGGGGGGGGGGCAGTACTGCTTCACTGTCCCCAGACCACGCCCCTTACATTATCACCATGGCACATGCTCTCCAGCAGCTACACTGCACCCTCAGGCCACTCCCACATGATTGATTCATGAGTTCCTGGGCTATAGATGAGGCCTGGGAGCTGAGTCAGACAGCCACACTACATGGGCGTAGGGCATAGAGGAGCCACAGGAGCCACCACGGTCCACTTGGCAAACGGCTGCCCCTCCCCAGAGGTGCTACAGGACTCACAGTCCCCAGAGGATGTGCTCTTGGGTGGAATCTGAGCTGCCCTGCCCGGCTGCTCTTTCTCAGGTCAGACAGGTGAACTCAGCACCAATTAATGGGAAACAAGGCACCCTGGGACCAGATTTCAGCTCCAGTCCCCACTCCTGGTGGAAACATGACCTTCAACCAGGCTAACTTTGTGCCTCTGACCTCCCCTTACCCCTGACCTGGTCCCCCCCCCCTAGAGTTCCAGTAGCTTCCAGTCCGGAGTAAGTCCCTTTGCAGGTGAAGGGTTCAAAAGGCCTGTACCTGCTTGCTGTTTAAGTTAGACCTTCACGACTTCCATGGGCTTCTTAAGGTGAAGCACTGTGGTGAAAGCCATCAGACTCCAGGAGCGTGTGGCGTCCTTGCCAGAGTGAAGGACATCCACAAGCACCATCTCTTACCTCACCTTCCCTACGGTACCTGAAGCAGCTGCCCACACTTCAGGCCCTTGTGCCACATCACCTGCCCATGGTCTGCCATGTCCTAGCCAGTCCTGGGCTATCCTGGGTCAGTAGCGGCCTGAGACAGCAGCCAGTCCTGGGCTGGGCTATCCTGGGTCAGTAACAGCAGGTTTTCTGCCCTACTCATGATACAAAGTCCATTCCCAATTGTGTGAATTAACTTGGCCTAAAGATGGACCCGTAGTGACTGCCAAGGACTTAGTCTCCACAGACGAGAACTCTGGGTATCGGAGGCCTCTCCAATTGCAGCAGTAACAACAGACCGGAACTGTGGTCCTCACCTCACCTTCCTCTCCCTCCTTCTGTGAAAAGACCAAGGACACTGCAGTGTCCCATTTTCATAGAGGTGACATGCTCATCGAATACTGAGGCTCCTCACAGGAACTGCCACGGGCCTGTGAGATGGCTCAGAAGGTAAAGGCATTTGCCTGACAACCTGAGTTTGATCCTTGAACACGCATGTCAATAGTCAGAAGGAGAAAACTCTCCTACAAGTAGTCCTCTGACTCCACAACTACGCTGTGACATATGTGCCCCTCCATCACATACACAAGCACAAATAAATATGTGTAATAAAAATTGGTTTTGGTTTGGTTTTTGAGACAGGGTTTCTCTGTGTAGTAGTCCTGGAACTCACTCTGTAGACCAGGCTGTCTCAAACTCAGGGATCCACCTGGCTCTGCCTCCCAAATGCTGGGATTAAAGGCGTGCACCACCACCACTTGGCTGCTTTTTTTTAAAAAAGTGTTTCTTTATTCAGGAATGTTTGTTTATTTGTTTTTAATTGCCTGTGCAGCATGTGTGTGGAGGCCATAATTGGTAGGAATTGAGCGTGGACCCTCTGGAAAAACAGCAGCCGGGGCTCTTACCCACCAAGCCATTCCTCCAGGCCCATACACACTGTTTTAAATTGCCTGTCATGGATGGAATTTTGTCCCTGGTAGCCCAGAATTGAGAGACAGAGTAGATGCAGGTCACTAACTCAGACAGGTCATACTGGGGAAAAGCGAGCCTAATCCAACTGGGTTGATATCACATAGAAGGAAGAGCTTGACCCAGTACCCGTAGTGATGAAGGCAGAAGTTAGTGTGATGCTTCTCCAAGCTCAGAAATGCCACCCCCAGAAGCTGGAGAGAGATCTGAGGCAGACTCTCCTTTCTGTAACCTCCCTGGGCTCTGCCTGCCCATCCCCCATCCCTCTATCCCCCCCCCCATCCTCCTTTTAAAGCACCTATAAATGAAAAGTGAGTCGGTGCTAGCTAGAGGTTCATGGCTTCAATAGTCACTACCAATTCAGTCTGCCCTTAGGGATGGCTCTGGTCCATCCACTCTGCCCACCTCTTCTGAAGACCCCAGGACCAGGAGGTAGGACCTTGAAGAGATGTGAAGGCCACGAGCTCTGGCTGCAGGAAAGATTCGATACAGAATTGAATTGCACCCTCTTGTTCTCATGCATGGACATTATTGTCATTCTGTCCTCTACCATGGTTGAAGGTCTTCACCAGATGTCTGTCTCTCACCAGATGTGGTCAGCCGCTTAACCTCAGGTTGCCTAGCCTCCAGAACTAAAAGAAATGAAGATGCTCTTTATAATTCATCCTACCTGGAATACGATGCCACAGCAACTCCAAGTAGACCCAAAAGGGACATGCTCAGTCTATATTCGGGACACACACCGACAGCTCAGTGTCTGGCTATGTCCCTCCATGCCCTGATGCCCTCAGTACCACTTGAGTCTCAGGAAGCACATGGCACCCACAACCCCCCTTACCACACCTCTCCACCCTTGACCTGCAGCAGGCAAAGGCACTTGCCAGACAGACTGACAACATGAGTTTGATCCCTGGGACCCACACAGTGGAAGAAGAGAACTAACCCCCTCAAGTTACCCCTGACTTCACAACTACACCTGTGTCATGGGAGGGGAGGCTGAGGTCCCCGGTGGCTGAGGTGGACCTTATATAAGTCACAGCTGTGGGAAACTTGAGCAAGGCTACGGTAAGCCCCTCCCACTTCTGTTAGCTATTTACAATGGGTCCAGTGACCATGTACTGCGGATTTCACTATTCTATTTGGTAAAACTCAAAAAACATAAACAAAGACAAACCCAAAGCACATGGCAAATTCTGGCCAGCTCTTTCCTACCCATCTCTTCATTCATGCTAAGCCTGAAGGCTGGGGCAGGTACTATCACCAGGAACCAGGAAACTAGACCCCAAGACCTTCCTCATCCAGAGTGACACAGCCGGACAGCACAATGGGAAGGCTTGGACACTGAACCCTGGCGCTTCCTTCTGCTACCTGGGAACCCGCACCCAACAACACGTAAGCAGGGGTGTACAGCCAGAACGCCAGAGGCACCCTCCTAATCATCCCCTCCAGGCTTCCTTCTTCCCTGTTTAAATGCCACTTCTGGCCAAGATGAGTTAGATGGGGTCCAAGGACTAGGAAACAAGGCCAGATTGCCCCCTCCCAGAGTAGACAGTTCATTCCAGAGCATTCCGAAAGCATGCCTTGGTTCAGGCATGCTCTCCTCCCTCAGGGAATGATGAGTGCCCCACCTGAGGGACAGAAGCAAGGTGGGACTACATAGCCTGGGCGTTCTAGCCATCGCTAGGTCCAGTTAGAGGCCCAAGTATGGGGAAAGCTGTGGCCTAACCAGGGACAGTGTCAGCTCAATAAACCCAAGAGGCATGGTGGGAAATGGCTGTCCACCTCTAGATGTGGGAACCCAAATGTGTGTGGTTAGACTGTCTTGTCCACCAGCACGGGGTGGTGGCTGTCTTTAGAAAGGAGAACACCCCAGAGAGGCCAGGTCTGGGGATCTCAGCTGCATCAGTGAAGGCTGTGGCTCCAGCCATTTGCTCTCAGCTTAGTGTCTCTGATGGGATAGTGGGTCACTCAGGCCTTTCACCACTCAGCCAAGACCCTGGACCCCAAGCCGCTTCCACCAAGGAGAGCCAAGCCTGAAATGCACTGAGCACACATGGTTGCATGGATCTGGAGCAGTGCACTAAATGGTGAGTGTAATTAATTAATAAGAACTTTTAAAATAGCAAGGATGTCTGATGGGGAGAGGCTCCCCAGGCTGGATCCATAATCATTAGTATAAAGAAAAGACAGTAACAGCAGCGGGTTACCACACTCTGGGAGAAAGGGAAACCAGTTAGCTTCAGGGCAGGTAAGGGAGGGGCCCTGGGCTACCTGTGAAACATGGCCACTATTAACACAGACAAAATAATGCCATTCTAAAGGCAGCTGACCCAGGCTGAAGGTCACAGAACCATCACAGAGGGAAAGTATCTCAGCCCCAGGACAAGCTGTACAAACTGCTCAGCCAGTATTGCAACCAAGCTGCAGCCCACAAACCGACCTTCTCCGCAGAGTCCTGTGTTCCAAGAAGACAGCATAATGGTTCACCAGGACCTTTTACTATACCTCCCTACATGTCCACACATCCAAGGTTCTCTCCATCTGGAGATTGCTGGCTGCTATGACCAGCCTGTGGCCATGGGACCATCACCCTGTGAGCAGTTGCAGCAAAGTATTTACGAGGGAGGTGCCATGATGTCTTTGCCCGACTCAAAGTATTCAGCAGACAAGAGCACACCCTTGCATGAATGTGTGTGTGCGTGCATGCATGCATGCATGTGTGTGTGTGTAAGAGAGAAAAAGAGATGGGGAAGCAGTATGAGCCACAGCATGCATGTAGAGGTTGGAGGAAAGCTTCATGTTTTCAGTTTTGCACAGGTTCCAGGGATTGAACTCAGGTCATCAAGCTTGCACAGTAAATGCCTTACTTGCTGATCAATCCCACCAGCACACTGTTCTAGTCTTTCAACCTGTCTGCAGGGTTGTTTTTTGTTATTGTTGATGATGATGATGTTTTACTATAAAAATTCAAGCTGTGGTGGACAGGTTTGTTGTTGTTTGTTCATTTGTTTAGAGACACGGCCTCACTCTAGATCTGACTAGCCACAAACTCACATGTATACCAGGCTGGCCCCTAGGTCACTGTGTAGATCAGGCTGGCCTTGAACTCACAGAGATTCATCTGTGTCAGCCTGTACCATGTTGGGATTAAAGGTGTGACCTGTCACATCTGACTGGGGATGCTTCTGGATACCCCATTCTATGACCTTTGGGGTCAGGTCCAGACTCAGAGCCTGTTCAGGGAGCTGTGGATGCGGAGGGACCATCAAACAGACCCCATATTCTTACCCTGATTCTGAACCAGTAGAGGTCTGAGATGAGAAGCTGGTATCTTGTGGTGTACAGTCAGTGTGTAGAAGGATGGCCACAAATGACAACCACTGGCACAAGTTCACTAGGCACAGAGATGGCACTAGATAGCAGCTATTAGTGCATGGTGACTGGGTGGAGATGGCCTCAAGTGACAGAGTCTAGGGGAAACCTAAGACAATCAACACAATTGTCCTCCTTGTCACTGATCCAGAGAGTGAGAAGAATGACCCTCACTACCCCAAGTCCAACCTTCCTATCGGGATGCAAGTAGCTGGGGAGTCATCCAACCAGCCAAGTTAGCTCCCTCTGCAGAGGAGTAGGAGGCAGGGCAGGAGACCAGGGGTAAAGCAAGAGCCCCGAGGACTGTCCCGGCTCCAAACCACATCAGCAAAACCTTCTGCGGTCTGCCTGTGAGCTGTAGGACTGACTCTGCATCATCTTGGCCCCTCCCTCCCGAGCTTCTTGAGGATTAGATGACCTCATCTAAATTATTAACCTCAGAGACCCACCCTTTGGAGCGCTCTACTTCTTAGGTCCTCTGGGAACTGAGAGCCAAAGAGAGCCACCCTAACAGAAGCATCTCCCGACCTGAGGGTGGCTTGTGTCACAGTCAAGGGAGTCCCCACACTCACCAGTAAGGGGTTTAAAGGCTGATAACACTCAACACTGTCCACGTGAAGACATGACAGGTGTGAATGGCAGACACAGCAGAGGGAAAAGAAGATAGCTGGCCCCCACATATAGTAAGCAAGAAGACAGACCGCAGGTTTTGGCAGGCCTGGTTTAAACCCTAGCGCCAGGCCAGGAATGGCGGCGCAGATGTGTAATCTCAGTACTTGGCAGAATCGTGAGTTCCAATCCAGCCTTGGCTTCATAGTGAGATACCATATCAGACAGGCAAGCAACCCTTTGCTCCCAGTAGTATGAGCTGTAAGACATTCACAGACCTTCTGTACCTGTATTCCCATCTGAAAGAGGAAGGCCAAACGCCACAAAAGTCCTCCGAGGTTATAGAGAGGGCTGGCAAGATTGTGACTGTCAAATGTGTACTTAACTCAGTGCCAGACAGACAAAGGAGAGGCAAGGCAGCAACAGAGTGTCATCGTCATTGCTGACGTTTATTTCAGGATGAACTGAGACTCAAAAATGGGCCTAGCCCACACAGACTCTAGAGGCAAGGGGCAGGTCAGCATATCTGGGCTATAGACCTGACTGGGGGAGAGTGTAAACGAAGGCGGTGAGGACGCCCCCAAGAGGCAGGCTGAGCATTGGGCCCTCAACCAGCTTTCACACAGTTAGGCAGGTCAATGTGCCTGAGGCAGGACTGCTCTCACTAAAGTAGGAAGGGTCCATGACTGGGAAGGAAGATAATGACAGGACCCTGGTTCAGACAGTGGGCGCCTGACATGGGCTGGGACACAGTGGGGCCTACTATGCAGGTAAGGACTGACTGGGAAGCCTCTTCTGCTCCCGTGTATCTGCATATGCATTCTAGCTGTGCTTGCACAGGGCTGGATGGTTCAGTGCAAGGAAGGCTGCTGGAGCGACTTCCTGCCCCACCCAGGGTGAGCGCAGACCATGGCCACTCTACCCATACCAGTGGCAGAGAATCTGTCTCCATTTGGGGGCAGGAAGGGAGAATCTGCATTGTTACCCACAGGAGGAAACAGGGGGATTGCTGTTAGAGACAGCATGATTAATGGCGGGATGTGATTTATGAGCAGAGATTAGGAAAGGCAGATCTGAGCAGCAGTGTCAGCCAGAGGTGCGGTGGGAGGGGGAGGGGGATCGCAGGAGGGACTGGAGAAATTCCAGGACAGGGCTGATCCACAGCAGCTCGAAGAAGAGAGAACGGCTCAGAAATGAGCACGTGACTGGAAATGTAAGATGCAGCTTTCCAACTCCGGGATGGAATTTCCTGCAGGAGCAGAGCTCCTTGCGGTCACTAACAAATAGATAGATGGACAGTAGGAGAAGCCAGGCCCTTGAATCCAGGGGACACTTGCCAAGAGATTCTGGACTCTTGTGGTGTGGGGCCTCTCAGGTCCAGCTGTCACAGGCCGGCTTTGATGGGGCCTCTCCAGAGGGGTGTGGCCCGAAATCTTTTCTTAGCCACAGGTTCACTTTCCACAGCTTCAGTCACCCTCTGTCATCCTCGGACCAGTTATTTAACAGAAATTTCCAGAACTCAACATCCATAATGTTCTTTTAGGTCCGACTCTGAGTAGTAAGGAAAGAACTGAAGTGGTCCTCCTACCATGACATAATCTACACCTCTTGGTCACTTTGTAACATGGTGTGTGGACATGTTGTGCATGTATGTGTTGTGTGTGTGTATGTTTACTGTGGTGTGTGTGTGTGTATATAATGTGTATGTCCATGGTTTGTGTGTTGTATGTGTGTGTGTGCATTTAGGCTGTGTGTAGTATGCTTAGTATATGTGTAGTGTGCATAGTATGTGTGGGTGTTATATGTGTAGTGTGTATATGTAGAATATGTGCGTTTAGTGTGTGTAGTGTATGTGTATACATATTTGTGTGCAGTGTATGCATATGTGTAGTGTGTGTATATGTATACATGTGTATATATAGTATATAAGTGTGCAGTGTGTGTATGGTATGTGTATTGTATGTGTGCATAGTGTGTGTGTGTCTTTATGTGTATACAGTTGACTGTTCTGCATCTAGTGAATCCATGGATTCAACCAAAGATCTAAAATAATAAGGATTATTATTGCTGGCTGCCAAGCCTGAAAACCTGAGTTTAATCACACACACACACACACACACACACACACACACACACACACACACACACTAAATAAACACATGTAGAAAAGAAAACTGCCTCTATGGCGAATATGTCCATCCAGACATCTTTCTGGTCATGGTTCCCAACACAAAGCAATGTGGCAAATGTCTGTGCAGCACTTACATTGCTACAGGGTTTGTGTCGTCTGGAGATGACTTCCCATCTGTGGGAAGGGTGCACAACCCTGTGCAAATGCCACACCACCTGTCATAAAGAACTCAAGCACCCACACTGCCCTGGTCCTCAGGTCCTGGAGTTCTCCATGGATAGCCTGGAGGATGGTGTGCAGACACCATGAGAAGAGACAGGGAGATGGACTGCAGAGGTTTCCTGTAAGGAGGCAGCCCACACACCCTGAGGCCGCAACCCTGAACTATGCAGGGTGGTTGGAACACAGAGAGGAGCTGCACGGTGGCCCATATCCCAAGGCCTGGCTAATAGAGCTCCCTTCTCCTGGACAGTCTATCTCTCATCTCTCCAGGCTGTTGACTGAACTCTACGCAGGGTGGAAATGCTACTACTCAAACTGGGCCTCTGGACAGCCAGAGCAGGATGTGGGGAAGAGCTGTGTGGAGTTGGACCCTACAAAGAAATCCTCTCTCCAAGTGACAGCAGGGTTGGTTGCCAAGGCCTGCCCCGCCTCCTGCTAAGCAGGGTCAAAAGAATGTTCTGCGTCTACCTCTATCTGTCATCTCTCTGCAGAACAGACCCTACAGCACCATAGCTGTAGGTGCACACTGCCTGCCAACACCTTGCAATAAACAGGTCCTCTCAGACATTCAAAGCCCATTTTACGGATAGGTAAACCTAGTGGGAAGTTGAAGTAAGTACCCTGGTGTCACAGCCAGCAGACAGAGGAGTCAGGTGCTCTCCCTGACCCTCTGCTGACCTTTCACAGAGAAAGATGTCTCCCTCCTCTGAGAATGGTATTGCCCAGATTCACTACCTGGGACTCACACCTGCCTCACAGGAATGTGAAGGGACTTGGGAGAAAGCAACATCTTGTTATCAACCCCAACCCCTTCTCTTGAATGAGACACAAATATTAGCTATGGAAATATTTCAGCTGTACCCACCACCAGCAGAGACACGGTAACAGTTCTGTCAACTTTTCCTGGAAGCTTTTTATTTGAAATTTTTGCACCTGTATCATACAATGTGCACACTTCTTCCTTTTGTGTTTCTACCATAATTATCTCCCTAAATTAAGAGTTTTCATCACCACCATTTTTATGAAAATAAAGACTCTTCCAGCATGCAGCCTGTGAGAACACACTCGCCACACCCACCCCTGTGATTCCAACTCTCTTTCTTCCCCCAGCTCCCAAGAGTAAATGTTTGAACCAAGTAGGAAAGTTCTAGACACAACAGCAGCTCCCTTCTGGAAGCTCTGGAATACAGCTACCTAAAAGCTGCCAGTGGCCTCTGTAGCTCTTGGTACCCAAGGGTGGTATTTCAGGGTTCCTCCTGGTTTGGGCTTTAATTTCTGTACTTTTTCCTTTGACCCTGATTCCCACAAGGCTGACTCTGACAGAGCTGTGCACCACACATTCATGGTACTCAACCATCAGAACAAATTCATGCTATCCTTTCCCGAGGTGTATGTTACATGTATGTACATGTGAGTGCGTGCATGAGTGCCCATGCATAGGGATGTCAGAGGTCATCGACAGGTCCCTTCCTCCATCGCTCCCTATCTTATTTCTATACATATTTTCTTTTTTATGTATCTGGGCGTTTTGCCTGCATGAATGCCCAGGTACCATGTGCATAACAATGATTGTGGAAGCTAGAAGATGGCATCAAATCCCTTAGAATTGTATTGGGAATTGAACCCAGGTCCTCTCGAAGAACAGCCATTGCTCTTAACCACTGAGCCATCTTCCCAGCCATTACCCTGGTTTTTTGTTGTTGTTGTTTTTGTTGTTGGTGTTTTTAAACGGTCTCTCCCTGTACCTGGAGCTCACTGATTAAGCTAGCCTGACTGATCAGCAGGCTTCGGAGGTCCTCATGTCTCACCCTCCCAGGCCTGGGAGTACAGCTGTTGGCTGCCAGGTTCAGCCTTCTGTGGGTGCTGGACATGCAGATTGGAACCTGACGCGTGCCAGACTCCTTGTGCACTGAGCCAGCTTGGAAGCCCCAGGTTTTCTTTTCAAGGCTGCTGGATGAGAGCAGCCCAGGCTCCACCCTCCCCAGCCACACTACAGTGGGACATGCCTTTATCCACCTAGGGCTCCACAGAGAGCAGAGAATGAGTTTGTGTTTTCAAACTGCATGTGAACACATAAAGCAGAGTTCTGCCACATGCCCCTTCCCCCAAAACTGCATTAGTTCAAACTAAAATAACAGAAGGAAACAAAATAAAAGCCCCTCCCCTTCTCGGAGGCCTCTAAATGGCATTTCCAGGAGTTATGTCAGTGTCCTGCCAGCAGCACTTCCCCAGTTTTTCCTCTTCCGGAAAACAAAGTTCAACATGATTCAGAGAAGGCATATCTTTTTTTAAACACTTGGAGTTTCAGGTTAATAAAAATGCCACCTGTGGCAAGTATTTACCACCCCCGAAAACACTGGTATAACTTTGGATCCATCTGTTTTCTGTCGCTGTAACAAAACACCTCCATCTGAATTAGGTATGAGCAAAGGTTTATTTAGGAAAGCCCAAGGTTAAGTGACTATTGATTTGACATCTAGTGATAGCCTCATAGCCGATGACACGTGGCAGCAGCTTGTGCAGGAGAGGGAGCATTTAGAATGGGGCAGGAAACCAGAGAACGGAGGGGGGTCAGCCTTCTCTCAAGGCCCCAGCAGAACTACATGAATCTCTCCCAAGGGTACACTCACCATCAGCCTCCCACTGACCCTCTCAAAGGACCTACTACCTCCTGACATCACTACGCTAAGGAGTGAGTCCCCAAGAAATAAATCACTAGGGGAAAAATTACAACCACGATGCAGCCAATATCAATACCAAAACACATGGGTGAGAATGCATAGCCAAGCAAGCATAATCCTACTTTGTACAAATGTCTGATGGCCAAGAATCCTTGAAATGCAAGGATGGTTCACAACCAAAGTGAGCAGGAATTCAGAGCACCGCCCCTCCTGATTGCTTGCTGGAAATGTTAAGAGGCATTCTGTCTATCAAGGACCAAGGCAAGAAGTCCAGAGTAGTTTCATTTTACACTGTTCTAGAAGTCTCAGCAACCTGGTACTTCTGCCCACACCCAGACACTATGCGGTCCCATTCCATCCTCTACAGGTGAGTGATGGTGAGGGAGGATTCTGAGAGACATCGCTGACCTGTCACCTACTCATCAATGAGCACTGCTGTGTGCCAGGCATGGAACATCACTGGGAACAAGCAAAAAAGGAGGCTCTGGTCCTAACCCCGCTTCCCAAAGCCCTCCAGGCAGATAGACACTGCTTCCAACCAGTTCATCTGCACCAAGACTGCCAAGGAAAACAGATACCTGTCCTCATGTCATACCAGGCCTAGCACTCAGGGCCCAAACACAATAGGGATGGCCCTGGTTGGTGAGTCCCAAAGATGGGATGGATGAGCAGCAGGTAATACCATACCCCTGCTTTAGGGACTGAGATACCAGCAGGGCCCATGGAAGCTAGGATTTGAGCATCTATCTCCAGGGGGATCTCCTAAGACAAACTAAAAGGTACAAACAAACAAACAAAAAGCTCGCTATAGAGGACTTAAGAGCCCCAAGGTTCCCCATCTCAACATGAGGCAGGCTTTTGCTAAGGCAGAGTATGACAGTGAAGATGAACTTGGCCCAGCCTTGTCCTCATGCGCTGAAGAGGGACTGACAAGTGCTGGGTGGGGACATGCCCTTCCCCGGAGAAGAACCCTGGAAGCCAAGCACAGGCACTCCAGATAGGAGGACACAAAGGAATGCCAGGGTTGGGCCCTTGCCCTTGTCTTAAGTGCCAGGAGGTGGCCAGGCCCCAGGTCAGCAACAAATGCAAAAGCAGGACAGCTTGTCACATACAGCATCTCCAGTACCTCCCATATACCACCACACCTGACTCCAACAGCTCTCCAATCCCCCTTCACAGATTAGCAAACAAGTTCAAAGCAGCTGTGGTTCTGCTGATGAAATGGCCAAGTCAAGATTTGAGCTCACAGCCCATGTGCACCATTATGATGCCATCTTGCCTTTTGGGCAATGGAGTCACTGAGGGTTACTGAGTATGGAGGTGGCTGGGATGTTCTAAAAGGGGCAGAGTAGAGAGGTGACAGGTCGACCAGAGATAGAAACCTAGTCATAGCCTTGTGCCACAGGAGTAAGGAGTGATGTGCGATAGCAGAGTATGCACCAAAGAAGACTAAAAATCTTCAGCAAAAGGAAGCTCTTGATTTCTGTGGGGGCCCAGTAGCCTCCTCAGCTCTGCTCTCAGGCCATAGTTCCCTCTGCCCACAGAGCACACCTTCTTGGCAACCCCAGGGGCCCCAACCAAGGCTGCTCTAAATCCAAGGCCTCTTGCCAAGCAAAACCAGGAGGCTGCCTCTAGGTACCCTTTCTGTACTTTCTTTGAGTGAGCTGTCTGTGTTGGGCTCTGGGTTTAGGTTGGCTGTGTTGGGGTTCTGTGTTGAAGTTGGCTAGATATGTTGGGTTCTGGATTTGAGGTTGTCTGTGCTGGGGTTCTGGGCTAAGTTTTCTGTGTTGGGTTCTGGGTCGAGGTTGTCTGTGTTGGGTTCTGGGTCGAGGTTGTCTGTGTTGGGTTCTGGGTTGAGGTTGTCTGTGTTGGGCTCTGGGTTGAGGTTGTCTGTGTTGGGTTCTGGGTTGAGGTTGTCTGTGTTGGGTTCTGGGTTGAGGTTGTCTGTGTTGGGCTCTGGGTTGAGGTTGTCTGTGTTGGGTTCTGGGTTGAGGTTGTCTGTGTTGGGCTCTGGGTTGAGGTTGTCTGTGTTGGGTTCTGGGTTGAGGTTGTCTGTGTTGGGTTCTGGGTTGAGGTTGTCTGTGTTGGGTTCTGGGTTGAGGTTGTCTGTGTTGGGTTCTGGGTTGAGGTTGTCTGTGTTGGGTTCTGGGTTGAGGTTGTCTGTGTTGGGTTCTGGGTTGAGGTTGTCTGTGTTGGGTTCTGGGTTGAGGTTGTCTGTGTTGGGTTCTGGGTTGAGGTTGTCTTTGTTGGGTTCTGGGTTGAGGTTGTCTGTGTTGGGTTCTGGGTTGAGGTTTTCTGTGTTGGGTTCTGGGTTGAGGTTGTCTGTGTTGGGCTCTGGGTTGAGGTTGTCTGTGTTGGGTTCTGGGTTGAGGTTGTCTGTGTTGGGTTCTGGGTTGAGGTTGTCTGTGTTGGGTTCTGGGTTGAGGTTGTCTGTGTTGGGCTCTGGGTTGAGGTTGTCTGTGTTGGGCTCTGAGTTGAGGTTGTCTGTGTTGGGTTCTGGGTTGAGGTTGTCTGTGTTGAGTTCTGGGTTGAGGTTGTCTGTGTTGGGTTCTGGGTTGAGGTTGTCTGTGTTGGGTTCTGGGTTGAGGTTGTCTGTGTTGGGTTCTGGATTTGAGGTTGTGCTGGGGTTCTGGGTTGAGGTTGTCTGTGTTGGGCTCTGGGTTGAGGTTGTCTGTGTTGGGCTCTGGGTTGAGGTTGTCTGTGTTGGGCTCTGGGTTGAGGTTGTCTGTGTTGGGCTCTGGGTTGAGGTTGTCTGTGTTGGGTTCTGGGTTGAGGCTGTCTGTGTTGGGTTCTGGGTCGAGGTTGTGTTGAGGTTCCAAGTTGGAATTCTTCTTACTCGCATGTCATATACAAAGACAGGAGACGCTTCCTCCTCACTCAGCAGAAAGTGTGAATAGGTGGGGGCAACAGGACTGTGTAGGGCTGCCAGGCTGGCAGAGGCACAGCTGGGCCTGTTAAAAGAAAACATGAGATTCATATTAATTTTCTGTTTAGCAGAATTTGAATTTCAAATTAGGTCCTGTGTTGGTTCAGACTGACTGCAGCCTGTCTGCTAGGGCTGTCAATCAATGCCAGCCTCATTGGCCCCCAGGGGACTGTGCAAAGCCAGTGCATAAAGACAGGCTGTGGGCTTCGTGCTGGTGTAGGAAGGCAGGCGCACTCCAGACCCTGTATTTGGGGTTGGGGGTTCTCAAAGCCCTCCCTGTGTTTCCGCATCAGTTTTCTCTTAAAATACCTGTCTAGGGAGCCTCTCCAGGTGAGGGGTCCCCATTCATTCTGCTCAACTCCACAGCCTGCCGTTTATCAGATGAAAGTTAAGGTAAGACTATAACATAATCTCCAGCATCCCCCCCCTTTATATGCCCACCCAGAGTCTATCTTGGGCCCCTACAACCTGGCATTAAACCCAGCCAGAAAAAAATCATTGCTACTACCTGTGATGCCCAGTCTCTGCATACCACAGAGACAAGGAGGTAATGGGGACTCTCCACACCAGCCTAGAAGGCTGAGCCAAGCCCACATGGTTCCACTTTTGCAGGTGCCTGCAGAGAAGGGTCCCAAGCACACTAGGAAGGAGGCTGGGAAGGTGAGGCCCTCAGCCGCCGTGTTTTACATCATCCACAAGGCCTCTTCATAGCAATCATAAATGCTAGTAAAAAGAATTCTGGCTGGGCAGTGGTGGTGCACACCTTGAATCCCAGCACTTGGGAAGCAAAGGCAGGTGGATCTCTGTGAGTTCCAGGCCAGCCTGGTCTACAAAGCTACACAGAGAAACCCTGCCTTGAAACTACTACCCCCCCACCAAAAAAAAAAAAAAAAAAGAATTCTGGGCAGGGCATGAAGGATACTCAGGCTGCTCTTCCAGAGGTCCTGAGCTCAATTCCTAGCAACCAGATAGTGGTTTACAACCATCTATAATGAGATCTCATGCCCTCTTCTGGCATGCAGGCATACATTCATACAGGCAGAACACTGTATACATTTTAAAAAATAAATAAACCATAACCCCCCCTTTTATTTTTCTTTTTTTCTTTTTTCTTTTTTCTTTCTTTTTGTTTGTTTGTTTGTTGTTTTGTTTTTCAAGACAGGGTTTCTCTGTGGCTTTGGAAGCTGTCCTGGAACTAGGCTGGTCTGGAACTCACAGAGATCCGCCCGCCTCTGCCTCCCGAGTGCTGGGATTAAAGGTGTGTACCACCCCACCCAGCTAAATAAATCTTTAAGAAAAAAAAAAGAAAGAAAGAAACCAGAAAGTAGCTGGGCAGTGGTGGATGTCTGTTAATTCCAGGCCATCCTGCAAGTTCCAGGACAGCCAGGACTACACAAAAAAAACTCTGTCTCAAAAAAAGAAAGAAGGAAGGAAGGAAGGAAGGTGGCATGGTGGCATACACCTTCTGTTTAGCCCAGCTCTCTGGGAAGACTGAGGCAGGAGAATCATTTCAAGCCTGAGGCCAGCCTGAGCTTAAGTGTGAGACTCTATAGAAAAATGATGAAAGGAGTGGGCTGCAGATGCTCGGGCTCTGGGGACCAGTTTAGTCTCTCTGTACCACATCTCAGAGGGAAGGTGTGCGGAGAAGCCGAGGAGGGCTGCAGCTGACCGACTCTCTTGGAAAAGAAAACTCCCAAGGTTTTTTCATTCCTTTTCTTGTGGAAACATCCGGTTTCAAGTCTTGCAGTTTCAGCAGCCTTGCCCCATCCTCTGCTCATAGCCCCTTGTCACTGGTGGGGTAAGGATGACACCGCTGGAGGAAGGCAGAGCATGGGGAAGCACTGGGGAGAGGGGCCAAGACAGAGGGTGATGCTACAGGCCAAGGAGTACCACCGGGTGCCCCTGTGTGCAAGCTCCACCGAGCCCTTCTGGATGGGAGTCTGCGCTCCTTGGAGATAGCAATGTTTCCATTCCTGGGTTCCCTTTTTAGTGCACTTGCACCGTGTGCTGGCGCTGTACACACATTCTCACAGGCCCGCGTAGTGGCCTAAACTGGAAGGCATTTCTATCAAGAGATGAGTGCCTCAACTAACAACTTCAACTTTCCGCTGGACATTATCTCTAAAGCTTCTACTGGGAGCCAATACCACCCAAGTACTTTTGCATATGCCCATTTGGTAGCCTGCATGCAAAATTGCTCAAACTAACTGCGCTGGATAGTTTTATGTCCACTTGGCACAAGCTTAAGTCATCTGAGAAGAGGGGAAATGCCTCTATAAGATCTAGCCTGCAGACAAGCCTGTAGGGCATTTTCTTAATTAGTGATTGATGAGGGAGAGCCCAGACCATTGTGGGTGGTGCCATCCCTGGGCTGGTGGTCCTGGGTTCTATAAGAAACAGGATGAGCAAGTCACAAAAAGCTAGCAAACAGCGCTCCTCCATGATTCTGCATCAGCTCCTGACTCCAGGTTCCTGCCCTGTTTGAGCTCCTGCCTTGATTCCCCTGGAAGTGTAAGCTGAAAGAAACCCTTTCCTCCCCAAGTTGCCTTGGTCATCGTGTTTCATCACAGCGACAGAAACCCTAACCAAGGCACTACTTGACTTCAAATCCCAGCCCTAGGGGCTGGGGAGATGATGGCTCAGCAGTTAAGAGCACTTACTGCTCTTGCGGAGGACCCAGGTTCAGTTCCCGGCACCACATAGAGCTCTCACACAGCCGTCTGTAAGTCCAGTTTCAGGGGATCCGATGCCCTCCCTCTTCTGGTGCACATGCATACACGTAAATAAAATATTCAGATCCCTTCTCCGCCTTGCAACAGCCAACCCTGACAAGGTAAAAAGGTACCTACTATGTGGAGGGGGCCTCTGTGCATCCCAAAACAAATGTCCACTTCCGTGACGTATTTCCCAAGGGGTGCTTTGCTTCTTATATCGGATAGTAGTTAGCTCTGAGGGACGGACACTGACAATTAAGACAAGTTGCTGAGAGGAGACAATACTTAGAGACCTCCCTGGTGGAGAGGACCCAGTGTGGGCAGAGCCAGCTGAGAAGGCTGCGACAGGAAGCAGGTGGCCTTGAGGGGAAGAAGTAGTGAAATGCTTCAAAAACCAGAGCCGCACTCTTGGACACCAGCCCGGAGAAGCTGTTGTGGGGCAGGGGAGGCACGGGTCCTTGCTTGCTTGCTTGCGCTTGGCTTGCTTTCTCCGTGCTCACAGTTTAGGAACCAGTCTGTGAGATGGTATCACTCGCATTCAGGATGGGTCTTCCCACCTCGGGAGAGGCATTCAAGGCAATCCCACAGAAGTACCGCAGGCCAACTTGATGCAGGCACTTCTTCCTCCAGACCTCTAGCTTATAGTAAGTTGACACTTCAACCATCAGTTTCCATTTTGCCATGGCTCAAATTCTCTGTCTCCACAATGGTACAGCAGCAATGTATGCTGGATAGGAATTGCACTTGCACCTTGGAAGTTGAGTGCTTTCCCAGGATGGAGACATGCGGTGGCACACTCCTGAGATACTGCAGGTCCTGGGAGCCATCAGGTCCTGAGGGGAATGATCAGTGATCGACAGCTCTGAGCTCTGAGGCCATGGCATCCCTTAGGTAGGGTGTGGTAAATGTCCTTCCAGCTTATGTTTTTGACCTGACGGTACTCAGCCTCGGGTGGGTGTTTCTCAAAGGTCTAAATGCAAAGGTTTGGTCCCTCAGGATGGGAACATTGGGAGACACTGAGGATCTTTAGGAAGAGAGATTCAGTGGGAGGTCCTCGGGTTATCAGAGAACATGGGATACCTCTCCTCACATTCTCTTCATTTCCTGGCTTGACATGTGGGTGTTCACTCTACATACACTGTGTTGGCCTCAAAGCAATGGCGCCACATAGTCTTCAGCCCCCAGAAGCATGAGCCAAAATGAACACTTCTTCACTTCATAAGTAGCCCCACACAAAGCTGACCATGTAGACAGGTTCACCAGGACGTGATCCCATCACAGGTTTTTTAAAAAAAATACCTGTGCTGAAAGGTGCTAGGTTCTGTGGAACTCAGCTCTGCCTGGTGGAGCCACAGACCGTATAGAACCCCTCTTTCCAGCTGAGAGATGCTGGGCTGGTGAAAATATGATTACATGGCCCAGTTAGCCACAGGTGTCTACAGGGAAACGGTCTTGATGGCCAGGGATAGGCTGAGGAGGAGACTGGACCCTTGGAGCTCTCCTTTGCTTATTTCAAACATTGTGTCCTGCACAAACATTACCTATCTAATCCCTAAGTAATGATTCTAGAAACGAGGCTCAACACACACATTAGGGGAAACCAGTACTCAGCTCTTCTAAAATGGCTGTGCCATTCAAATGATCTCAAAGGTACAGTTTTCCACTCATTAGCCTGCCAAGTCTGCCTTTCTTTTCTTCTCCTTTGCAATCCTACCCCCACCCGCCATGCCCTCAATGTCATGTTCCTCCTTGCCACAGCCTCAGGAGTATCAGGGTGATTGACATGAGCCAGCCACAGAAAGGGCTGAAGCTCTAACACTCGCCACAGTGTGGACTGACCATGAAAATATGATGTTCATGTATTATGAAGCTGGTCACAAAAGACCTCACTGCAGAAAGGGACCACACTCCATGGCATGCCCAGGGGAAGACCGCACTCCATGGCCCAGGGGAAGACCGCACTCCATGGCATGCCCAGGGGAAGACCGCATTCCATGGCCCAGGGGAAGACCGCACTCCATGGCCCAGGGGAAGACCACACTCCATGGCCCAGGGGAAGACTGCACTCCATGGCCCAGGGGAAGACCACACTCCATGCATGCCCAGAAGTCTTTGTTCTATGATGTGCCCAGATCAGGCAAACCTACAGGCAGATTCATAGTTGCTATGGGTTGGGAACTCAAACCTAGAGGAGGAGATCCAGTTTATTCACAAAAGTAATGAGGACATAATTATGAACATTCTGCCATCCACTGAACTGCACATTCCCAATGGGTGAAGTACACTGTATGAGAAATACATATCAATAAAAGGACTAAAATTAAACCTCAAGAAACCATTATGGCCCATCTTGCTCCTAGAAGGGGCAGATCTTGCAAAGCACTGTAGGTTCAAAGCCAGCCTGTGTCTGCCCAGGCCTGCCTGCTGCCTGGCTTTGCTTTGCCTTTCACTCCTGCTGGGGTATCCAGGTCCCCTCCTCTGTACTGGATCCCCTACCTCTGCTCACCTCAGCACAAGCGTTGCCAGCTCAAGAAATCCCTGTATGGCATCAGCATCCCCTCCATGGCTCATACATGGATGCCGCCCACAGTCCTGACACCCATCTCCAAATAAAGCTGCCTTTGCCACAGCTGCCACCACTCCATCCACCTGGCTCACTCAGTCCACCTGATTTACCTGGTCTTGGGTTTCCCATGGGCTCAAAATTTCACAGACACCAACCAGATAAAGGCCTGAGAGCTTGTGTAGGACAGAGTCAGGGTCCTGATGTCTCGGGAGAAGTAAAAGGAGATGAAATGTGAGGGGATACAAAAAAAAAAAACTATTCATTAACACTCCCATGCAGACCTCCAGCTGTGGAGGCCACTTCAAACCACAAGCCAGCAGCCTGGCCCAGGACAGAACCCCAGCCAGGCCTCTGGCTCTGGGCCATTTGCAAAGCCCAGGGCCTACCACTGCTGGGACAAACGTAGCTCTCAGCCTGTGGGAGACGCAGAGTTAAGGCCTGGGAGGGCCCTGTGTGCTGAGCAGCAGGCAGAAGGCTGTCTTTGTGTGCTGTGAAAGCCTGTATAAACTACATCCTGTAGACACCAGAGGCCTCCCTGCTGGAAAGCGCTTCAGTGGTAGATTTCACAGAGTTCTTCAAAGGCGAGCTGTTAACAGATGAAGCATACTTGGAGCCTCTGTCTCCTACAGCAGATACAGACCTGTGTCCCACCTTCTCCCAAGCCTCTGGTCTCCCCTGCCCTACCCAGCCTGCTTCTCTTCCCTCATGTGAGTCCCCTTGGCTGCCAGCCCCCCCCCCCACGTAGAACCAGCCCATCCTTGGGCTGAACGACTGCTCTTGGCACCAAAGCACCTCCCCGATTCTGTGCACGGATCACGAGGGTGGGGGATGCCTGCTGGCTCCGCGAACTGAGTTCCGGGAACCTTGGATCCTGGCCTGCCAGGAAAAACTGCCACAAGCAACTAAGCTGAGAAGCCAGCAGCACTGGTCTGCAAGAGAGACGGATGCAAGCCCAGTTCAGCAGCACCCAGTGGCAGTCCGCATCTCCCTATGACATGAGCCATCCACTTCCAGCAATGGGACCACCGAGAGTCGCTGCCTCCTGGCACCCATACAGAAAGCCACTGCCAAGGCAGCTGTCAAGAGCATTTCAGTAACCAGGGCTACAGATGCCTGAGTTCCAAGCTCGTTCCATGGCAAACAGGATGACTTCCTATGACTCAGTTTCCCCATCTGGAAAGACCGGCTGGTATTCATAGCTACTCCTTAGGACCCTGCACAGTATGCTCAGAGCTCGGAGAGCGTATCTGGGTCAGAGTCACAGTTCAGTGTGATGGTGGGTGCCAGGACCACAGAACGTGATGGTTGAGGAGCCTGTCTGTGTAGAGAAGAGTCAGTGAGGTGAACTGCTCTGGAGAACCAGATACACAAGAGAATCAGAGGTTCAAGGTCACCCTCGGCTACATACTGAGTTTGAGGCCAGACTAGGCTATATGAGATCTTGTCTCAAAAGAAAAGAGGTGGGGGGGGGCACAAAAAGAGTTCTAGAGACAGATGTGGTAACGGTCACACAGCAATATGAATGTAATTAGTGCCACTGAACTGACATTTAAAAAAAAGAAGAACATTGTGATGGAACATTGTATGCTATGTGTATTTTATTACAACTTTTAAAAGTCTCGGGACAGATGACTTGAAATACACAGCATGGATGGCATTAGGTGCCTTCAGCAATCCAGGTAGGGAAGCCCAAAATATATGGCTTATTTACCATGAAAACTGCCCCTGGAATCCTGACAGGGGCCACTGCAAAACCTTAGCTGTGACCAGTGCTAGATCAGCAGACCAGTGCCTCTTCATCATGAATCCCCGAGAGAGAGAGAGAGAGAGAGAGAGAGAGAGAGAGAGAGAGAGAGAGAGAGAGATGGCTGCAGTCACCCTACCCAGCAGTGTGTAGGTAGAGCGGGCAGCCTGGCCATGAACAAACAGAACCAAGCTCCGAGGGCTGCATGACTTACCCAGGAAGAGCCCAGCCTCCCCAGCCTGAGACTCCCCTAGTCTTGTCTCTACCTCTGTAACTGACTTACTGCAAGCAGCAGCCCCTGTGACACAGAGCAAGACTGCATATAACTTTGTACTTGCTTCAACTTTTCTCAGTGCGAGAGTTCTAGTTTGGTGAGGGTTTTTTTTTTTTTCTTTTCTTTTTAATGTTTAAACAGGATCATTTTGTTTACATGAGAAGCATTCGATAAAAAACAGAAATACAAAGAGGTCTATGCTATTTCCAAAGATCTCAGGCAGCCACAACTGCATCTGGTCTTCAACAGCGCTATAAAGAGCAGGTGAGTCCAGATTAGAGGGGAGCAGGCGTGGGCGAGATGACACCATGATGCAGCTAGGAACTGAGGAAATGATGGGCGCTCAGGGCTGCTTCCTGACTGTGCAGGCTGCCTCCTCCCCACCCCTGCTCCCTTCACACATGTATGTACATGAATGGAATAGCCTTGGCCTTGCTCCCTGTGAGAGACCACAGTGGGGACAGGTATGAGCAGATCTCACAGCAGGGACTTGAATGCATATTGAGCGCAGCTCAAGGAAAGAGAGCAGGGAGCAAAGGAAGGAGAAGGGACCACTAAATCACTAAATCACTAAAGCCCCTTCTGCCCACGCTGCAGCATGGTCCTCTGTGTACGTGACTACTGAGTACAGGGCTACAGCAGAGGAGACTGGTTCAGCCTTTCCTCTGCCACAGCAGGCCACCAAACCTTGAGAGTTCAGAACACCGCTGTCTCCCAGCTCCTGCTTCTTTCTATATGCAAGGATCCCCATCACCCCCACAGTCCAATGGAAGGCATATGGAGTGAAGCAAGACAGTGATGCAGGGCACAGGGTCTGAGCTGATGGGTCCACATCAGTTGCAACGAAATACCATGATGAAAGCAACCCGAGAGAGAGGTCTTGTTTCCACTACAGTTCAAGGTACAGCCAGCCCATCATGGAGTCTCGTACCATCAAGGTACAAGTCAAGGCATCAGGAGCTTGAAGCAGCTGCTCATCTCACATCCTCAGTTGGAAAGCAGAGCGGGATGAATGCTGCTGCTACTAAGCTCCCTTTGTCTACATAGACAGCCCGAGCCCCTGGCCAAGGAATGGTGCTGCCCACGGTGGGAGGGGCTTCACACCTCATTTACTGCAATCAAGATATCCCCCTTCCAGATATGCCCAAAGGAAGCTCCCTAGTGACTCTAGAATCTGTCATGTTGTTTATTAAAGCTAACCCTAACCATCACAACCCCTTGTCAACAGGACACACATGTATGTGACCTCAGACATACATGTCCCTATACAGAGCATACATATGGACTTCTTCACTCACATGCCCACAGAGCACACACTGAAAACATATACACATGCACTCACATGTATGCTTACAGGCAAAGGCATGCAGAGGGTGACTACCCACTGGAATAGAAAGGGGGCACTAGCTCACTTGGCGCAAGGCATTGCCCAAGGTTCAAAAGGTTATGGCTGCCTTATCCAGTGCCCCAAAAGAAGCCCAGTTAGATGGCTCAGAAGGTCAGGTATATGCCTTTAATCCCAGCACTTGGGAGGCAGAGGCAGACAGATCTCTGAGTTCAAGGCCAGCCTAGTCTACAGAGTAAGTTCCAGAACATCCAGGGTTACAAAGAGAAACCCTGTCAAAACAAAACAAAACAAACAACAAAACAAAAACAGCTCAGAGGATGAGAGGGGCCCTGTGGGAGGGGCTAGGACAGCTAGGGAAGGCTGTTCAGTGGTTGGGAATATCTAATCCTCACCTTCCTATCCAGCTCCCTTGGCTGATCAGCCTTGGGCCACAAACATGGTCCTGATCAACCCCTATAACAGCCTTGGGCTTCCAGTGCAGAGCAGCAGAAAGGTTGGGCTCTTCTTCAGGCAGCACCATGTTGGCAGGGTCTCCAACAGCTTCTCAGCAAGCCCCAGAAAGGCCACATGGAACCATATTAGTCACTCAGAATATTCACAAGCCAAGGACACCAGACTTCCCCCAGTGACGCAAAGCAGCATGGTACAAGGCTGTTCGTCCTGAGCCCTGAGAGGACATACCCCATGCCACGGTCACCTCAAGGTAGGAGGAATACAAATCGAGGAAGCAAAGGAGTGTCATCTTTCCAGCTAAAGAGCATATTGAACACGGTTTCGTGAATTGATTTCTGTGAAGAGAACGCCAGGAACAAAGAAAAATTAGGGCCGGGAGTTCGTATTTTAAATGCTTTCTTGCCTGAAGTCTGCAATAAGAGCAGAGGCAGCCAGGCTGCATGGCTCGCATTGGCTGGCTTCGGGCTGAGCCCCACTGTGCCCGTTTATCACCTAGAGGCAAACCCTAGACAGGGCCAGACACCTGGCAAATAGGCTCACTAAGTCCAGTAAATCAGGCTGGCTTGGAGGACCTGAAGGCAAGGAGAGGCCCAGAAGGAGGCTGAACATAACAGGGCATCAGGCTCTGCCAGCCCCCTGCCCGCTCTGCAATTATCCCAGCATGGGGGAATCAGCAAAGCCATGGGGGTGAATGCTACCAGCATGGAATCAGAAAGGAGGGAGGGCAGAAGGAAATACAGCTCCACCAGAGCCCTGGGACAGCTGCCTGCAGCCCAGGTGAAGGCAAAGATCTCCCAGCATGACCATGCCAGGGGGGCGGGGCAGAGAGGGGACATGCAGAAACCAAAGTGGGCAAATCCTGCAATGCTGCCCAAAGGAGGTGACAGCCAGATTGGGACTGAAATAGAAAGATGGCCATTGCTATTAGCCAGGTAAAAGGAGCCTGAAGCAGGATTTCCAAACCAAATAGAGTGGTCCAGGAGAGTCCACGCCCCCAGAGGCCCAAGGATAGGCAGTAAGTCTTTGGCTCTTTGGTTATAATCTGGCCACTAGGGCCACTCCCTAACCTACAGCAGCTCTTTCCTATGTGGAGGTGAGGGGGGGGAGGGGGAGGGGAGGCTTGGAGCTGGTTCTGACTCAACTCTGAGAATTCCTGCCTAGCCTCCATAAGACAGAAAACCTTCCTTCTTTATACCCTGGCTGCCTATTCCCATCCTACCTCAGGCCCTTGAGGGAACACCCATGGCGCTGATCTTTCAGTTGCCCTTCAGAGCTTCCAGACTGTTGGGACTGAGTTAGGCTCAATCTCACTGAGTACTCCCCAACACTGACTGGTCCAGCTCTACCCTACGACCCCTGACAGCTCTGCAGGTTGCCCCAGGGATGGCCATTCCCTCTGTTCCAGGCCAAACTGCTGGGTTTCTTCACATAGGATCAGATGGCTGCCTGGAGCTCAAACTCTACCACCCATAGAAGACACAGGGTGGGAGCTGGGGAGGTGGCTCAGTCACACACAAGGACCTGAACCTGGGCAAAAAAAAGCCAGCAATGGTGTCGTGTGTGTATACTATCAGCACTGGAGAGGAAAGGCCAGCGGGATCCCTGGGGTTTGCTGGCTAGCCAGCATGGCTGAATTGGCAAGTTTCAGGCCAGTAATGGACGCCATGCAGACAGAATACATAGGGTTGCATCATCGTAGTCTCGAATTTAGCATCAACCAAAGAAACAAAAACACAAAGGGTGGACACTATCAAAATGTTGGGCATAGAAGATAAACCAAAACCAAAACATTGCTACATTGCTTAGCAAAGGACACAGTCAAAGAGAAGGACGATCCACCATGAGGAAACACTTTAAACTGAACATCTGCTAAGAGATTGTAACAGAATGCAAAAGCAGTCCTACAACAGAATCATAAAGAGGTGGCGATCTCGGCAGGTGTTTTGCAGAGGCCTATGAAGAGATGCTGGGCTGGTTAGCCAGCAAAGAACTACAGATCCAAACCAAGAGGAGATAATGACATGAGTCCACATAGACAGGAAAATAAGGACGTGGATGTTGCTGCTGGGACGTGAACTCCTGCAATTGCTCTGGAAGCCTGTCTGCTCCTTTCTCCAGTGGAATTCTACGAGCCCCGCTATGCCAATTCCGGGTACACACACCTGTGATGGGGAATCTCTCCTGTCAGCCCTACCGGATTCAGAATCACTTAGATGTCCTGGGGCCTGTCTACAAAACTGGCACCATCCCATAGGCTGTAGTAAGACTGAATAAAAAGAAAGAAAGAAAGCTATTTGCCTGCATGCTCTGCTTCCTGACTAAGGATACAATGTAACCAGTTGCCTCACACACTGACGAGTGGACACAATGTAACCAACTGCCTTCTATGGCAATACTTTCCCACCATGATGACTGCACCCTCAAACCACAGCCCAAAATAACACCCTCCCTTAAATTGCTTAGGCCCAGCATTTGTTGTAGCAGCAAGAAAAGTGACTAATATCTAAAAATGAAAGGAGATATCCAAACAAAGTGCATACACAGATGTTCACAAAAGCCAAAAGGTAGGCGTGGCTCAAATGTCCATCAAATGTCAAGGGAGCAAATCGTGGTCTATCCATACAACGAGACAGGGAGGAATAGCATTTAGCCACAAAAAGGAATGAAGCTCTGAAATAGGACACAGCATAGGTGTACCTTTAAAATCTAATGTCAAGCAGAAGAAGCCATTTACACAAGCCAGGGATCGTAAGACCCTGTTTACATGGAGTTCCCAGACGAGAACTGGGTGTCAGAAGGAGGTGCCGGTGAGTAAGGAAGGTGTGTGGGTATTTACTTCTCACAATGGCTGTCCCTGACTGTGGGTACACTAAAAACCACTGGATTGCATGTATATTTTTGTTTTTATCTTATGTATCGGGATACACAGCATGAAATGTATGTGGAGGTCAAAGACAACTTTCAAGACTCTATGCAAGGCCCAACATAAAAGAAAGTTGAGACTTAGCACTGGGACTTATCATTGATGGTGTGAGATTCTGATCGTAAGACAATACTAGAATCCACAGGGCTTTGAGAATGATAGGGCTGAAGGCATTTGCATGTGGAAAGGATGTGGCGGAGGGCAGAGGGTAAATAATGTCATAACCATCTGGTCAGTGTGAGTGTAGGAACGGACTACCAGTGTGACTGGGAGGGTTGTCTTAGTTAGGGCTTCTATTGCTGTGAAGAGACACCATGACCACAGCAACTCTTATAAAGGGAAACATTTAATTATGGTGGCTTATAGTTTCAGAGGTTTAGTCCATTATCACCATGGCAGGATGTGGCAGCACACAGGCAGACACAGTGCTGGAGAAAGAGCTGAGAATTCTCCATCTTGATCTGCAGGCAACAGAAAGTGAATTGAGCCTGGAATGGCTGACTGTCATGCAGAATTCCTGCTCTTCAAAAGAGTGCACAGCCCAGGAGCAGCCTGTCAAAAGGCCAGTACAAGCGCCAGTCCCTACTCCTGCTGCTGAGTCCCATCAAGGACGGCCATGTCATATGTGGGCAAGGAGTTGGGTCCCAGATAGAAGGCTCCAGGGACACACAGCATGGTTTGGTCACTCAAAGGGCAGAGTCAAACTGAACAGCTGGTGTGCATCCCAAAGCTCATGCAGTGTTTCCCATAGGTGGCAGCTCATACTTCAGCTTGCTGTGTCCCTGCAGATAATTGGTTTTAAAGGTCAGACCCCATCTCTGTGACATGCTCGTGCATGCTTGCTTTCGAGCATTTTTCCCCCCATGAATTGTCTTTCCCTCTTGGCATCCAGCACAAGGCACAGCAGCTTCAGTGATGTTCTGACCCAGAGTGGCCAGAGCTCACCAGGGCTGTGATGAAATCTGCAGATCAAAGCAGAGTCAGCCATGGAAAGTGGGGATCAGAGCCATTATGATGAAATTCAATTAAAGTAAAACGTTCTCCAAAAAATGTAATGTTTTTAAAGCTTTGGGTTGGGGGGGTGGTAAGACATATTTCACTATGTAGCCAAGGCTGGCCTCAAATCCAGTCTTCCTGCCTAGCTTTCCAGGGCTGGGATTACAAGTGTGCCTTGCATTTGCCTGGACTTACACTACATCCAAAGAGAAAATATAGTCAGCTCTAAAACCTTGAGTCCCAGTGGGCTGAAGAAATGATTCAGGGCTTAAGAGAATGTACTGCTCTCGCAGCAGAAAGACCCCAGTACCCATACCAGGTGGTCCACAACCACCTGTAACTCCAGCTCCAAGGGGTTTGATGCCCTCCTGTATTTGCAACCATCAGCAACCCCCCTCACACACATAATTTAAAAATAAATCTTTAAAAATCTGACCCCCCCCCCAAGGTACCATTTTCTGTTATGATGTGTGGTGCAAGGTGGGACCACAGATCCCATGGCAGGGGATAAACACACCATCAGGCAGAACTTACATGGGGAGAAGTTTATTGGGAAAGAGAGAGGATATGAAGGGAGAGAGAAGAGAGAGAGAGAGAGGCAGTGACCTGCCCCTCAGAGAAATGGCAGAAAGAGAGAGAGAGAGAGAGAGAGAGAGAGAGAGAGAGTAGGCGGGGCTTGTTTCTTAAAGAGACCTTTGTACCTGCTTACAGAGCCAGCTTCAACTTGCCACGCACAGAGGGGTTTCACGCGTGTCAGGTTCCCAAGGGGCGGGGCCAAGGTGTGCCTGGATGCTAACTAACACTTTCACCCTCTGAACCATTCCTAAAACCCTTCCCAGACTGTGTTAGCTAGATACAGCTGCCTAACAAGTGATTCCAAACCCAAGATGACATCGCACATAGTGTGGTAGTAGCTTCACATTGTGATTTTGTGTGCATCTTGTTCATGGTTGGTGAAATTCAGCAAGCGCTTTTCCGTGTTTATCGTCAATATCCATGTGCGGTGGTTCATCCTGTCAACTTGACGACATTTAGACTCAGCATGTAAACAAACTGCAGGGCATATTTGCCAGGGGGTTTCTAGGTTTGCCTGATGGACATGGGAAGACCCACTCTGACTGTGAGTGGTTCCATCGCATGCACTGGGGTCCTGGACCTGAATAAAAAGGAGAAAGCGAGCTGGGCACCAGCATCCACAGCTCTGCTTCCTAATTATACGCACATGCCTTCCCACCATGATGGACTGTACACTTGAACTGAGAGCCACAGTACACTCTGCCTTAAGTTGCTCTGCCAGGGAACAAAGAAAAATAACTAAGACGCATTCTCCATGGGGCTTTCTGTCCTCTGTGAACTATGATTCTATTCTGGACGTGAGTCCTCACACAGATTACAGCTATAACCAACTAGCCTTCATTATCAAAGTTTCTTTCATGCTGGGCAGTGGTGGCTTTAATCCCAAGCACTTTGGAGGCAGAGGCAGGAGGCTCTCTATAACTATCTACAGATGAGTTCCAGGACAGCCAGGGCTACCATGGAGAAACCCTGTTTGGGGAGGGCAGGTTTTGTTTTGTTGTTGTTGTTGTTGTTGTTTTATCCTCTTTGATGACAGAAGTTTTTATTTTGCTAGTTGATGATGGCTTATGGGATGAGAGCCCTTTTGAGGCTTAGGAGCTTTTTGTTTTCACCTCCCACACAGATCTTTCTGAGCCATCATGACACAGAGGTCACAGTCAGTCTTTCTGTGTTAATATCCTGTACACCTGGAAGCATTTATGGTGAAGGCCATTTTTCTCAGATAGACTTTCTTTAGGTTTTTGCTTTCTATATTCTGGATGGTCAGAAGTATCTATAACAATACTGTATCACTTCTATAATTTAAGTATATGGATCTATGTTCAAAAGAATTGGAAACTTTTTGTTTTGATTTGTTTGAGGCAGGGTCTCACTACGTTTCAGAACTCACTATGTAGAACAAGCTAGCCTTGAACTCACAGGCATACATCCTGATTCTGTCTCCTGAGTGTTGACATTAAAGACATAAACCATTATTCCTGGCTGGTAAGAACTGGAAACATTTTAAATGCCCTTGGATAGGGTTCAGATAAACTGAGTCAGCAATCATTCCACAAGATAATGGGGCATGAGAACCACCTTGCATATCCAATCAGCCCTGAGGGGTTTTAGTTAGAAGGAAAAATGAATAGTGTAGTGTGAAACATGGGTCTCATACATACACATTGTTCCAGAACTGTGTGCTGGGGGCTCTCCAGGAATTCAGGTTGCAGGTGTCCTGGGAGGGGCCTGCATGGAGACAGCCTGGGGGGCTCTGCCAGCTTCAGTTCTGTAAGGTTGGATCTCCCTGCCCCCCCCCACACACACCTTGTCCAGGGATTGTGGCGTAACATAACCTTTAATTTAAAAATAATGCATGTGCATCTTTAAGAATTGAATATTGCTAACTCCAGAGAAAAGAAAACTTGCCACTACCCACAGATCACCTCTGGGTGGCTCCCCACCAGACCCCAGGTGCCACACAGGAAGGACACTGCAGAGAGTGATTGCCAGGTTGCTGCTAGCTGCTCTCCTCTTCTGGAGCATGCTGGTTTCCTCAGTTTCCCATTTCAGTGACAAGTACATAACAGTGGTTCTCAACCTGTGGGTGGTGACCCCCCAGGGTCAAATGACCCTTTCACAGGGGTCACCTAAGACCGTCATAAAACATAGATATTTACATTTGTAATTCATAACAATAGCAGAATTAGTTATGAAGTAGCAATGAAAATAATTTTATGGTGGGGGGGGTCACCATGACGTGAGGGACTGTATCAAAGGGTCGCAGCACTGGGGAGCATTGAGAACCACCGACACAGAACACCTTAGAGCCACCATCGGTTCCTAGGGTTCGGGCCTGGGCTCTGTTGTGAGCCTGTGGTAATGCAGGACATCTTGGTGGCTGAAGCTATGGAAAGTTCGCTTACCTCAAGGAAGCCTGGATGGAGGAAGGCAGGGAGGGAGGGAGAGAGAGGGAGAGGAGAGAGAGAGGAGAGGGCTGCATAGGGGAAAGAGAGAAGGAAGGCAGATAAGGAGAAAGATGAAGAGAAAGGGAACAGAGAAGGAAGGAGAGATGGAGGTGGAGAAAGCGAGAGAGAGAGAGAGAGAGAGAGAGAGAGAGAGAGAGAGAGAGAGAGAGAGAGAGAGAGAGCTGGAGGGCAGAAACAGAGAAAGGCTGGCCGGCTTTTCCTTTTTATTCCATTCCAGCACTGCAGTGTGTGGGATGGTACCTGTTTTTTGGCGGTGGCGCAGGGGTGGGGTGGGGGGGTTGGGAATGGGGGCGGGGTGTTCAGCACCCATCTGCTCACCGCAGATAAGGAACCCATGAAAGACTGAAATACCGATACTACCAAAGTCCAATTTGGTGAACCGAGGGTTGCTCACAGGGGTGTGGCTGAGGGAGCAGGAGTGGCTCGAAAACAGCGGCATCACCCAAGCTCACCTCACCCCTCCATCTCAGCCCCTCCACAGAGCCCACCTCACCCCTCCATCTCAGCCCCTCCACGGAGTCCAGCTCACCCCTCCATCTCAGCCCCTCCACGGAGCCCTCATCTTGCGATTTTGTGAGGCAACTCAAAAAGACTTGGGAGAGGCTTGTAAAGTGTGAAAGTGAGAAGGAAGAGCTTGGTGACGTCATCCCAGGAGAGGATGGCTGGCTTAAAGAAAGGCACTGACATGACAGGAAGGTGTCTTGGACATGCTCGAACAGAGTGCCCTTTAATACTGGGAGCTGACTGCAAGTAAGCTTCAAACTGATTTCACTGAAGTCAGAGAAAGGCAGGATGAACACCATCACAACTCAACGTCAATTGAATGGAGAAGAGAGTGGGAAAGGGTGGATAATGGGCACCAGGTTAATAACGTGAAACAAGTGTCACCCCACAAGATGACTAGATAATAATATGCTGGTGAAGGGCTCTGACAGGCCCACACATGGCTAGCAAGGCATGGACAGGTCCTGCCTCTTACTCTTCTTCCCCTTACTAAAAACAGTTTGTATTCCTAAAGCTAGCCCCCAAGGTCCATTCCCTTATTTGGCCACTGATTCATTCCTGAGACAAAACACTATGGACGTGCGTGGATCTAGAGTCACTGGACTAGGCTCAACATAGGTTAACTTGGGGAGAAGGCACTTACATAAGAAACAGATGACCGCTGCAAGTTCCCGCTCCAAGGATCCACACAGGCTGCTCTCTGGGGCCCGGCCAACCGGAACCAAGAAGAGAGGGAGCTGTGGTCCCGACCCCAGACCGAATCCTACCCTCGGTCACATCTGCACCTGTGCTACAGGTGTATGGGGGGTGAATATCTCACTACAAAACACCATGGTCCAGCAGTCAAAATTCATTATTTAGCTAACATAGCCCGACTCACTCTAGCACAGAAGCCCCCTTCCCCTTAAAAGCCCACTCCTGCACAAATATCTGCTCTTGCTTGCTATCTGCCTTTGCAGTTTCTCCCTCCCATTGCTTGACCATCCAGGGTAATAATCTCTGTTGTGCTAAGAGTTTGGTGCCCGGGTATGTATGTCTTGTAGCCTGAGGGGGCCAACCTCCCTTACAACTGTATTCTCAAAGCATCCCCCCCCAAAAAAATCTTAAAAGGGAAGGTTTTGTGTTTCACAACAAAGATTTGATGCGTATTAGAGACAACAGACAGGCTTACCATGATCTAATGCCACACAATGTGACACCCCACAAATAAGCACAATAAACAACGGATTTTCTAAAATAAGCTTGAAGGGTGTCAAGATCTTGGCCAGCCTAGGCTAGATGGTGACACCCTATCCCCAAAACAAGACAAAATAATACAAATTTCAAGTTTTAAAAAATCAACATTAAATCAAAGCAAATACAATAAGAAAATGAAATGAGATGTGACAGAAGTCATGTCACATAGAGGACAGAGCTGATCAAGCTCCTTCACAAACAGTACTAATGGGGACTGGGGAGACGTCTCAGTGGATAAAGTGCTTGTTGCCAAGGATGAAGACTGAGTTCAATCCCAGAATCCACATAAAAAGCTGGAAGTAGGGGCTGGAGAGATGGCTCAGAGGTTAAGTGCATTGACTGTTCTTCCAGAGGTCCTGAGTTCAATTCCCAGCAACCACATAAGGGCTCACAACCATCTGTAATGAGATCTGGTGCCTTCTTCAGGCCTGCAGACAAAACCCTGTATACAGAATAGATAAATATATCTTTTTAACAAAAAGGCTCTGAGGCAGGAGAAAAAGCTGGAAGTAGCACCGTGACACCCGATGTCATCTGTGGTCTCTACATGTGTTCCCACACACACAGGCACAAGCATACACTTAGGTGTAGTGAGGTAGTTCTGTGGCACTGACCACGCCCATTGGGGGTGGAGCCATGGGCGGAGTGACCTGTGGAAGGAGGTCGGAGGGGGCCAGGAAAGGCGCTCTCTTGCTGTCGTGACTCGGACAGGAGAGGATCGGGTTGAATTTCCTGGTGTTCATCTGTCTAGGTTGTAAGTTATTTCTCCCTGAATAAACATCTATTCGGCCTATTTGTTTATCCTGATCCTTATTTAACCGCGTTACATAGGTATGAGCACACGTGTGCATACATGCAAACACACACATGCACGTGTGCTCATGCACGCGCGCACGCACGCACGATATTAATAGACTGAAAACAAATTTAAGTGGTAACAAGGAGTGGCAACAGGCTTAAAGCCTGGAAAGACAAAAATAGAATAAAGATGTGGCCACAAGGTGGCACTAGCTCTCAGGGGCTAAGTTGGGTTGATCTTGTCCAGTGCAGAAAGCAAAGGTACCTGAAAGTAACTACAAAGAAATATATATACACCTTTCTGTTAAAATGGGACTTTTAGACTTATTTTAAATTTGCTGTCGTTGTGTGAATGCGTGGAAGTGGGAGGACAACGTTGAGCAGTTGTTTCCATCCATCCACTGTAGCATCCAGGAATCAGACTCAGATGGCCAGGTTTAAACATCCATTCCCCTGGTGGGGCACACACCTTTAATCCCAGCATCATGGAAGCAAAGGGGGAATATCTCTGGGTTCCAGGCCAATCAAGAGAGCCTGCCTCAAACAAGAAAAAAATGATTCTACCCTAAGTCAGGCTCCGTGCCCACAGCACATTAGGGACAGAGGAGCACTTGGAGAGGAGCTGGCAAATGCAGAAGGGGTGACCTCACAGGAAAGAGAGGTCAGAGGTCCATCCCTGCAGTCATCACGGGAGGTGGGGCTGGTCCATGAGAGCCCTCATCTTCCTGCCTTCCTAGCCCCAGGCAGGTGGAAACCCCGCTACCCACAGTACCTGTTTTGGAATATTCCTTCCTCATAACGCACTGAGGAGTAGGGTTCATTTGTGGGTTTTGTTGGGGGCCCTGTGTGTTGTCAACTTGCCATGGCTGTGATAAAATACCGGAAACAATCAACGGAAAGGGGGAGGGGCCTATTCTTCACATGACTTCTGTGGCTTCACCACTGACCCGTTGACTCTGGCCTGTGATAAGAATTTGTGGTAGGAGCATGTAGCAGGACAGCTGCTCACCCAATGGTCACCAGGACGCAGAGTAGGGGCAGGCAAGTTCCTGCCCCAAACCCATTAGTTTCTAAGTACATCGGTGTGTTTTCACACTGACGTGATCCAATCATGATCCAATCACCTTCCACAGGCCCTGCCTCTGAACACTGCTGCACTGGGAACAAAGCTTCCGACACTTACGCTTTTGGGAGACAGCAGAGCCAAACCCTGGCACTGTTCTGCCTCAGAGCTAAACGACGGCACCCAAATGTGCTCTGTCCTAAGCGTGACAGTAACAAATGTGTAGCAACAAAACTACATAGTAGTAGTTAAGGAACTGAGAGCGAGCCCCACCTGGACCACTGAGGGCTCAGTGTAATCACGGGCTTTCTCTTATGAGAGGGGTCCAGGAGGGCTGGAGGAAGCCACAGAGGAAGGGCAGATAGTGCTGGGAGATGTGAGGCTAGCACACAGTCAAGCAAGCCCCGTGCATCCTCCCTGGGGCCCCAAGGAGAGCCAGCTCTCTCACACCCTGGCTGCAGCCCAGGCTGACTCTAGACTTCTGCCTCTCAGACTATGAAGGAGATCAGTTAAGAATGACAGTTGTTCCCTTGCGGGTCCCGTTTCTCTTGGTCACTGGCCCCCGCATGCCTGCCATCCCAGTTCACCCACTGTGAAGGAGATGGCTGTGTGGACAGTTACTATGCACAGCACTAACTGATCCTGTAAGTCACTTTCCAGCATCCCCCAGTGAGCACCCACTATTGTAGAAGACTCCTCGCTTCACTGTGCCCAGGGCACTTTCCCAATTCTGACATTTTTCTCTGCCTGACTTATCTGACCAACCGCCAGAGAGTTCATGGTGCACAGGGCTTCAGGAAGACAAGGTAGCCAGTTTTATAATTAAGCCTTCTCTCACACCCACCAGCTTCGTAAGATGTGGTCGTCAGGATCCTGGGACTTCAGCGCCTCCAACCCTCCTTTGGATCAGCTAAGGCCACTTCACACCCACCCCTGTGAGTACTCTGGAGGCACCCAGCAACCCAGATGCCACTAATCCCAGTCAGCTGCATCTAACCCTGAAATGTTCCCAGGGAGATAGAGGCTAGTTCTGTGTTTGCTCGTCTCCCATGTACCTGCCAATGCACACAAAGTCTCTGCAGGAATTGACTTCAGCTGAACCATCCAGGGCATGCCATCCCTAGTGACATTTTTTCCTAGCAGAGTGTCTCTTTCCATTTGGAGCCTATGTGCCTGGAGTGGGGGTGAAGCAGGCCAAGTTTCTAGGAGTCCGTGGTTATCAAGGGATCTGGGAACCAAGGTTTAGGACACATTTCCATTCTATACATCAAAGTCCACAGTAAGAATACAACAAAAGCAGGGAGAAGGCAGCAATGTAGCCTCAAGCAGTGCTGTGGCTTCTGTGAAATAAACTGGCTCTCCTGACATTGGGCTCCGGGGGCTGGGGGGGGGGTGAAGGGCCCACATTCAGGGACAGCCAGTGGCTGGTGATTCCCACTCTCCGGGGCTGCAGGTTCGAAGTGCTCATATTCTGCCTGGCTTCAGCCTGTCTGCTCCTGTGGTCACACCTCCACCTTCCAGCCAGTGGTGGGGAGTCTAGCTTTCCTCCTGACTCCACCTGGATCCCACTTTCTGCTGCCTTTAAAGGGCTCAAAACCCCAAACTTACACGTGGCTCGCTACCTCAAGGACAATGGACTTGGAACACTGACATGACGTGCAAGCTCCTGCTCCGCAGCACCTAGATTAGCGCCTGGTTGAGTGATGGGTAAGGTGTAGGATGAATCTTGGAGTCCATCTTTAAAACCACCCGCTACCCCTATTGTACTAGTTACCCTTTCCCTTACTGTGACAAAATACTGGAGAAGGAGCACCGTGAGGGAGGAAGCATTTGGATTCTAAAGGGTTATAGCTCATCCTGGTGAGGGAGGCACATGGCAGGAGCTAGAGGCTGCCTGCGCCCATTTCCATGGACCACGAAGCAGAGGAAGATGATGAGTGTTGCTCCTCCGGCTTTCTCCTTTTCTTTCATTCAGCCTTGGCTTCAGTCCATGGGTTGGCACCGCTCACATTTAAAGTGGCTCTTCCCTCAGTTAAATGTCTCTGGAGACACTATTACAGACACACCCTGACGTGCCTCCCCTCCCCCCCAAGCGATCCAAATCCAGTCAAGATGATAATGAAGACGAACCATCAATCCCAGATGTCTCCAAACTGGCCGACCTCCAAGTTGCATGAGGGATGATGAAGAGCCACCCGGACACATCACAATGCCACTGAAGGCAGCAAAGAACACCATTAGAAGAAGACACATGCTGGTTCTGCCTTCCACCACATTGCAAGCTGGGTCAGTGTGAAGAAATGTTCAAGAGCTCTGTCTTCCTCCAGCTGTGTGAGTCACCTAAACCAGCCAACTGTTCCTCTCCCCAGCAAGTCTTGAGGCTGCTCCACTTCTTAAAGAGCCTGGCACATAGCAGGCATTCTGCTGTAATCCATATCACACCCACAGGCATGCTTCTGAGCCATCTGCATGACCTTCTGAGGACTGCTTTTCTTTATAAACATCACTCCATCCTCTCTGGGTCCACACTATGTTTTCGTTGGATCTCCCTGCATCTCTGTCTCTGATAGACTGTGCTGACCACTGCTGAATGGGATCTCAGACAGTTGCCCCAAGTGTTTTCTCCCGGTGGCTCCATCTCCTCCTGCAGATTTCTGGCCAGGTGGGTGGTGAAGTTCTAGAGATCAGGGGGACTGTGAAACTGCCTAAGATGGTAGCTTCTGGGGGTGGCTCCAGAGTGGTCATCAGGTGGCAGCATAGGAAGGTAGGCCTCCAGAAGTAGAACCCTGTGGGCTGTACGGAGAAGCTGTTCAGGGTCCCCAAGGGCCTCACCCTGGCAAGAGCCATACCTGTCTCCACATACAGCAGCAATAACACTTCATCTGTCCCTTCAGAAGGATATGCCAGTTGTGGATATTTACCATTTCTTTGAAGTCTCCCAACAAATAAGACACAAGATTGAAGAGAACCCATGTTCAGGATGAGAGCAATTTGGTGACCTGGTTACTTCCAGGGAAAACCACAGGAAACTTCAAAAGAAAATTGTGTAACCCCCTCCCACACACACGGTATTCATTACTGGCTTCAGTTAACGTTTTACACAGTCTTATGGGAAGCCTCGCCTTTTAGAGTATTTTTAAAGACATTCCCAAACAATATGACAATTTACTATGAATATTTCCATTCAAAGTCCTGTCCACCAGGCCATGTCACTCCCTAACTAAAGGGCCAGTGTTGCCATATTGTCGGATGATATCCATCACACTCAGACCCCTTTTCACACCCTGCTATTTTCAGTTATCTGTTCTGTCACAATCAAGTGCCACAGACTCAACACAATTATGTCTTTTAATATCACTGGTGCTCTAACTCTCTTTGTCTGTCTTCACTGCCCACCCCCCCCCCAATCTCTTTTTCTCTGCCCTAATGACGTACCAAATCAGGTCACTTGTCCTGTAAAACACCAATGAACCAGGACCCCTGGAACTGTTTGATTAAAATCTCAGTGACTGTAGAGAGGCTGGAACAGTGTAGGTGCAGAGCCTAAATCACAATTTATCTTGGCCTCTCTTTAGTCCATTAAATACCATCCCTTGTCCTGCTCTGTGTCAGACCCAGCATTCTGATAATCTAAGAATTTTCTTCTTTGCTCTTATCATCTACTTAATGTTTTCACTGATGCATTTTATGTCTTACATTGTGGCTTTCTTTGTTCTGCTACTACACTAATGTCCTGAAACCGCTTTCACGTTGGAACATAGAATTTGGAGTATCCTAAAACTGTGTTTCTGGACCAGGGTCACTCATAATTGGCTCCAGAATAAACTTATTCCTTTTGAGGTCAGAGCTGTGCTTTTGTGTGGGCATGATCCACCACTGGCAAACAGTACTATATGTTGAGAAAATAATTTTAATAAGAGCAAAGGTAAACAATAGGGTTCTGGCCCTTTTGAGTGCACACACAGGCTGTAGTCCAGGTCTCCGGATGTGAGGGAGACTGGGGAGGAACAAGCAGACTCAGAGACCTGGAGAGGACAGGAAACGTCGTCCATTGGCAACTCTCATCACTGCAACCTGCCCCATACCCCGAGCACTGACCAAACACTTGCACTCCGACCCTCAGAGCTCTCCTGCACACAATGCTGCTAGTTCATTTGCTTGTGGTGTATTCTGAGAAAACTGGAGGTGACAGAAAGTTCAAAACCAAGTCATGTTCCTCGGGTCGTCCACAGATAGCCTGCTGACACAAGCTTGCGATAGACATGGCAAAGATACACAGCAACACACGACAAACACCCGGTCCTCAGAAACACACACACATGAGTACCTATACACACACACACACACACACACCTGGTCCTCAGAAACATACACACACGAGTACCTACACACACACACACGGTTCTCAGAAACATAAACATACACACACACACACACACACACACACACGGTTCTCAGAAACATACACACACGAGTACCTACACACACACACACACACACACACACACGAGTACCTTCACACACACACACACAAACACATCCGGTTCTCAGAAACACACACACGCACACACTCACACACACACACGGTTCTCAGAAACACACACACGCACACACTCACACACACACTCACACACACACACACCCCTCTTCCCGGACCTTCCACATTCCCCATGCAAAACGCAGCAGTCGCTTTAAACAAGCACCACCCAACCTGCACAAGCTTCCTGGTCCCTCCCGCTCATCCGCCGTCGCCTGCCCCGCCCCCGAGCTCTCCATCCCTATTGGCTACCCCTTTTGCGCCCCGCCCACAGGGGCTCCGCCCCCTAACCTCACCTTTCACCTCCTCATCTTCCGGAGCTCCCAGAAGCCTCGGTACTCCCTCATCGGGAAGGGGGAACGGCACTCTGTCATGACTAGCAGTCATTGGTGAACACGGCTGTCCATTATAGCAACAATGGTCACGGATTAGCTGAAAAGCAGCAGTGGGTGGGGAAGCTGGGCTTCCGCTCATGCTCAGTGTGGCGCAGTGACGCAGTCGCGGGGGCAATCATGGCGGCTCGGTGCGTGAGGCTGGCGCGGCGGAGTCTCCCGGCGTTGGCGCTGTCGCTCAGGTAAGGGGGTGCCGCTCCTCCGCGTCGCACCCACTCACTTCCGAGAGCTGTGGCCGCGGCCTTAGCAGCGGTCTGGGGGCCCGTGCGCCCTGGAGCCTCGTGTCTGGCTTCTCGGCGCGGGCGTCCCGGGATCTGCTGTGCGGTTTTACCTGAACTGTGCTCGAGAGCCGAGGAGCATGGCCGCTGGGGTGTAATCCGGGCTCTGCAGTGCTAAGTCAGGTGGAAGGTTCCGCCACTTGGTTTTCTGGCGACACACCGCGTGCTCACGGGCACGGGGCACCACCCGTCCTGGGATTGCAAAAGATAACCGCAGAAGCCAGAGACTTGCCCAAGGTCAGGCAGCCAGCAGAAGCCCGCCTGCGCTGGGGCTGGGGTTGCTAACACTGGTAGGTAGCAGCACTGCGCACTTCAGGGCCGGGGCTAACTCGGGCAGGCCCCAGACCAGGATGCTGCCCTGTTTATGGGCTTTTTCCACGGTCCCTCACATTCCTTCTCCACTTTTGCCCGCCGGGGTCACATGTGAGGTCCAAAGAACGACAAAGCCAGTGTGTGCGCAGTTTATTTAGACGAGAGCGCACGCTTTCCTCCATGTTTACCTTAATCCGTGGCTTCAGGCTTTTGAGGTAAACCTCCAACCAAAGTTAGGCAAATACTTAGTATCTTTACCTCGTTCCTTGTTAGGACAGAGTTATTGGTTAATGAAAACCTACTTTGGCCGAATCTTGTCGAAACTGGGTAGAATGGGAGCTGGTCTTTTGATCTGGTGAGGGCAGGCAAGTGGTTGATTTCATTAAAAGTGACAAGAAGGAAACGGGCTTACATACGGCAGGAGCTGGGAGCAATGCAGCCTCCTGGAATGTTCTGGGGAAGCACTTCTCATTTGTGATGCTGCATTTGGAGTTAATTGGCAGGAAGGCAGCCCCCTCCCCTCAGCTTGGTTTATGTTTGTCCCTGAAATTGCGGTTTAGAAGAAAAGTGCTCTAGGAGGGAAGCCAGAGAGCTGTATGACTGATAGTCATAGCTCCCATAGGATCCTTATGTTTGGCTGCCCTCTTCCCTGTGGGACACAGCCAGAGGATCTGTAGAGGAGAGCTGACCTGCCCAAAGGCTGTAATTGTCACCCTGCAGGGTGGACATAATTCATACTGAAAGCAGGCTTCATGCTTTAGAGGTTTTTATATTCTTAGCTTAATTTTGCTTTTCAAAATTAGGCTCTGTTTTGTTTTCTTGTGTAGGGGTGTTTTTGTGTTCATGCACCAGGAGCATGCCCGGTGCCCTCAGAGGTCAGGAGAAAGTGTCAAGATACCCTGGATTTGGAATTTATAGTTCCGATGGTTCAATGGCTGCTATGTGGGTACTAGGGAATCAAATTCAGGTCCTCCAAAAGAGTAACAAATGTTCTCAACTACTGAGCCAACTCTGCAGCCCAGATTCTTGGCCTTTAAAAATCATGAAAGGGCCAGGTGTTGGTGGGGCTCATGCCTTTAATCCCAGCACTAGGGAGGCAGAGGCAGGTGGATCTCTGAGTTCAAGGCTAGCCTGGTCTACAGAGCAAGTTCCAGTTCCAGGACAGGCTCCAAAGCCAAAGAGAAACCCTGTCTTGAAAAAACAAAACAAACCAAAAAAAAAAAAAAAAAAAAAAAAAAAAGTCATGAAAGGAAGAGTAAAATTAAAAGTCACTGCTGGGGCCAGAGAGGGGCTCAGTGGTTAAAAGTCCTGGCTGCTTTTGTAGAGGGCCTGGGTTTATCCCTACTCTCCCACTGGTGGGCCACAGCCACCCGTAACTCCAGCTCCAAGGGATCCCATGCTTCTGGCTTAACTTCCAGGGCTCATTCGGACTTCTCTCCATTTCCCTGCACAGCACTTGTACTCCCATTCCCAGTCCTCTGTTGGAGTGGTACCTGGTCCCTGAAATGCATCTCCTGTCCTCCCTACTCCTCTAACTCACCTGGCCTGCAGAGCCCTCTGTGAACCTGTGGTCCCAGCACTTAGCCCTTGGAAGACGGAGGCAAGAGGGTTGCACGTTTACTGTCAGAATAAATCTCTGAATGAATAAATACATCAAAAAGAAAACCAGGGCCTGGAAAGAGAAGTCTCAGTGGTTAAGAGTATTCACTACTCTTGTAGAGGACCCAAGGTCACTTCCTAGTATCCATGCTGCCTGTAATTCCAGCTCTACCGCGTATCTGGTGGCTTTGGCTTTCATGGGCACCTACACTCATGTGGAGTACATTTACACAGACACACATTCAAAGACACACACAGGGACATACTTAACACATAATTGGATATAATGGCAATACATTTTCCCCCAGTCATCTTGCTGGGCATTGCAGTCCACACCTTTAATCCCAGCACTTGAGAGGCAAAGGCAGGCAGATCTCCATTGAGTCTGGGACCAACCTGTTACACATAGTGAATTCCAAGCCAGCCTGGGTTATACATGGAGTCTCCTGGGTCTCCCTGCTCTGGGCCTCCTGCAGCCATGGCTCCAGTCATCGTGGAATCCACAGCCATTGTATTTTGGGTGTTGCTGATAAAAGGATTTCTGCTCAGGCCACTGCCATCAATAGGATGCACAGTGGATCTTGTCAGGAAAGGGGTCTCGGTGCTTGGACTCAAGGAGACACCTCAGAATACATGAGGTAGTTAGGGGACACTACATAAATAGTCACATGTCACTTAATGACAGGGCTGCTTTCTGTGTGAGCTGTGTTGCAGGTGATTAGAGTGCATTAACAGCCACTGCTACCTATGTCAAGTATGGTTTATATTAAAGATTCAGGCTGGGGACAGGGCTAGAGAGATGGCTCAGGGATTAAGAGTGCTTGCTTGCTTCTTTTCCATAGGACCTAAGTTCCGTCCCCAGCACTCATGTTGGACAATTCACAACCACCTGTAACTAGCTTCAGGGGATGTGACAACACGTTTCTGGCCTCCTGGGACACTATACTCGTGTGGCATACTCATACAGACACTTAAGGAGACGCCCACATTCTTTGTGTGTGTGTGTGCAATGTGAGCACTTGGGGAAGGCCCAAGGCCAACATCAGCTATCTTCCTCTATCTCATTTACTTATCTGTTGGGGGTTAGCTACCACAGCAAATGTGTGGCAGTCAGAGGACAACTTGCAGAAATTAGTTCTCTCCTTCTACCATAAAGGTCCTGGGGATTGAACTCATGTCATGACTGGTTTGGTGGCAAGCTCCTTGACCCAGTTAGCTAGCTTGAAGTTCATGGTTTGGCTAGGGCAGCTGGCCAGTGGGCTTCAGGGATCTGCCTGTCTCTGCCACCTCGGGACCAGGGCTTCAGGTGTGCCTCCGTGCTCAGCTTTCTTGTGTGGGTTCTGGGGGTTCAGGTCTTTGTGCTTGCACTGCAGGACTTTACCTACTGAGCCATTCCCACCCCCCACCAGCCCCACAGCACATGTATTTTGTGTTATAATTTACTTTTTTAGGTCTGAGGTAAGTCTTTCCTAGAAAATAGTTTGAAATACCCAAATTCCTTGTTTTGTTGTTGTTGTTGTTTTGTTTGCTTTTGGTTTTTCAAGACAGGGTTTCTCTATTGTTTTGGAGCCTGTCCTGGCACTCACTCTGTAGACCAGGCTGGCCTTGAACTCAGAGATCCACCTGCCTCTGCCTCCTGAGTGCTGGGATTAAAGGCGTGTGCACCCCAACGCCCACCTTGATTGTTTTCTTTAAGCATTTACTTTGTTGGGAAAGAGGGTTGCACATCAAATAGTACATGTGTGGAGACTGGGACAACTTGTGAGGAATTGGTTCTTTCTTGCTATCATGTGGGTCCTCTGGACTAGGACTCCGGTTGCCAGGCTTGGTAGCCAGTGCGCTTACCCACTGAGCCGTTTCAGAGGCCCAAATGTCTGTGCCTGTGTCTTTAAGCTATCTTCACTTCTTACATGTGGGCTTTTCCTTAGGCCTCCTCCTCGATTGTTGTGCACAGCTACGAAACAGAAGAATAATGGCCAGAACCTGGAAGAGGACTTGGGTCCTTGTGAGCCAAAGACAGAGCCACCCACTGCAGACAAGACCATCCTGGAAGAGAAGGTGAAGCTGGAGGAGCAGCTGAGGGAGACCACGGTAAGGACCCTGTTTTAGTTAGGGTTTCTGTCTCTATGAAGTCCTTATAAATGAAGACATTTCTTTAATTAGGGTGATTGGTTTACATTTCAGAGGTTGAGTCCACTGTCATCATGGGAGGGCATGGTGCAGGTAGACATGGTGCTAGAGAAGTAGCCGAGAGGCCTGCACCTTGCAGGCAACAGAAAGTGGACTGTTTCACTGGTGTGGCTTGAGCATAGGTAAAACCTCAAAGCCCACCTCCAGTGACACACTTCCTCCAACACAGCCACACCTCCTAACCATGACAGTTCCTTTGGGGGCTACCACAGACCCTCAGTGTACACACTGCTGGATTGCTACCTGCATGGTCCACATGACAGCTTCCAAGTTCACAGGTCTACTGCTTGCTGCCAGCCCAGGTGGCAAACTGGCACTAGATCCAAACCCTCTGTGGCTCTACTTCTGACCTGGAAAGTTTCTGTATTGTGGAAAAAACAACACCGTTCATCACAGCACTCAAGAGGCAGGTGATCTCTTTGAGTTCAGGCCACCCTGGTCTACAAAGCGAGTTCCAGGATAGCCAGGGCTGCTACACAGAGAAACCCTGTCTCAACGAGTCTTCAATACAAATGAGGGATACTTGGTTACTTGGTGTGATAAAGCTTCAGAAGGAAACCATAAGTTATGTACAGGATTTAAGTGTGTGAGTCAGTGATAGTTTATCACTCCATGTTGAAAAGCAGGCAGCAGTCAAGTTCCTTAAGTGTGGGAGCAATTGGTAGTATCACTTACATGGCTGGCATTGTGCTGAGTTCTATTAATCCTCAACCACAGAGCCTTCATAGATGAGGAAACTGAGATACAGAAAAGATAGTGGAATCTCCCAACTTACCAAGGCTAGACCAGGACATGCTGTCTTAGAGCCTTGCTTCATGACTGCCTGAAAGCTGAGGTTGGGGATGTTGTAGAGACCTCTGGAGTCTGCCCATAGATATTAAACTGGAGATGGGTCAGAAATAGTGGCAACAGGAACATTGATCTGTCCTATCTCTAGTTCCAGCAATTAATTGGCTGGACATGGCCTCTTTGAGATTTCCTCCCAGGTTATCTTCCTTCCTCTCTAGGGAGGCACCAGGGAACTGAGGTAGGTGCCCCCCCCCCCCCCAGTGACGTGCTTTGACACCTTCAGGTTGGACAGTAGCATTCTTCCCCGAGGGATGACAAAGGCACAAATGAGCACATAAGCAGGACCTTCTGGCTCTTTTCCACTGTAACCTTGGGTAGGAGTCTCGCATTATTTACTCCCTATCCCCTACCCCTGAGACACCAGCACAGGTGTAAATTAAATTACTCTTCTTAAACTGTCCTGGTTTTGTTCAAAATTTCATTTATGTCCTGATTTGGAGTTTGTTACATAATCATTTCCCTTCTCACATTTGTAACATAATTAAATCGTTTCACTTGTTTATTTATTTTTATTTTCGTCCTTTAGGAGAAATACAAACGAGCTTTGGCAGATACTGAGAATCTACGGCAGAGAAGCCAGAAGCTGGTGGAGGAAGCCAAGCTGTATGGTAAGCAGAGCATTTAGTCTTGAGTGGGAAGAGAGCAGGGATGCAGCTGTGACTGCCATGTAAATGGAGCTCTGCTGTCTTCACTTACCCTGCTGTTACTCAGCTGGCTGTGGCCTGCCTGGTCAGCATGGGGCATCTTCGTTTGTGAGCCTCAGGGCACGTTAAGCTAATTTCTCTCTCTATCTGTGCTTTCTTCCTTTTTTAGTATATATTACCTGTTCTTATCTCAGAAGTACTGTGGTTCTATAACCTATCAGTTGACCAGGCATCAGGAACAGCCCTGTGTGAGGGACCCATGCAACTGATACTAAGAGGAGACCTCTTCTCTTCCTCCTTGCAGGCATCCAGGGCTTCTGCAAGGACTTGCTGGAGGTTGCAGACATCCTGGAGAAGGCAACCCAGAGTGTTCCAAAGGAGGAAATAAGCAACAACAACCCTCACTTGAAGAGCCTGTATGAAGGGCTTGTGATGACTGAAGTCCAGATTCAGAAGGTGTTCACAAAACATGGCTTGCTCAGGCTCGACCCCGTCGGGGCCAAGTTTGACCCTTACGAACACGAGGCCTTGTTCCACACCCCTGTGGAGGGGAAAGAGCCAGGCACTGTGGCACTAGTTAGCAAAGTGGGCTACAAGCTCCATGGGCGCACCCTCAGGCCAGCACTGGTGGGGGTAGTGAAGGGAGCTTAGTGGCCTCCCTCAGGGCTCTGGACTTTGTAGGTCTCTTGCTAGAACTCGAAAGGCAAGCTTAAAATTTCTCATCTGTGAACACATCTGACCTTCGCCCAGCCTTGTTGGAAATCTTAAGTAAGCTAAGCAGAACGTGAAGCTGCTTGCATGCGGTGTCAGAGACACTGGGAGCCTGGTCACTGAGTTTAGCGCCACCTACTTCAGAAGAGGACCAGCAGGGCCTCAGGAATAGCGTGACTAACACTGTATCTGTTCCACCTGGTGATTAGTAAGTACTTTACACAAATAAAAGGTCTTTGGCTACATCTGCTGCACAGTCTACCTCTGGGTGCCAAGGCACTGGTGTCACTCAGCATGGTGGGGCTCCTTCAAAGGGAAGGGCCAGAGTGGGAATGCTGTTCCTGTCAGCAAAGCTAAGACCTTCATAGTTAAGATTTAGCTGCTGTGAATGGCAGCCCTTGAACAGGGAAATGAACACCTGACCTTTAACATACTTTCTCATCTTTTGTCTTCCTAGTTTTCTGGTATTGAATTTTATCATCTAGTGGAGATCTGGTAAGCTGAGGAGAAAGCCTGGTTCACTCAGCTCACATTTCTTCAAGCTTGAAACTTTGGGCATGCAGGATAGAAGCTGCATATGCCTGGGTTATACACTTTGACTTTACATGTAGTTACAATACAGATCATAGGAAAAAAACCAAGGGTCCAAAGTCATATGGCAGAAGCTGACTTCAGGCTCCCACCAGCCAAAAGGCCTGCTTCCCATTTCAATAGAGAGCGAAAAAAAAAAAAAAAAAAAAAAAAAAAAAAGAAAGAAAGAAAGCTAAGAATTGCTGATCTAAAGGAAGCTGTGCCAGATTGAGTAAGGCATTGATTATACCCTTGGGCAGAAGCCAGGGCAGTACAGTACATACACAGAGGTAAGGGGATAGCCTTTTGCTATTAAATTTGAAAGGTACAAAATTCAAGGTTCAGTTTTGACATACTCTCCTTTAAGCTGCCTTGAACTGTTTAGGCTAAAGGCAGCCTGACACAGCAGAGGCAATGTGCATACACCATCAGTCTCACTGTGGATGTGTAGTCAGCCCTTTCCAGCTGGGCAGTAACAAAGCTCAACCCACAAGATCTAGATCAGCCAGTAAACGCACCTGCTGCCAAGCCTGACAACCTGAATTTAATCTCCAGAACCCCCATGAAGGGAGAGGATTCCCAAAGTTGTCCTCTGACCCCCGACTGCACTCAAAACACAATAATCAAGGTTAAGAACAGTTGAGTTAGAACATGAAGAAGACTTTAATTGTCTCCAAGTATGCTATCTATGTGCATGGCATCCTGGAGAGTGTGTAGATTATGTGTAGGTAGTACCTGCTGTCTTTCAGAAGCTATCTGAGCACCCCATTTTTGGTTTCCTGGAAGGGAGGAGGGTCCTGGAACCACTCAGGAATGACTAGCTTAAATGTGGCAATGATTGCTAGTTCACCAGTCAGCACTAATAGGAGACAAACAGATACGCACATATTTTCCCTGGAAATTCGAGTGTAGTGACTGGAAGCTGCACGGTAGTAGCTGGTTAAGTTGTGTGAGTATGGCTAACCAGAATTTGGAGGCAGCTGGAAATCATCTTTGGCCTGGCTGGTACTCAGGATCAGACTCACTGGATGTGCAGCTGTATGGCCCAGGGGGACTTCTGCTTTGTTGACAACAGCTTTCCACCTTGGGCTTAAGAAGCTGGCTTGACAGCAAAGTGCTGTGAAGCTGGGAGGATCAAGAAGCAAACAGACAGACACGACTTTGTTCTCAACAATTTAATGTAAAAGAATAATAAAAATGGTAGGGTTTCGATTCTTAATACATTCTTGGAATGTTGGCCTCCTAGACAGCATTATTTCAAGCAGTTGAATTATCTAACTTTTCTGACTCAAAGACAGTTTGCTTAAATTTGAAAAGACTTGGTTCCATGGGGTTGTGGTAGTTAATTTATCATAAGAATTAAATACAAACATGTCAAGGTCTGAGCTAACCAAAGAGTAATCTGACAGAAACAGCTGGGGTAGACAGGAGAGCAAACAATCCTAATATTACTTTTCCCTTGTAACAATATTAATACTTGAACATAAATTAATTATACATTCATTATGGTGTTTTAAAACAGTCACGCCCAAATAAATTCATATCATCGAAAGATGTACACACTACGCCTGCTTAAGCACAGCTTTTTGTCCGACAGCTCTTGGCCACATGTTGACAGGATCCTCCGCTTCTCAAGCTAATGTAGGTCTAGCTGTCATTTTGTAGAAGACACTGAAGCTTCAAACCTCACCAAGCTGGGACTGGTGTTGGAGACCCCAGGACAAAACCAGTGGTTCTCAAACTTGAGTTTGTACCCCAGCCACCTGGAGGGTTTGAAAAACACCCTGCTCGTCCCTGTTAATGAAGTCCCCCAATCTCTGCTTTAACAGAGTTAGATGGGGTGCAATTCTGTATTTCTGACAAGTGCCCAAGAACCCCACTTTTGAGAACCACTGGCGTAACAACTAGGCACTGAGCACCACCCCATTGCTGTTCAGCGACACCAGCTACTGTCCACTATTCACCTGCAGGGGGCGGTGTGGAGTTGGTCCTTTTGACACCACTGCTCAGCATCTTCTGGTGTCAAGAAAAATCTGGGCCTGGCTCACAGGGCACTTCCCTGCTAGCCTACAATGCACTTTACAACTAAAGCCGTATACAGTATATTTGAAATGTTTTATTTAATGCTGAAAAACTTACCCTAGGGGACAGAGGATGTAAAATGAAAAGGCACGTCATCAAGTCGTCCTTGGAAATGAGTTGCTTTTCTTCAAAATAACTTCACTTTCACTTCCGAGCCCAAACACTCTATGAGGTAAACAGGCTCTTGTACCTCAGGGACAGGGGGCAGGGGCTGTGGTCACTCCAGGACTCTAAAGCAGGGTCTGGGCGTGAGAACCCTGAGCAGCCGGAAGACAAACGCCTTCCTCAAGTTTAGAAGGAAGGTACCATATGAATCCTTGAAGGAGGCCCCCAGAAACAAGCTTTCCAGTCCATCTGGGAAGGAGCCATCTCTGAGTTTGTTTCAAGACCACAAACAAAAGCAGCGCACAGGCTCCAAGGCACAGGCAGGATGCTCTGCACTCCCCAGGGCCCCTGCCAGCCGGTCCCGTGGCTCTACCCGGCTGGAGGGACCTGGCTATACCCTAATCAGCTCACTGAGCTGGGTTGTCTAGCATGTCCTGTATTTAGTGAAAGGGAATCTTGCAATGGTGGCAGAAGTCCTGAGCAGCTACTACCCCAAACTCAGCACTGCACACTCAGCCTTGAACTCAAAAGGGTCTTCCAAGTCAGGTGTACTATAGGGGTTCACAGCAGCAAAGGGAAGGCCCCACCTGACTCTGGGGTCCTCCCATTAACTGCTTTCCCAATCACAGGGATAAGAATATGCCAAGAGAGCCTGCCCAGGCAGCCCAGGCTGGGCCGGACTAAGCTGAAGAGCTGTTGAGGGCCAGGAATGGCTGCTGTCAGGTTAAGTGGAAGCTCATGTGGTCACTGTGTGCAAATGAGGGGCTCATCTCAAGTGGCTCAGTGGGGGAGAGGGCCTGGTGGTCATCTCTGGCCTCCATAGCAGAGGGTTCTGTGCACAGCCTGCCTCCTGGTAAAGTGCGGTGTGCGGGGCTGTGCTTGGGGTACTGGCTGGGGGGCAGCAGTGGGCTCAGCGTAGGGGGTGCCAACAACAGCCCACCTGAGTAAAGCTTGTGTCAACAGGTGAAAGCTGATGGCAGGAACACATAGCTCTTGGCTCCCACAGCATAACAGCTTCTGAAGCCAAAGGGAGGAAGGCTCATGAAATAAAGGGGACTAGTCCAAGGTGGGGGCAGTCTTCTGAAAGGGTTACCTTAGCACTAAGTTAGAAAGACACAGCTTGTCTCCCCCACATGTCAGTTTAAGATTGCTACTATTGCTTCTTCCAGAGGGTCATGAAAAACAATTTAAGCCTTGAAAAGAAGAATTCAATTTGTTTAAAAGAGCAACAATGTTGAGAGGGGACCCCAGGTCATTTGGCTCACAAGCTGCTTTAGCATCATCTGGCCTCAGGAAGCGTCCCTGGATATCCACCCACTTTCTGTGAGGAAATTTAAAATCCTTTTCTTTAGGACCTTGTCCAGATAACTGGGAAGGCGACTTTTAGAAGGGATCCCCTGTCGCTTCTGGAGGTGATCTTTAATTATAATAGTCTTCACAGTCACATAGCGTGCAGGACTCAAGTTCAAAGAGCTACAGAGAACCTTCTCCCGATCTGACAGCAGCTCAAACCCAGGAAGGTTCTCAATGGCTGCGAACTCGCCGTCTTTGCCGTCCTCCTTGCCCCTTTTGGAGCTGGCCAGGTTCTTGTTCTCCTTCCTCCTCTCCCGTTTGTGTCTGGCTGCCTCGTACTCGGCAGACTCTTCCATCTTTGTAATGCCATTGCGCCGGTACCGCTGCAGCTCTCTGATCTTGGCACGAAGCATCTTCTCCTTGTGCATGTTTTCAAACAAATCGTCAAACTCTTTGCAGGACATGAACTGGTAGAGAGGCCGCAGTTTCAGCCGCAGCTCCTTCTCCTCCTTGGTTATCTTGCGCTTTAGTGTCTTCTCCTTCTCTTTCTTGTCCTTGCCCAGGAAGGCTGGCACCAGGTTGTAGTCTCGGGCAATGTTCTTCCTGCGCTGCCTCTCCTTCAGCTTCCGCACATACATGTCTACATGGGCACGCTTGAGCTCGATCTCCACGTCGTCATCATCATAGTTCACAGAAAGCCCACTGATGAGCGTCTCAGCATCCTGGTCATACTCGATCTCATAGTCGTCACGGAGTGGCATGTAGCCCAGCTGCTGCTGCTCAGCCACTGAGATGTCCAGTGGGGGCAAAGGGGTAGTGAGGCTAGGCGAGAGAGGGCCCCCACTGGGGCAGGTGTGATCTGTCACCCGGTTGGGGATGGTGTCAGGGATGCAGGCTTTGCCCAGGTTCCCATGGATGTACATGCTGACGTAGTGCTCCATCACTTCCTGGGGAGTCCTCGAAGCACCAACATGTGCAGCCATATCTTCCTATAATGACAAAAGCCAGACCATCAAAGTCCTTCCTTCATGCCAGTACTCACATTCTCACAGTTTTACTTGGCTACTTCCTATCAATGTTGTTAATTGTCTCACACACACACACATCCCCCCCCCCCAACATGTGCAGATATGCATCCCGCCTGGCGCTGATTGATGGAAGCTACACAGAAGTCCCCAAGAGGGAAAATCCAGAGCCACAGACTTTACAAGGCTGTGGGAACTGGTGACGAAGCTGGGATGAGAACTCCTAAAAGCATTCTTTTTTTTTTTTAAACCCAAGACAAGGTTTTTCTATGTAACAGTCCTGGCTATCCTGGAATTCACTCTGTAGACCAAGCTAGCCCTGAACTCACAGATCCGCCTGCCTCTGCTGGGATTAAAGGCGTTCACCACTACCATCTGGCCTAAAAATCATTCTCTGGCTTCTTAAAGAGAAACTCAGCCATGTGCTATTGTTCATTTTACCCACTGCAAACCCTAAGGAGCACATGAAGACAGTCTGGTGTGAGAGGACACACTTTTCACTCAGACTAGACAGAAGACTTGCCAACTTGTCCACAGGGCAAAGCAAGTCCATGGGGCATGGCGACAAAGAGGACTGTTTCTTCCCTTTTCTTTTTTGTTTGTTTGTTTTTGAGACAGGGTTTCTCTGTAGCTTTGGAGTCTGTCCTGGAACTCATTCTGTAGATGACATGGCCTCTAACTCACAGAGATCTGCCTGTATCTGCCTCCCCAGCGCTGGGATTAAAGGTGTGTGTCCCCATTGCCCGGCAGGGGATTGTTTCTTGCTGCAGCTCTATGACAAAGAGAGTCAGGACTCTTTAGCATTGTCCCGTGACTGTGTATGATGGGTGCCACCACGGCTGCAAACATTCTCTACTCCGGCAAGAGAGGAAACTAAATGGCTCCCTTAATCTTTTCCTTTTGCCAAGAGGCCTCTTCCTTAAAGTCAACCACTAAAGCCACTTCAGAAAGTAATTGCTCAAAATGCACACTCATTTCCCGGCTGCTATTCTCAACACTAGTCCCAGAACCAGTAGCACCTCTCTGAGCTTCAGGTTATACATAGTTCAGTGACAGGCTAGTTGCTTTGGGCCCCAAATGGTCATGCCTGATCCAGTATCTGTACCCCGACAGCCAGTTGAAGCCAATGGCCATCCTGATTATAAGCTAGGTGCTGTGGAAGGTAAAGAAGGCCAACCCAGCTGAGCAGCCCTCCATCTGGACCTTCTCTGTGATACACACTTGAAGCACGGAGCTGGGACCTTTTCCACTGGCCCAACATTGAAGGTTAACCTTAAGAAAGCAGAGTGAAGAAAGCAGTTCTGAAACACAGGCGCAGGTTCACCTAAGGAGAAAAGTAAAGATTACAGCAAGGGATATACTCTGGTCTTCTGGGGGACAATTATATAACTCCAACTTTAGACGTCACCATTAGCCTCACTCTTAATTGCTTCTCTCAGGAAGCATTCTAAAACACCAAAGCATAACTATGCCTGGCTGCTGCTGGTCGTTGCAGAGCCTTTGATCCTGTCTAGAAAAATAACAACCATACTCAGGCCAGGCAGGATCTGGTTTCCTTGGAGACTCTCCAGGCCTTGGTAAAGTTCCAGGAGTGGCCTGTAAGGCCTCTCACTTGCAAAGATTTGCACATACATTTGCGTGTACTGCAGACATCAGAAGAGACATCAGGTCTATTTGGTAATCACTCCCCACTTTATTGGTCTCTTACAGAGCCTAGAGGTCACTGATTCAGCCTGATTAGCTGACAGCTGAGCCCAAGGATCTGAGATCCTAGGCCGAGGCCCCATTCACAGGACGCTAGGAGGGGCAGATGTATTGGTGGGCACAAGTACAGCACCCAGGGCCAGGCAGTCTGTGATCTGTATTATTAGTCCTGCTACTTAAAACTATCAAGTTCACTGGAAGCTGTGTGTGTGCATGCATGCGTGTACACGTGCGTGTGTACACGTGTTCCAAGCCCACATTCTTCCAAGGCTTTCCTCCGGCTCCTCCTCCTGTTCTCGTCACTCTTGCTGCGTCCCAGTGTGACTCCTCCCCTTAGGGATTTTGCTGGAGTCCAGTTAAAAGTCGCAGGCGAGCACGCCCGCAGACACCATCTCACCGAGACCTCACAGCTGTAACACCGCTCTCACCACCCACAATTCAAGGTCAATAAACCTTTGGCTGAGCTACCCACAGGACACAAGTTCAAATCCAGTAGTCTGGCTAGGAACACTGCTTGTCACCAAGTGCTTGTGTCACCCCAGGCCTCTCATGAGTGTCACTGCAGTATGTGCTGAAGAGTCTTTGCCTCATACAATTCTTGGCACCGCGGGCACACAGGGTAAGGCTGGACTACAGGCTACTGCTTCTTCCTGGTTCAACCAGCTCTTAAAGAAACTCCACAGGATGGCAGGTTCTGACTCTGACTGGCAGAAGGGTGCTAAGCATATAGCTTCTGATGCTTCCAGAAGCACCTTGCCTGGGGCAGAAAACCTTAAGTAGGGCGGGCCTCACAATTTCCTTCCTGTCCTTCCTCTTCAGCAGACAACCTTGCCACAACCCAGCTGACACTTAACTCCTTTGCTGTCTATTCTCCCTGCAACTGGGCTATGAGGAACAAAGCAGGCTGAGGTTGGCCATGACCGGGGGCTGGACCTTGGGGTAGCACTGAATGCCCTGTGTCTAGAGGGACCCCCACCCCCACCCGGCGCAAATGAAGGAGCTTCTAAAGGGGCAGAAGCCAAAGGCTTCTTTCCTGAGGAGGTGTGGTAAGGGGCTGCCAGGAAGTAGGCAGTACCTAAAGGGCCAGGAGGAAACAGGAAACATAATCCACCTGAAAGCATTCTGGAGCCACCCAGGGGAAGGGCAGGCACTGATCACAGTATCCTGTAAATGACTTCTAGGCATTTCTACCTTATCTCCTCAGCCTGCTGAGGTCAGTGCTGAATAAAGCTACTGTCAACCTCTCAAGCCCACCCTGATCTCTTACAGCTAAGTCAATGCTATGCCTGCTAGTTCATCAGGGTTCTGTGTGCCCTCAGATCAGACCCTCCCAGAACCTTGAGTGGCAGCAGGACAGTGTGGCCAGGAAAAGGCAGGCTGGGCCACCACAAGCTCCCTAGGCTCACAGGCTAGCTCAGCAGTTATGCAAAGGGACATCTAGAATGACTTTTCTTCCCGCCTCACAGGGCAACTGGTCCTTGAGATGGGACAGTAGACAACCCTGAGATCTAATTCCCTTGGGCACTGCTCCCTTCTCTTCGGTGTTTAGTGCACTCCTCAGGCTGTTCTGAAGCAGCTAACATTTGGAGTCAGTACTCCACATGATCCTACCCAGGACCTTTCCTTCTCTGGCCTGTCCTTATCATCTCTACCAACCCTTCTGTCAGACACAGGCTGGTGACACACTCCTTCTACTAACCTGGACAGCCTTCTGCCCTGGTGTGGTGGTTTAAAAGAAAATGGCCCCCAAAAGGAGCGGCACTAGTAGGAGGTGTGGTGTTGCTGGAGTAGGTATGGCCTTGTTAGAGGAAGTGTGTCACTGTGGAGGCTGGTATTGAGGTGTCATATATGTTCAAGCCACTCCCAGTGGTTCAGTCCACTTCCTGTTGCCTTATGATCAAGTTTAGCTAGCACCATGTCTGCCTGCATGCCGACATTCCCACCATGATGATATTGGATTAAACCTCTGAAAATGTAAAACCTCAATTAAATGGTTTTTCCTTTATAAGAAGAGCTGATATGGTCATGGTGTCTCTTCACAGCAAGAAAAATCCTAACTAAGACACCTGGTAAAAGATGATGGTCCTACAGCCTGGAAGTCCCTGAGAGTCTATAGATGTCAAGTCAGTGTCTGGGCTGGTACTTGGTTCAAGGAGGCCTGTGCTATGCTGTCAGTAACCCAATGAGGTATAAACCACAAAAATCTGGGTCCAGATTCTAGCTGGGCTCATCCTTCAGTACAGTTGCTTTTCATCAGTAAGTGGGGGACATCTGCCGCAGAGTCTGAGACAATCATAAGAGTGAGGGAACAATGCAACACGCCTGCTTTCATGCCTTGAATCGCAGAATGGGCATCAGCCTTAACGCCCCATCACAGCCGTCTGTCACCTGGCACAAAGGAGTGGGACTCAGCTTCTAACACCCCAAGCACACACTGGCTGGGGCTTAAGGTTTTTCCAATCATGACTATATGCTAGTTCATATGCATTCATTGACCACCCCACTGGACGAATCCTCCTCTGCTGCCTTTCACCTGGGACAAGCCAGCTTCTTGTCCCAGGTGACATACACCAACTCCCAGAACATAAAATACCTCCTTCCTCCATGCTACCTTCCCACCCACGAAGCCTTTGCTTGTCCTTACCAATGGTCATGGAGTTCTCTATTCACCCACACTGCAAGGTCCCAGCTGTCCCAATAATGTCTCCATTGGGGCTAGCATGTAGCAGATTGCTGAACACATGCCAGTGAACAGAGGAATGGATGCACCATGCAGCAATCTGCACACCGGGCACAGTTCACTTGTGGATGTCAACTGTCATCTAAAGACAGAAGATGTGCTACCTAGGCTACTCCACCTGCCCCTAGGCACAAGAACCTTCTCCACTGGTTCCTCTTACTACACTCAAAACCATGTACGCTGGCCTGAGCCCTACTTCCCTCTGCTGGATACTCCTGTGGAGGAGCTGGCCGTCTCAAACTGCCTCCTCTGTGACAGTTTGTCTTTAGACTGGGTGACAAAATTGGTGGCTTGTCTACCAAAGGCTCCAATCATCCTCAACCTCTACATGTCTACATGTTTGTGTTCACATGTTCCAGAGGTCCTGCATCATTCAACCAGCACAGCCCACCACAGTGCAGCAGCTGTCTGGAGGCTCTGAGCATCCTGGCAGGCCTGACCTGTGTGTGTGGCTGAGGACCATGTCAGTCAACCACCCTACTATGGTATCATCCTCTCTGGGAGTTCTCTGTTTACAGATCCCAACCAGACCCTGTGTAAAGCTTTCTGGTAGTACCACACCAACTGCACCAGTAAGCTGGGTCTCTAACCACATTACTTAAGGCTCTTAGTGCTATAGTGGAGGCATAGATTATAATCACATCTAACCATCAGGGGCAAAGCTGTAGAATTCTTGGCAAGCAGCTTAGATTCTCACAGTTGCTGTCTTTCAACTGCAAACTAAGAATATAAATTCAGCCCCACGGTGTAGCCTGTGCAAGTCACATGACCTGCGTACATAAAGGATACAGTATAGAGCTAGCACAGGCTCAAACTGGGACATACTCTGTGTAATAGCATGCAAGCTCAGAATAAAACCACACATCTAAGCTATCGTGCCTCTGGTGAAGAAAAACAAGGCTCAGAGGAGGAAAGCAGCTGGCCTAAAAGAGCACAGGGAGCGGGGTCACAGAGCCTCCTCTTCCTGTGTGAGGACCAGTGGTTGCATCTCTCAGACTGGCCCTGAGACCCCTGCTGCTTCCGCAGGTAGCAGTCCATGAATGATACACAGGCAGCCAAGCCCCAAGACTCTTCCTCTTGGGCTTTACTTCTTCCAAAGCTGAGTCTGGGCCTCATGAGAACCTGCATCTTAACTCAAGCTCCTCTGGCCTTAAAGTCTGAAAGTGCTGCTTCAGAAGCGGCCTCCCCATCCAGCCTGTTTATTCATCCACACTCTACAAGCTTCAGTTCCTGGGTGCCGTGTGCTTCCGATTGTGCTGCACCAACCAATGCGGCACAAACACCAGCTCAGGTTTGCGGACTCCACAGCCCAAGATTTTTCTTTTCTTTAACAAAAGAAAATATAAAAAAGATAGAATGAAGCCATCGCATCGAAGTTGGACAAGTCAAACCAGTGAAGAAAAAGAGCCCCGAGACAAGTCGCAAGAATCACTCACACACTTAGGAGTCCCATAGAAATACTAAACTGAAAGCTGTAATACATATGCAGGGACCAGGTGCAGACCCATGCTGGCCCTGTGCTTGCTGCTTCAGTCTGGGAGTTCTCATGAGCTGCGCTCACTTGACTGGAGGGTCTTGTTCTCCTGGTGTCCTCCATCCCCTCTGGCTCTTCCTGCCTCCTCTCGCACATGGTTCCCTAAGCACAGCCCAAGTTTCAGGGATAAACCAAGGTCAGCACTGGGCTCCCCAGAACTAACGCTCTTACTCTTTTCAGTGGCTACTCTGGAGATAAGTGCTGGAGGAATGATGCCAGGAAGAAAAGTCTCTCTGAAGCAACGACAGGTAAGGTCAAAGATCAGTCGGTAGTCTTGACTAGGGTGAAAGCACTTTAGGCAGAAGAAAGGAAAACTGATCAAGGGAGTAAGCCTAAGATCACACGGAACCGTAGGTGTTGTCAGGCCTTGCAGGCATTGTAGTGTTATCTAAGTAGAACTGGAAGTTGCTGGGGGCCAAAGAGATGCAGCTTAGGTTTTAAAGTCCTGTGTTGGTGGGTGAGAAGGGCTATAGAACACAAGGAGAAAACAGGTAAACCCTGAGAAGTGAAAACAGCAAGAGGTAAGTGCCAGAGAGGTCCAGGCCACAATTAGCAGCTACAGTCTGCACATTTTTTAAAATAGATGACAGCTGACCAACTGGATGTGGATGAAGGCTTTAAGTTGACTCTGTAACGGAGGACAAAGTAAGGCTGGGTCACCATGGGCAATCAGATAGAGAGGGATGGATGTCATCAGGTAAGAGACAAGCTCCAGGAACAGAGCAAATGAACACCACATTTTCAGGTCTGGGGCTCTTTTTCAGGGTGCTTCATGCTGCCTGATCTATACAATGCAAATGCTCAATACACACCAACAAACACCACTTATGAACAAAGCAACCAGATGGGTTTGGAGAGCAGGAGTTAAGGTGTCGGCCATCGGGAAGGTATCTGTAGAGCAGAATCATTCCTAGATGGGGGAGGTGGGTCCAAAGGGTCACGCACTGTATGATGACCTAGAATAGGAAAGCAGTATGGCTGGAGTAGGGGAGCTTAGAGAAGCAGGGCCCAGCCATGCCCCTAAAGAGTCTGGACAGGGCAGAGCCACTTAGCTCCCTCTTCTCTGAAAGCTTGGGGACGCTACATGTGCCTAGTGGTAATGGTGACAATGAAGACAGAGCTGTTCCCTAATATAGGTGAGGAATAGATGGAGAGCTCCTTAGAGATCCCTAGAGAACAACCAAGAGCCCACCACACAGTCTGGCTGGCACACCAATGCTCTTGCCACCAGCAAGCCACCTCTACCGAAACCTGACAGCTAGAAAACAGAACTCTGGCTACATGCCTCCTCATGGAGACGCCTTTGTTCATTCTTTACTGACCACCTATCACACTATGTCCTGGGTGCTGTGGAGAGCAAGAATTAAACAAGGCACTGCTACCCACGGAGAACCCTAGCAACAGGGCACATGCTGACACCCACAGAAAGCACATGAAGCCCTGAATGCAGACCAAGTGCATGCGGAATGTTCAGCCCAGACTTCTAGCCTTCCTCATCACTGTGCCCAGGAGAACCCAACCCTACCAGGGAACTCAAAAGGGACAGTAGGGTGTCGCTTGCTGCCATCTGGCTCGAGGAGAAGCTTGGCAAGGCACAGGGCCTGCCCTCCGCCCGCGTTCAATGCACACATTCTGAGGACGAGTGTGAAGGGCAGACAGCTCCGTGTCACGGGTCAAGACTCTGCTCTACCAGCTGTGTGGCCACGGGCGCCCAGCATTCTCCCGGCGATCCCGCCTGGCCACCTGCGGCCCTCCGCAGCGTGCACCAAGCCAGCCAGCCATGCCCTCCTTCTAATCAGGGCCCGCCGCTCACCCAGTTGCCGAAGCCGAACTGCTCGATGGCGTCCAGCAGCAGCTGCTCCTCGCGGCTGGTCCAGCCGCCCTCCGCCTCAGGCCCCCAGAGAGTGAATCGTCCGCCGTCCACCAGCTGGTAGCCGTGGTAGCGGCGGTGGTGGCCGATCTCCGCTCCAGCCGAGAAGCACTCGGGGCACAGCTCGATGTCCTGGCACTCAGTGCAGCGGAAGCGCAGCGGGCTCACCTCGGCCAGGCAGTACACGCAGTACTTCTTGCCCAGCTCCGCCATCTTCCCCTGCTCGCCCGCCGCCCGGCCCGCAGCCGCCGCGCCCCCGGCCGTCAGCGCCCTGCCGCCTGCCGGGCCCACTGCGCCCGCCGCGCCCGCGCCGCTGCCGGCCGCTGCCACGGCCGCCCCCGCCCAGGCGCCGCCGGAGCCCGCCAGGCGGGCCGCGTCCCGCCTCAGCACGCAGGCGCCCTCCGGCCCGGCCCGGCCGCCGCCGCCGCCGCCGCCGTCTCCCCGCCGCATCGCGCAGGCGCCCCGCGTGCGCCCTCTCGCGGGCGGCCGGGCCTCCGCTCTGCGCCTGCGCGCCGCTGCCTCCCTCTGCCTCATGGGCTCGCGCAGCCGCGAGGCCCCGCCCCCAGCCTGACAGCCGGCGAGGCGTAGACCGGAAGCCGGTCGTGTGCGCCACACCTCTCAAGAGCCACTGTCCAATCAGCGCCTACATTCACCTGTTCGTTGCCCTTTATTGGCTTAATATTGCTGAGAGGCGGAGAGAAAAGGAAGGCGGACGACCAATCGTGGGGCCCACCGCGCGCGCCCTGGTTGCCCCGGGAAACCTAACAGCAGGCGGCAGCGGGTCGAGCATGGACAGCCACGAACGGGATACCGAGGGCGAAGGAAAAGCAGAGGAATCCGTGACCAGACAGCCGACTGAGGTCAGGGTCAGCTCCGAACCTCAGACCCCGGGAGATCCTGCGGAGCCGCAGCCGGGGCCAGAGCTGGAGACGGAGTCGGAGTCTGAGTCGGAGTCTGAGCAGGAGCCGGAGCCGGAGTCGGAGCCGGAGACCCAGCCGGTTGCGGACGAACCCAAAGCAGAGGCTTCGGAGGGCAGTGATTACGCGCATGTCGAGGTCCCGGAAAATCTGGAGGCCGCCGCGGCTGCGGGCGGGACAGTACAGGCCGCGAGCGAGGCCGTGTCCCAAGAGCCAGAGAGTCTGTCAGAGCCGCAGCCCGAGACCAAGCGGGAGTTCCAGAAGCTGGACGAGGACGAGGACGAAGACGACGATGAAGACGAGGACGAGGAACCCGACCGGCTGGAGAAGCAGGACAGGGTGAAGAGGGTGAAGAGCAAGGAGTCACGGTTCCGGCCCTCCCTGCCGTTGACCACTATCGTCGAGGAGGCGGCTGCTCCAGCCCCACGGCCTGAGAAAGAGAAAGCGAAGGAGTCGGAGAAGAGAGATAGCGAGGAGATCGAGGGGACAGGTCGACGCAAGAAAAGCAAAGAAGAGCATCTTCACCCTGGAGAGGAGGAGGAAGAGGAGGAGGACGATGACTTCGAAGACTTTGAGTGGTCTGCGGATGTTCGGAAGCTGCAAGAGCAGCAGCTGCGTGGTGAGCTGGTGGACCAGTACCACACCCTGCTGGTGGAGCGGAACCGGTACCAGCGCTACAATGTGTACCTACAGCAGAAGATCTCCGAGACGCTCCGCAAAAAGGGCGTGGAAGCAGCTGAACCCGCGGACAAGAGTGCTGAACTAGATTCTCCCGAAAAAGAGCAAACATACTTGCGCTATCTGGCCATGCTGGAGGAACTGAAAAAACAAGAGGCGGACGACCTCGAGTGGTACCGCCAGGAGGTGCGTGAGATGAAGCATCAGTGCCAGGAGAAGCAGGCCAAGGTGGAGAAAGAGTGGCGGCGCTTCCAGGCCCTCAAGAAGCAGGTGGTGATGCAGGTGATGGGCAGCTGCCGCATGCGCGGTGGGCGCCAAGCAGCTCTGAGAGAAGTGGAACAGATCCAGGCACTGGAGGATAAAAAGGAGAAGGAGATGAGCGCGTTGCGTCTGGAGAATGTGCAGCTGAAGCAGAGCCTGGTACACTTTGAAACTAGGATGAAGGCCCAGGAGGACTTGGCTGAGGGGCTGCTCCTCATCGACTTTGAACAGCTCAAAATTGAAAACCAGACCTTCAACGAGAAAGTCGAGGAACGAAACGAGGAACTTCTAAAACTGCGCACTAAGGTGACCAGCAACGTGCAGATTATAACCCACGTGAAGGAAAAGTTGTCTTTCATAGACATGGAGAACTCATGCAAAAAGGCACAGCTTTTGGAAATCGAGACCCAGGTGGCCCTGGGAAGAGACCTATTGACAAAGACGAAGCAAGCCCGAGACAACCTGCGAATTGACAACATCAAACTGAATCAGAAATGTGGGCTTCTGGGTAAGGAATCACTCCTCAGAGACTTAGAAGAAAAGGTGGAGAAGACAGAATTTCTCAACAAGCGTCTGGAATCCCTGAAGCGCCACCACGCGGGACTCACCTTGTCCTGCAAAGGGGTGAAGCAAAAGATCAGGGAAGCCAAAACGTTCCTTCCCTCTTGACAGTCCTTGACAAGACAGTTGGCAAAACCTCCAAAGGTCTAGAAACTTTGTCCCCCCCACACTCTTCTGCCCTCCCATTGTCACTCTATGTCACTTGGGGTGCAACTTTATTTTTGTCATTTCAAAATTCCTCCATAACACACCTGTTGCCGTAGCTCTACATGAGGTTAAGTAAAATATATCTAGAGAGAGAGAGAGAGCCGGTGGGGTGGTTAAACTTACGAATGATGAAAAGCCTTCCTGGCCAGGCAGTCCCTTAGTCTAGAGGAGTGTTCTGACTGTTCCTTGTCTATTTGTAAGGATGGTTTAAAGGTTCATCCAGTAGCCAAGGTACAGAATATCCCTGTGCACTGGTCTGATCACTCAGTCATCTTTGTGCTGATTAAACTGTATAGTCTTGAATCACTGTCTCAATCAGCTCCCAAATTCTTATCTCTGTGTGTGTGGGGGGGGGGGTAATGGAGGCCAGAGGAACATACTGGCATCTCCTGCTCTTCACCTTTTGAAACAGGGTCTTTACTCAACCAAGAGCTTGCAGTTTGGGCGATACTGCCCAGCCAACATGACAATCTTAGGATCTGCCTGTCTGTTGCACAACACTGCGGCTATAGGCATGCAAAGCCAAGTGTGGCTTTTTTTTTTTTTTTTAAATGTGGGTGCTGGGGATTTGAACACAGATCCTCATGCTCTCACTCTTACCTTCTGAGCCATAACTTGCATCAGCAATCTGGCTGTTGGCACTAATAACCCTGCTTCCTTAGATTAGACACAATTTTGTTTGCTAAAGTATATTGGCTTTGAAGTCAATGAAAGTTAAAATCCCTTTCTAACTTCCATGGCTTGAACACACTTTACATAAGACCATTCAAATGCATTACTGAGGATAGCTCAAAAACTGATTTCTCCCATCCCACCCCCCACCCCCAGTTGCTACAGTTTGGGGTTTTCCCTCTCCTCTGTCCATCAAGACCATAGTGAAGCAGTAAATTACTGTAACTGGAAATGTCATCTTTGTGGCTCCCAAGTGAAACTGGCAGTGTTACTAGAAGTGACAAGAGGTTTTTCATTGTAATGGTGTTCTTCAGTGTTTTGATTCATTCACCTGGTATCTCCCCATCAGCTAACCAACTGAATGCTCCCATGAACCTTGAACAAGGTGAGCAGGGGGTCATGCAGGGCACTAAGGTTAGTATGCCCTAAGTTGCTAATGTATCCTATTATATGGTAAGTCACAAGAGTCCTCAATCACAACACCTCATGCTGGAGGGATTAAAACTAATTATAAGACATCCTTCATTTTTGATTACCTCCCCATGTGGTTCTAATTAGATTCATGATGAGTGCTTGATCATGAAATTCCATCAAGTAGTTAAGGGCCTGCAAAAAAATGTAGACACTGAACACATTCTGTCTAATGGATATGCATGAGAAGGGTTCCTTTCAGTATGGAGGGTCTGTAATACAGCCACCTACTCAGGGGACAGCCTAACATATTGGACATGCTACAATTAAGATTGTTAAAATATGTAAGTAGAAACAGGTTTGTGTAAGTTCACCTGCAGATAATAATTTAGGATTTTGACACTGGTATGAGTTAACTGTCCATAAAGTAGCAGAGTCAATGCCTTCCAGCTAATTACTGCTCATGTATTTAACCTCAGAAGGTTCCAGAGTGCAAGTGACACAGATACCATGAAAGGAAAGCACCTTGGAGCACATGAGCTGTGTGGTGACCAGTCCACCTCCCTTCAAAATACCCTTATTTTTACTTAAACAATCAATGACAAAATATGTGCATATTTTAATAAAATTGCACTAATTTATTTGCTTTGGTTTTTCAAGACAGGTTTCTCTGTGTAGCTCTGGCTATTCTGGAACTAGCTCTGTAGACCAGGTTGACCTGAGACTCTGAAATCTTTCTGTGTCTACCTCTGCCTCTGCCTCCCACCACCACCCCTGTTCAGTAAAATTACACTCCCTCATTTTTTAAAAGCTTTAGATAGCGTCTCACTATATAGGCCAACTGGCCTCAAATTGGGGTCATCCCAAATGCTAGCTAGTATTACCAATTTCAACTTTAACATTTTGTTCAAATACAGTCAAGGAGAAATACAAGTATACATAAAAGACATGGGAATGCCCAAACTGTGATCCTGCTGACCTGAATGGACACATGTCTGAGCCTCACTGTACTGATTCACAAGAAGCATTTGAAAAAAAAAGAGTGCCTTCCTTTGGATGATGAAATTAGGAGGAATCTTCCCTTTGTGCTTCTCCTTATCCTCATCTTATACATGTATATACATTTGTGATATTTATAATACATACACAAATAATCAAGGGAACATTTTTAAATCCATAAATTCACAAGCAGAAGATAATAAAAGTCCTGAAGATATAGTTCAGGGGTAGAGTATTAGTCTAGCGTGAGTAAGGCCTTGAGTTGGTTCCCCAGTACTAAACTGAAAAATGTACAGACACATAGCAGTTTAAGCAGGGCTCGGTATATGCCTATAATTCCAGCAACATGAGCTACAAAATAAGACCTTATTTTTCCCTCCCTCTTTCTCCCCTCCCTCCCTCTCTCACATATGGCACTAAAAGTTTATAGGCTAAAGGCACAAATCTAGCTGCCTGGAGAATGTTCATGGGTTAAGAGGCAGTTCAGTCTCTCATTTATTAATACTCCATAAACTAAACCTATGGAAAGGAGCTAAGTCCCTCAACCTTTAGTTACAAGGGGAGAGAAAAAAAAAAAAAAAAAAAAGGGTTGGAGAACTTCAGTGAATTCCCCAAGATCACTGACTGAGATTCAAGTTGAAGATCCTGGTCCTGCCCTCTATCTAGCCAAGCTATCTGCAGTCTGGGTTTATTCCTGGTTAGTAGTAGTATTTACTGAAACTCTAGAACAGGATCAAGAAGGTATTTGAAGAGAAGGTGGTTCCCTCATGCCATACAAAACAGGAATCCTGGGGGAAGAAGAGCAACACATCATTCCAGAATGAGCTAGCAGTGGGTGTTTGCTGACAGAAGAGATACATACACACTATGTCATGGCCATGTCCCATGTTACTCAGCAAGCCTGAATAACATCAAGTATTTCATAGCATATTTAGTCCCACACAAAGCATACCTACTCGTTTCCACTCAAGTGCAAACACTCCCAGGTCTTGATGAGGTCCCCTTTAACAAGTAATCTTGGGCTCTAAGGCTGCCCTCTGCTGGGCAGGCCCTTGCTCCTGTCCACCTGAAAGCTCTGCTCAAGGTTCAGCAATGTCACTTTCCTCCTGCTGCTAGACGTGAGCACAACAGTCCCTCCCCTCTTCAGACATGCTCATAATGGGCAGGCTTTAACTGCTGGCCCACATTGAAGGCATCCTGCAATGCATACTGGAAGTACTGAAAGGAATGAGGAATCTAGGTCACAACCAGCCCTGTGTTTGGGTTGCTAAAGGTCCAAAGCAAGCATGATCTCTCCAAGAGTCATGCAGGAGCCAGCATGGATACCAGCTGTGCATCTGCCCCAGGAGCTGCAGCAAGCATTTTCTTGGAATGGGAACAATGAGTCTCTTACACGGGGTTGCTGTGGAGATTAGTAATCCATGTATAACACTTGATCCACAGCCTGGTGTTGCTGGAGCAGGCAGCCACACCTCAGCAACCGAGTCTATCACCTCACCGCCTGCAAAAAACAATGGTTCAGAGAACGAAGCCATTGGTTTAGATGGGAAGGCAAGTCCTGCTGGAGACTATAACACATTGGGCAATCAAATCTCCCGGCAGTCTTGGGTGGCGGTGACAGCAGTGGGGGACCGAATGGGGAGTGACATACACAAGCATTTGTCCTGTCTGGTCCAAGTAGCTTGGGGACCCTACTACACACAGTCACTTTTCCTTAGTGACTCACAGGAAGGAGCTCACCCCCTGGGCCCTCAGGTTTATAGGCTCTAGGAAAGCTCCAGAGTATGAAGAGCCTTGCATGGCTCAGCAGCTAGCACAGAGTAAACAAATGTGGTTGTCTGCTCTCATGGGGGAGGTCAAGGCAACAGGCTTCAGGGAAACGCATGCAGCACACACAGCTGGGAACCCCAGCAACTGGAAGAGGACATCTGAACTCTGGAACCCTCTGAGGAAAAAGTAACTGCCCTGCTTTGTGTCTTCCAAGTCCTGAGTTAAAATACTTTCTGCTACACTTCAAAGCAAGAATGTCAGCTTTACACCAAAGTAACAATGAACATAAGTAACAATTTTACATGACTTTATTTTAACAAAACCACATATTTACAATTCAAAAAGTCCTAGTTTGATACACTTTACTAAATAAAATTAAAGGTTAACTGTACAAGCAATTAAAACATGATATGTAGCAAGTGTTATCAGGAGTTTCCTATTGGCAAACTGTTTAAAAATAGTCACAAACTGAACAATTAGAAGTAGCTTTGAAGTGAGCACTGCTCCCAAGGTGACAGGAAGCCTCTCTGCAAGCTCCCTCTAGAGTGAGAGCTGCCCAGCACCCTCAAGTTTGGGACTGAAAGTCAACTACAATTGAGGTGGGAGGTGCAGACTTCTGCAGGGTCTGTTTCCAGTTTGCCCAAACAGCAAGGAGTATGAGAGATGCCCTCAGAGTAGAGGAACTTGGAACTACATAGGCTCTAAGGAGGGCACATCAGGCTCACACAAACAGGCTATGAAAACCCTGTTTGGAGATCAGTCAGTGCTCGGCTGGCATGGAGTCTTGTTTGAGAACTTCATGCATGCCCACAGATTATGTCGAACAAGAAAAGTTAAGAGCTGGGTTGTGAACACACAGAGAATTCCACAATGGCATTCACAACAAGATGCCCAAGTCCCCTTGTCACAAACTTTCTGTATGACTTAAGGAATGTCTTTATGTACAGTAAGAAAATATATACATCTTGAGAGAACAGATGCCCATGTCATGGAATAAAACTAAGTACATCTGCAAGAACGACAGCAGACAGGATCGGGTAGTCCGCTTCTCACAGGCCGGCTGGCCCTGGGCTACATTCAGCATCTGATGTCAAGAATGGCTGGATCTGGAGGCCATTGGATGGCTGGTGAAAAGACATCCTCCTCCAAGAGGTCAGACATCAGCCTTTCACACTAAGGCAGAGAGCTATTTGGAGGGTGCTCTGCAGCCTCCCGGGAGAAGCCATGGGATTACAATGAGACTCCAGGAAAAAAGAAGAGTGGCAGAATGGTGAATGGCATGAATATGACAGCCTGCTGATGCACTGGACTATCGCCAACAAGCACACAGATGAAGGGAACCCATGCAAACACACTGTCATGAGGCTGACCCCATGCCACATGCCGTAGTCAGTCAAGGGCTCCCCAGTGGCTGTCAGAAACTACAACAATGGAGAGGATGATTTCTGGGGGTAGCAGGTTTGGTTGCAGTGGGCTGTGAACTACAGATCACGCAGGCATTTGCTGAAAAATGTTCTCAACCCTGGCTTACCTGTACCCCCAGGAACAAGAATGCCAGTGGATTATCAGGAGGTAATCAATTTCCACAGCTACTGGATGTCCTTTGTATTATTCTATGTAAAAACTACTCATTTCTGTGAATTTGGATAATCAAATTACTTATACAAAGTTCCCAAGTCAAGGAAAAGGTACAACAGTAAGAATCTCACCACTGAGCTTGAGAAACCAGCTGGAATGGAGAAGGGCTGAGGACACTGAGAATCTGGAAGACTGCCTTACTCCTTGGTGCTCACAGCAGTGTGTGAAGCTTATTTTATAAAGCCAGACGGGGGCGGGAGAGAATCACTGGCACTTAGAAGAGGTCCAGCTACTAGGGTGACAAAGGCCAAAAGGGACATTCAACTAAAGCAAGGAAACCGGCTCCCACATAATAGTGTTTTCAGAGGCTGCCACGCCCAGCTGCTCAGAAGCAAGCAGGTAAGAGAAGAGTAAATTTTGCAGTCTCTTCCCACCCCTTTCTTTACAGAGCCCATCTCTATCCCTTCTCAGCATGTGGCTCCCCTGCTCCAACCACCATGGTTCCCAAGATGCAATGAGAGCTACTTTAGAGAGTGGGGTCCTAATGTGAACTCTCAGCCTTCCTGCTGTCATGTGCCAAGGCAACAGGGTCAAGTGTCAATACAGAAGTTAAGTGAATTTTCAGGAGCCTAAGAACATTCACCAGCAACTACTCTACAGGCTCTATCTTCCTTACACCTTCCTTAGTAGGGTGATTTAAAACATACCCTTCATCTCAGTAACTAAATAATTCCTTTCTTATCCAACATATGAACCAATAACATCTCTGAGGTCTCCTAATAATATTTCTCATGCATCTTGGCTAAGAAAGATTGTAATGTACCTTCCAGTAGTTGGCATATTGGCATCATAATTTAATTAACTGCTGCTGGAATAAAGGAGCAAGGAGACAGCCTGCCTTTTCTCGAGCCCATGTGGAAAATGCAGTGACTAGCCATGACCAATGCCAGCGCATGGGTCCACTGAGCTGCTTAAGGCTAAGCCTGGATGTAATTCTTTAAGAGCTATTTTGTTTTAAGGCCAACTTCAGCATTAGAAATCCAACATGGAAAGAGCCCCTGTTCTTCTCAGGCTTCAGTCTGAAAGCACACAGGTGACGTGTGGAGCTGTGCTTCAGTGCCAAGTGGGCGTTACCCCGAGCCTCAGTGTCTGAGGGATGGGCTTCCTTTTTCCATTTCCCTGCTGTCTTTCTGTAGCGCAGACAGCACCTAGAATCACAGAGAAGACAGCTATGGTTAGCCCCACAGGCCTCACTGACCTCAGAATCTCACAAAAACAGTAGAAAAGCAGCATGCATCTAACACACCTATCCCACCCCAGTACATGCCTGTCCTCTGAGCTACTGGCTAGCCCCTGAATATAGCACTGAGGCCCAGGGTTCCCCCAGGGCACTAACAAGCTCCCCTCTCCCATGGTGCTGATATAGCCAGTCCCTTTCATCAGGAAGTTGGCCAGACAGAGTTGTGACAAGGTTGTGAAGTGACTGTTCTGTGCTCTCCCAGCTCTTGGTTGACACTTTAAGGAGCATCCTACCTTTAGGAGGCAGTAATAACAACCAAAGGCTACATTCCAGAACACCTGCTGCATGCCAAGCAAAGCACTCTATGAGGCCAGACTGCCACCATCAAAAGCCACTATAAGCAATGGTCTGGCAGATTCCAAAAACCTTCACACAGGCCCCACCCAGATTTCAAAGGGACTCTCCTTAGCTTCACGATGTTGCCACCATCTTGAAATTTTCAGTAACTTTAGAACTAGGTCCATGTTTCTATTCATACTTTTCTTTGTTTATTAGTCAAAAAAAAAAAAAAAAAAAAAAAAAAAAAAAAGGCCCTCTTTCTGCCTCCGGAACCCTGATGACAGCACAGTCAGTTCTGTTCTCATGTGAACTGAGTATACCTTTTTAATTGCTTTGCTGAACTATAATTCATAGGCAATTCACCCACATAAAGCATGCAAGTCAACCGCACCAAGCCATCACCTCAAGCAATGACTCAGGTTGTTGAGACAGCTCCAGTGGGTAAAAGTAATTGCCACCAAGCCCAAAGATCTGCATTCAGTGCTGGGACTCGCAAAGTAGGAGAAGAGAATCAATTTCCATGAGTTGTCTGCTGACCTACATACTCTCACTGTGGCACATGCACTGCCCCTCTCTCATATAGTCTTACACACGGAAAGCAATAAAATAATAACAATTAAAAAAGAAAACAGGTTAGGGAGGAGGGGACTTTTCTGGTGGAGTCCTACAGAGGTGACCTGGAAGTGCTGACAATACAGAATGGGGGGGGGGGGTCTTCCTACACACATTCCTCCAGCTATCTGAAACCCAGACATGAGCCAGGCCATATACCTTCAGTCTGGGCACCATTTCCAAAGACAGCCCTCTTTTTAAAAGGCCCATTGAGCAGCACATTGCTTCAGTCTCACAGCTGTGCCACATACCCGCTTACCTGTGCCCATTTCTTGTTCCGGCTCTGCATCTGGACTGTGGAGATGGCTGCAAACACCTCATCTGCTGGCAGGTCCTCAGGCAGCCTCGTCAGAAACTGGGCACTGTGGATGAAGTCCATCCTCGTCAGGATATCCTCAAATAGCTTCAGGATGCCCAGAGCTGTGCGGAAGAGAAATTCCTCCCCATCTCGACAGAACACATCCCAGATGCGGCAGGCAAGGTCCAAGGGCAGGGACTTACTGTACAAGGTGAAGATCCTGGGGGAGAGATAGAACTTTTAAGTTTGGAATGGCATAAGGCATGCACAACACCCTGGGTCCCTGACTTTTACACACTGTGGACAACACTGGCCTGCATTCACCCTGAAGGCCAATTTACATTTCACACAAAACAGCACTACACAACTTCTGGATCACGGATACTGGATAATTCCTACTTGGAGCAGATGTCTAGCAATCACATACCTTAGTAGAGCTTGGAGTCAGCCAGGGAACGAGAACAGAGAGGAGAGAGTATACTATTCCTTATTCTCCTTGCAGGGGGTCAGCAATGCAGCAAGGTGTAAATTTTTCTGTTGTCATTGTTTGGCTTTTGAGACAGAATCTAGTTATGTAGGAGATTATGCTGGCTTGGAATTCATAACAACCTCTGAGTGAAGGGATATAGGTGTATGCCACTATGCCTGGCTTTCTTGATAAATCTTGACTGTAGATTATTAAAAACCGACCTTATACTTCAATAATAAAACCATCAGATGAAAGGTATTCTCTTAAAAATCTATTTGAGAGCTGGTGAAATAACACCGTAGTAAAGTAAGGAGCTGAATTTGACACAAAGCACCCAGGTGCAATGGCATGCACTTGTAATCTCAGAGTTTGGGTAGCAAAGACAAATCCTTGGGGCTCACAGGGAAGTCTGGCCAGCCTACTTGACAGCTCCAGGACAATGAGAAGCCCTGTCCTTAAAAATGAACTGAATGGTTTCTGAGGAATGACCCCTGGAGCTGACCTCTGGCTTGTCCATGTGCAGGCACTCACATACAAACTACCTAACAACTATGCTGGAATAATGCCTGTGCTCTGGGGTCAAGCACTTCTAACCTGGATTGGGGCTATGTCACCATGCAGGTTCAGAGCTAGAGCTCTGTTTAGTGTTATAAAGTGACAAGTCTGGGCATGGCAGTGCACATGTGTAACTCCAGTCCTGGGGAGGCTGTGGCAGGGGGACAATGAGTTCAGACCAGGGTTATAGAGCAACACTCTATAAAAACAACAAAAATGAAAGCGTAGAAACCTAGCCCACAACCTCCCACACGCAAACCCCAGTACACACATGGGAACCATGTCTCCCATCTCCTTAAAGACTGACGGGGCCAACAAGATCAACAAAAAAGATCCCCCATGTTTTTACTCCAAAGCCATGACGTAAACTTGATTCTTTTCTTTTTCCCACATAGCGTAAAACCACTGAATTCAGATTTGCATGTGGATCTCCATTAACTTCTTTAGGCAGGTATGAGATAGCAAAGGGATAAATAGCAAGGCCATGTTTCTAGAAGGATGGCTGTGATACCAATCCCTTCTGATTCTAAAAAGCTCAGGTCGGGCATCTTTTTCTTTTTTCTACCAAGATACATTTTTAATATTTTAAAATATGTGTGTATGTGTGAGTATGTGCACATGAGTGGAAGCCAGAGGCATCACGGTCCCTTTAGAATTAGAGTTACAAGTGGTTGTGAACACCTGACGTGGATGCTGGGAACCAAACTTGGGTCCTCTGGAAAAGTAGAGTGTGCTCTTAACCATTGAGCAATCTCTCCAGCCCATTGGCATCTTTAAGAAGAAAACAATAGACAAGGATGGCCTCAAACTTGCCATCCTCCTGTGTCAAGTCTCAGAGTCCTAGGTCATACAAACTTTTTTGAAGCCTTCTGTATGCTACTTGCTACCCATTGATGATGAAGATACAAAGTGTTGAATAGACAGCTCAGGAACATAAGGGACAAACACAGACAGATGGGGTGTCAGGAGGGGGGATATTCATTATGCACACAGAGAGGGATGAATGCATGCAAATGCTCTTCTACATCAGATGATCAGGGAAGAACATACTGCTGAGGAGAGGCAATTCCATCCACCCTGAAGAGGAAGCAGGCAGCCAGGAGAGGAGCGCCAAGATTTTCCCCACACCTGCAGCAGAGTTCATGACAACTACATGTCTGAGGGCTGCATGATGATGAATCATGCCAGCAGTTGATGAAGCAAACCAGATACTGGAGAAAAGGCTGTCTGCGAAGAACAAGGGCACAGACAAGCAAGGCCTGCAAGACTGTTCTTTAGGCTCTGGACTTTGTTCTCAGTGAACTGAGAGTCCAAGGAAGCAGCAAGCTGACAGCTCCTGGAGGGGATGCAGGCTGGGCAGACGACCCAGATAGCTGCAGTCATGGAGCAGAGAGGGAGCAGGGGAGTTGGCCCAAATCAGGTATGACCTGGACAGTTATGGGAAGCAAAGGAGAAACCCAAGACATCAGGTCACTGGCTGAGCCACCCGAAGGATGAAACCGTCATTTTATACTCTGAGTTTGAGACATTCAGGTGATACATGTATTGACTGTCAGTTAAAGGGAAGTTCTGTGCCAGCGTCATAGCTGTGCAGACAGTCTGTGTAGAAAGCACCAAGCCAAGAAAAGACAACCAGGATCAGAAAGTGAAGGCTATCAAACTGCTCTCCAGCCTGCACTGCACATAGAAGAGTCTACCTGACCTCACTGTTAACAACCACTCTTTGTTCTAAAAAAGAGTACAAATGATTATGGCTTACAATATTATATCACCTTTATATTTATGTGCCTTCTCAGGAGGCCATTTCTGACTCTCAGGGTAGACGAATCTTCCTGTTGGTTTGTTGTTTTGTTTGGGGCTTAAATTGGACATCTATTTCGTCACAATTCGATGTCTTCATGAGATCAAGGTATAATAAGCAGGGATGCCCAGTTTCTTCTGAGACCTTTCCCCTGCCTGTAGAAGGCCTGCCCCTCCCCATGTCTTCACACAGCCATAACCAAGTGTTTTCTGTCAATGTTCACATTCTATCTCATGTATCTCTTTGCTAGCTGTCATCCAGAGCAGCCGCAGTTCTCACAGAGACAGTACATTGCTGGCAAGGAGGGGCTCTGCTGTTATTAATACTGAGTTATTCTTCTGTGCCTTTCATACCTTCACTTCTTTAGGCATCTCAGTAACATGCTTCCAAATGTCCCTCTGCTCAGGAGGCGCCTAGAGCCATCAGAGCATGGGCTTCCTCTGAGAGGACGCAGCTGTGACTAAACTCCTCCTGTCCTCTGCTCTTGGCTGCAAGTGACTCTAGGACTCAGACCTTCAGTTCTCGGCAGTCCCTTCATGTATATTCCCTTCTCCCAGCTCAAATGCTTGCACCACTCTCTTCTCTTCCCTTTATTATCAGGAGACTGCAAATGCTTAACTAGATTTCAAACCACATTTAGACTCAAAAGTATAAAAAAAAAAAAAAAAAAAAAAAAAAAAAAAAGAGCTGGGCAGCACATCCATGGATCCATGGGTCCATGGGCTGGTGAGCCACTTGGCTCAGCCACAGGCCAGGAGTTGATGCCAGGTTGGCCCTGGCCCCACACAACTGGATGGAATAGGGGGACTGATATATGCACATAGCTTTTCCACATCTTAGAGCCCAAATTCACATCTTCTCTATGACTTAAGGCTCCATCCTGCTCCTAGCCAGTGACTATGTTCAGAAGTAGGGTGGACAGTGAAGGCCCTTGGGTTTCCCATGCCCTTTTGCTGTCCCTACCACAGTAGGAAGGCAGAATTCAAGAAGAAATGTTTCTTTGCTCCCTCCCGCAGGCCCCTCAAATACTGAACAAAATATTAAGCCAGGCACTTTCAGGGCTGAGTGCAACTACTGCAAAGCAATACATTTCTGTGCTACTGCTCCAGTGTCATGGGCTTTCAAGACAGCAATGTGAGCATCCATTTCTCTCTAACACATGTGGACAGAAGGGATAATCTTTCCTGCAGAGCCTTCACTATTCCCAGAAATATTTTTATCTACCCATGGGCAGCCTAATCATTGGGTTAGCTATGAAAAGAATGGAAGCTCCAGGACAGACACCCAGTGAGTCAGTGCACCTTACAGACAGACCCTGGGCTACATGTGAGCAGCCCCCAGGCTGCAAACAGCAACCCAGGGCCACTCTTGCTCTTCCATGGGGCATGCCTCCTTAATACAACCCCAAAAGAAGGCAGTCTCATCTCCACTTGGCAGATGACGATACTAAAAACAAAGGACATGGTAGAAACCTGTCACAGCTTAGTGTGGGGGAAATGTCACCTAACACCCTTACCCATACAGAACCTATGGCTAATGACTTGAATCTACGGGCCATGGCACCAACTTCTGGCTGTGTCCCAACTTCCTCAACCTGACTAGAAATGAGCCTTTCACCCACCGCTGGTTCAGGAGCACCCTCAGCTACTATCCTACCCAGTCCCCCATGTTTCTAGGAAAATCAGGGACAGGTAGAACAAGGGTGCAAGTTAAGAACCCATGGGCCTAAGGCAGCCAACTCCCAGTATAGACTTGCCTACAGGCAAAGCCAAGGTAGCTACCTAGATTTAGTTCAAATTCAGGCACTGTATCCAGAAATATTCCTCATCCTAAGAACAGTAAGAAAAGCACTTTCTGTTGCAAGCCCTTCCCTGAGTCAGCGGCATCCTCTCTGGTCCAGCACCCAAGAGGTAACAGTAAGCCCTGTACTCAAACAAGCTGTATGCCAGTGTTGCTGCGGCTTCCTTCTACCATACTCAAGGCCAGTTAGCCAGCACGCTTCCAGAGGATGCTGGAAGGCTCTCTCTCAGTCTTGCTCTCTCTCTCCTTCTCTCCTCCTCTCTGTTCCCCTCCTCTCCCCTCCTCTTCTCCTCTCTCTATCTCTCTCTGTGTCTCTGTCTCTCTCTCTCTTCAATGTTACCTACCTTCAAGGTGTCCTAGGGAAGATTCAGTGCCCAGAAGGTGAGACCCAAGAATGAACTTAGTACAGAATACAATGGGAACCCAAATCACTGACAGCCATTTCCTGCCCCACAAGGAGAAACCCCACGTGACAGCTCTTCATCTCAAAGCATCACCATATATGTAGCACTTGGCTAGGTCTTTTGGCTAGCTCAAGATTATTGTCAGGAAACTTACTCACATCCTCAAAAAACTGTGCCATTGGATAAAAGGGAGACATCTTTTGGGAAGTTAAACTACCTCTGATCAGCTCCCATATAACATCTAGATCCTTGATAGTTGGAACACTCAATACACCATAGGAAATGAAGATGGCTGACAGGCCATTTCCCTGATCTTCAAGTCCACAGCAGAGAGGCAGACAGCCCACAGCTAAACAAGAGCTCTGGAGGGCTTTCTTCATGAAGCACTGTCCCGCAGGGCTATAAGGGGAGGAGCATGTGCAGCAGAACAAGTGGGCAATTGGCTTTAGGTCACTAGCACCTAAAGGGACCCTTGGAAACAGAAATGTCCTTGTCCTGCCTAGGACTTGAACCAAGGATGGGACCAGGCCTTGAGGAAATAGAAGTGAACCATGAGGCTCTGAGAGGGAGTATGAGTGCATGGGTGGTGTTGGAGGAAGGTAGACAGTAGAGCATCCAGGTGTCTGCTCACCCTTGCAGCCATGTCTGAGCACCCATGGAGCCACACAGAAGAGGAGGCAGCTCAAACAGTCACTTGATCCCTGGGGCTGGACGCGTCTCACACACTATGCAATGTGCAGGCCACATGAACACGATTCAAGGCAGGCCCAGTAATTTTAAGGGTAGATGTGGCTTGAGGAGGTGGCAAGACACAAAAGGAGCAAGGCCATGGAGTCACACTACACAGTAAGCACACTAGAGGGTGACACGGGGTGATAAAACTTCAGAGACAAAGCAATGGGTATTTCCACATGCAGCCTCTAGTGACTGAGGCTTCCCCTGACCATCATCAACTATCAAGAGCCAGACTTACTGCAGACCATTAACAGACAGAGTAATGACAATCAGGAGAAGGCACTCCCTCAACTCAGTTCAACTTTAGCGCAGCACTTCTAGAACCTTCCCGTGTGCCTGGCCCTGTAATGAGACCACACATGCAGCAGGACTCCCTACTTGACCCTTACTCCAAAAAGCAACATCATCATATGCAGAACAAGCCACCCTGCAGGCCCTCAGAGAAGAACAGTACTCAGAAGGCTTGGGCATCAACCACATCATGGCATAAAGGACTCGGAACAAAACCCCACAGAGCTTCCTTTCCTTGTGGACACTCTAGACTCACAGCCCTGCTGGCTGGGACAGGAACAAAGCTCTTCAGGCCCTTCAGGCCACAGCTTTCAGGACCATCATCAGACTCCAAGTCAGTGAGAGTAGACCATCACCAATAGAACATTTCAGAACATTCTCCATATTGTCATGGTGATTCTACTTCATAGAGCCTCTGTCCCAGTATAAACAAGTTAATGTTCTACTGTGTTACCACATAACATGTAGCGTTTTCTAATCCACGGTGAAAAAAGAATCTAGCCTAGAATCTAAAATTCCTGTGGAAGGCTTCAACAGGACCAGGCAGATGTCTAGGCTCTCTAGCTGTTGGGAGGGTCTGCCTCCCAATAACCTCTTGTTCTGGGCTCTAAGCAAGGGACATCCAAGGGTTCAGAGTTGACAGTCGAATGTAGATACAAAACTCAGGGTGGCAAGGAGCCATCTGTTCATGGGGAGGACAAAAATCATTTGTTAAACAAAGGTACCCCTTTAAAAGGATATTCCAAACATTTATATGTAGCACAAGCAGATAGGACAGGCCCATCCAAGCCTGGTGCTTACATTCTACAACATCAGCTCCAGCGACTTCAGCTATAAGTCCAAACCTTCATACATGCAGTCAGCTGAACCAGTCACCAGGTTAAGGCAGAAGCAACACAATGGATATCTGACACTCATTCCAAGGATGTAGCCAGGGCTTCTCTAAGTGATTTGGCCTAGGCTTGGACAGTTCTTATTTATCATCTAGAAGTCCTCTTGCTTCCTGAAGAAGAAGGTGAGGAGAAACCCAAACCAGCCAGTTCTCTGTTCAGGGTGGCTGAGGAGCTCATTTTACCTCTCTGGGGTAGTGTTGCAGTTCAGATAGGCCTTTTGACCAAATGATATTTCTCCCCCAAAAAGCCCCTTCTCCAAGACAGAGTAGTCACCCTGAAATGCCTTAAACAGTCGATTATCATGTTCTCTGAAGGAGCACAATTAGAGGGGTTCCCTGGCCCTTGTATACCATAACACGGTACATCATGCCTGGTGGGGCACAGGGGTCCTGAGGCACACTCTCCCACCACAGGACAACTGTTCCTTGCAGCACTCAGGTCGCCAGGTCCCTTACCTGGCCCTTAACCTGGTGCACTTGAAGGTGACAGCCACCCTCTCTCCTTATGACCACAACTACTTCTGTGCAAAGATGTAACTGATGCTCCATTTCATAATTCAGGAGCCTCCTACTTACAGGTCTCAGCAAACTTCTATTTAGATCTCCCATAAAATCTTCATGCTCAAAGTCAAATCTGTCACTCTGTGTTTCAGCCACTGACACCAGCAATCCCTCATCGGTATTATCACAAACACCACGATCCTCTGGCAAGTCCACAATACATTCCTAGCATCTGCCAAGGACTCCTTTCCCTAATCTCCATCAGCCCTTGCTTTCCTTCATTGAGCTGTCACCCAGGAGCTCCTGCCTCCCAAGTTGCTTAGAGCTGACTTATCCAACAAGCACAGGCTGTCAATCATTTCCTGTGGCCCACAGCTTAGCCTCTGAGACCCAGATGTTCTGGTTTCCAAAACTCCCCACCCTTCTAACATCAGCCTTTTATGTTGCCCCCTAATGCCACTAGCCCAGCTGCCGTGCTCTGGTACAGGCCCCAACATGCTGTTTCCCACACCTTCATCACTCTAGGTTGGGGTCTATCGCCTCCTCTCTCCCCTTCTATCTCAGTCTCTTCTACAGGGCATCACAGTGACTACAGTTCTGAAACTCGCATGCTGCTTCTCCCTCCCACACTTACTCAAGCTCCTGTATTATACCTGTGGACTTATTGTAAAAGGTTTGGCATGCACTTGCTGCCCAGAGACATCTCACTTAATGGACTGGCAATAGCGCCTTAAAAACAGAAGGTCTAATACACTGTCTATCGATGGAATCTAGAAGGTCAGTCAAGTCACATATTGTGACAAAGAGCCTGGAAAATAAGTAGGCATTCAAGGCAGAGGGGAGCTGGGAAGAGGACAAGGAGACTCAGCTGAGTCCTCCAAGAAAGTGACAGTGACAACGGGAAAATGGGCAAGGGATGAGAAGTGCTCTGGAAAGCAAGAAAGCGGAGTCTTACCAATCAATTAGGTAGATGTCTGCAGTTAAGTTGTTTTTCTTGAAATGTGCAAACAATTTCGGCAAGTTTTCTTCAAAGAATACCTCAAATGCAGCAAAGTAAGTCAACATCTAGGGAGACAATGTTAAATACACTAGTAAACTAATTATCAGCATGAGTTTCCAACCCACAGGAGTCAAGAATTTTGCGCACTTGGAATCTAATAATTGTTATTCAGGTAGGTTAGGTAACATGTAGATAAGCACAATACTATCTCTAAGCTTTTCATGGCAGTTCTGTTCACACCCTATCATTTCTTCAAGTTACAGGGGAAGACACTGAAACCCAGAGCAATTGCTTAACTTGCCATACAAGGGCAAAGTACCGGTACATGGTAGAGCTGGGACTTGAACCACGGCCTGTAGTGCTATGAAGGTTGCAGCCACACTGTGAAAGGTAACCTGAAAAAGCAAGCTGCCTGCTGCCCATGCCTAGCACATTCACAGAGGAGGAGACAAGACTAAAGTCTGAGGGAAGGGCAGCACAGCTCCAGCTCCAACATGTAGGCCTTTGACCACAGCAAACGAAGATGCTGCAAGGAGGAGGCAGCAACAGGCCAGGTTCTTACAAGCATTGTGAGAAGAGAAAGGAAGCAGGGTGGGAGGGCAGACAGCATGAAGCAGTCAATATGAAGGGAGGAGGGCTCCTGCTGCATGGGAGCAGGCATGCCTGGGGGTGGCGAGTCCGCTCTACCGATAATCCACCAAGTGCCAAGGCAGAACCAACCCTGACTTCTTTTACTCATGTTCATGAAGGGACTACACTGGGGACCACAGGGCATGAGGCAATGTCTAGGGACGTTAGTGTGTAGAGGCCTCCAATGAGTAGGAACACCTACAGCACGCATCTGGCCTAAAGCTTGTCAGTGCTGCCCAGAGCAAAGGTCCCACTCAACACTACAATGCTGCTTCTCCCACCCCTCACTCCATGTTAAAGACAGAAAGCTGGGGTCTTCACAATTAGCAGAGACAGATACCATCTTTCTATCAATAGAAAGAGAAAATTAAAGCTCAGCATGGTGGCACACAAATATAACCCCAGCAGTCAGGAGGCTTATGAATTCAGGGCCAGCTGGGTTATCGGTTAAGACCTTGTTCCAAAACAAAGCGAATTTAAGTTGACATTCAGGAACTACTTCTTAGGACTAATACATAGGCAACATAAAGTCAGTATGTTAGTAGCAACAAGCCGTTCAAGGGTGAGAATCTCTCCTAAAGACTTCACTCTTATCTTGGAAAATTCTTACCTGCTTATGAGAGTCCCTATACTGCTCAGTGAAGACAACTTGGCATAGAAGCAACAAAGCCAGGCCTGTGATTCACCCTGCAATCCTAGCAGTTAGGAGGCTACGGCAGGGGTTTATGGCCAGGACTTTAAGGCCAGCTTGGGCAGGCTACACAGTAAGAGCAAGCCTCAAAATAGAAAACAAAATGACGAAAATACTATTCATGAAGTGCCTGTCCATAAATAAGTGCTACTGCTCTGAGGTACACTCCCTGTTTAGCAGGGTTACACAGTGACTGCCGCACTAGGGTCTACCCCACACTCCTGACACAGCAGTGAGCCACTGCTGCACTCAGGGTCTGGCAGATTTCATTTCCCCCCCCATTTCAAACCCCCCCATTTCAAACCCTTTTCATATTTACAATTACAAATAATTATATAATAACAATCTCTATAATATTTATACATACTGCTTTGTCCACAATACTTTTTTTTTTTTTTTTTTTTTTTTGGTCTTATTTTTTGCTTTGTTTTGTTTTTCCAGACAGGATTTCTCTGTGTAATCCTGGCTGTCCTGAAACTTTCTCTGTAGACCAGGCTGCCCTCAAACTCAATGAGATCCACCTATCTCTGCCTCCCAAGTGCTAGGATTAAAGGCATATGCTACCACCACATGGCCTTAGAACCAATTCTTACAAGAACTATGTACCAAAGCCATTTTGAGCTACAGAAATGGAATACCAAATAATCTTCCTGAAGGACCCCAGTAGCTGACATTCCCCTAACAGCCAGAGCGAGCAGCATTCTCAGAACAAAGACTACTAGGATCCTGAAGACATTTAAGGAAGAAGGGCTCCAAGCAGACATACACCATCAGATAGTTGAGGTATTGATAGACTAGTGTTAATAACCAGGATATCAAAGCAACACCAACTTAAAAGCTAATGGATTAGCAAATTTCTCCCAGTAAAAACAAAGTTTAGGACCCAGAATGGATTCAAACCACAGCTCTCCCACGTACCAGAAATGTCTTAGACAAGACACTTCCCTCCTAGGTCTGTTCCCACATCTGGACTATGCAGGGGACTCAGATGTGAAGTATGCGGGGGTCTCTTAAAGGCCACCAATGGTAAAGGCCACTCCACAGCACACTAAACCACTGCCTTATGGAAGTAAGGGAACATGGTCAGGAGCAGATCTCCTTCCCCCTGTATCCGTGTGTGTTGCACAGACCAGTCCCACGGAGACAGTGAGCAGCACCACACATCAGCCCTCGGGTATTCTATTCAACTAAGGAGGGCACTGCTGTCACATCTCCCTAACACAAAGTGCATATACTTGCAAAGAACTCACACTCCACCTCCATTGAAAAAGTACAGTGTTTCAGACACACTGTCTCTCTAGGAGAATGTATCCATCTGTTCATACAAGGGGCAATGGACTATATGTGTCTATACTTAAGTTCATGTGTTTTAATTATAAAAAGTCCATTATGCATTTCCTGCCTTGGAACGACAGAATGATTGGGTAATTCTTGCTGCATAAAGACATAGTACTGGGACATACACAGAGCATACTCACAAGGCCATGGTCCACTCGGAAAAATGCCATTTGACATGGTTTATTCAAAAGGTTAGAAAAAGCAATAAAGGCATCTGCAGTATCTAGGTTCAAGATCAACACTGCAGCTATAAAGGACATGCCCTGAACCTGAGGAAGGAGAGAAAGGGTATGTTAACTAATGTGGCCACAAAGGTCAGAGCAGCTTTTACTTATTAAGAGAAACCAAAACATCTTCCCACTAAAAAGGCCCTCACAGCCACCCATCCACTCCCAAAATAAACCCTGTTAGATCAGACCCACCCTCCTCAGAGCCACAGCTCTGCCTATCAGCCACCTGCTCTCCCCCTCCATCCCCTACCCCTTCTAATGGAAAATCATAAGCCAACCCCACTTATTGCCTCTGACATCTGAAATAATGCCATCTGGTATGTGCCATGCTGGTTTGTGGTCACATGTATGAACTTAGCAGGCTTAAGTAAGGCCATGCACACATACACATCTGTCTAGCCACAGGTAAAGCAGCAGCACACTTTTGAAAAATGGTTAATGGTAAATAAAGCCTTTCTATTTAGTTTCATGGATAAATCACATGCAAAAATAAACATCACACATAGTTAAAATGTGATGAATGCCACAGAGCAGCTATGTCAAGCCAATTTCTCCAAGGAAACTAAATTAACCCATTTATCTCAAGATGTTTCATATTCTTCAAAAGGCCACAATAGCATTCAATAGGAGAGCTTGGCAATGTTTTGACTTTCTTTATAGACTATAACATCATAAAAAACTGGAAAGTATCACTTACATAACCCACATCCGGCCGGTAACAAGTATAAGCGCCCAAAATACTGTGCAACATGTCATGATATGGACCACCCTAAAAGGATTGACATACCAAAATCAACACATGCATAAGTACTGTTAGTCTTAGAATAGCATCTAATATCGCTGCTGCTGCTGCCTCCATCGTCACCCTGCTGATCATACAGGAGGGACTTTGCTGAGCAGCTCTAGATGCATTATGCAATTTAATAAATGAGCTAGTAACTTTGTTAATGAGAAATCTGCAGTTCTGTCTATGAAGCTACTCTAGAAAAAAAAGCCAAAGGGTCAGCTGTGAGCAGTACCCTCGAGAAATGTCCTTCCTTTGGCTCATGTTACAGAATCATGTTCTATTCCAAGTTCAGTAGGTAAGCTAGGAAGCCAAGACTCCTCAGAGCAAGTGACAAGACCACTGAAACTTAGCCTTGTGCCCACATAAGTATGGTTCTTCTTGCCTCCCTTCTTCCCATCACTGTTTCCTCTGCATCTTTCCGAACAGCAGGTTTGGAAAGGTCCTAGTAGAGTCCATTTCATTTCAAGGTCTCTCCCAACCATCTTACCTGCTAAGATTTCCATTTGCTCTTCCAACAAGGAAATAAACCCAGAACTGTCCCACACTGTTGTTAGTATGCCAGAGACACTAGCTGGACCTAAATGAAGCTCCTGGTGCCTTCATCTACCACATGCCTTCATATAACACAGGAATAAATATTCTTTCTGGCATACTTGACTAGGAAGTCACTCCACAGGTGCCTCTGAGTGGCTTACAAAGGAATGACAGAAACCAGATGATCACACTTTCTTTTTTTATTTGGTTGGTTGGTTGGTTGGTTGGTTGGTGATAGGGTCTCACTGTATAGCCAAGGATAGCCGAATCCCTGCCTCAGCCTCTCAAATGCAGGAATTACAGGTATACGCCATAACTCCCAGAAGAGACCATTAAGCTCTCACCTATTTAAAAACCTATATCAAAGAGACATTTTCAAAGCAAAAAGAGCCAAATAAAGAAAGTACAATCGGGGTGGGGAGACAAAATACAGGGCTGGGGACAATGGTGGCAGATCCACAAGCTGACTCAAGGACTAGAGAGACTGCAAAGAGATTCCATGTGATGTAAGACTGAGAAAAACTATACTGTTCTTTCCTTAAAGATTTTCCACCTTGTCATTCCATCCCCTCATGTTGGTGCCAGCTTCTTTTCCTGAGTGCCCTCTGTTTGTGCTAGATTCTCAGGTTCTCTCCCAAGCCTTCACATTTAAAATTATCCATTCCCACGACTAAAAACCACTGAAGTCGCAAAAGAATCTTGAAAGAACAATCTACCCAGAAAGGACCACAGAGCTTCCACGTCCTTCTCTTTATAGAGTTCACCCTCAGCTCCCAGGTAAACACCAAGGGACTGTCCATTTCCACATTTCTGAAGCGGCATTTAGAGACCATGTTTCAGGAGAAGCCCTCTCAGACCCAGTATTGCAAAGCTGGACCTCCCTCTGCAGAACCTGCACAGGCTCTTAGGGTTCCATGACCCTGAGGTTTGGCCCTCCAGAAATGTGCTGGGAAGTCTGCCCTGCCATGCTCAGTCCCACTTGCTTCCTTGTCTCAAATCTCTGGTTTTCTTCTGCCAATGAGAAAGGGTACAAAGCTTGTCCCTGGCAGTCAAGAGATCAGACACCACGAGCTCCCTCTGAAGACTACCATGTCCCCACTTCTGGGCTACCTGAAGTGAAAAGTCTTTAGTCTTTGGTGAATTCCATTGTCACTTAGTTTCAAATGCAGTCAAAGATAATTAATAGTCAGTATAGCACTGATGACTTCCCTCTGTGAGTCAAGTACTTTGAAGAAGGCTTTAAGTCTGCATGGATCATCCCCAAGCACAGATGAACAGATTATGGTGCAAAGAGATCAAATGTTTTACCTGAAACCAAACTACTAACAAGAAGGCAACTGATCAGAATCAAACTTAAATCTCTGAGACCAAAGTCAATCCCCTTCATAAAGCAGTCCCTTCAGAGATGGAATCACAGGAACCCCATTGAGGTGGAAAGGTTCAGCAAGCACAAGGCCTCTAAGGATTGACCAGGGAGTGGGCTACAAGGTATGGTGTGGGCTGAGGCCTACATAAGTGTGCTGAGAGGAGAAAGGCAAGCCTTCTAAGAGGGAAAGGACTATTCTGAAGATGCTGCCCAGCTGAGTCCACACATGCCACCAATCCTGGGCAGTACTCCCCGGCTAGACACTGGACCAAACCTCTGGACAGGTTTATAGACTTTTTTCCCTTGCCTTGACTGAAAGAGTCCAAAAGACTCAAATGCAAACATTTCCAGCTGAATTAAGATCCTCCATATCTAGATATTGGGACCCTGCTTTGTGGACTCACTGAGACAGCAACAATCCTACCACTGGAACCCAGACTCCTCTTGACCCTCTCTCCCTCCCTAAGCACCTCAGTACTCAGACTGGTGCTGGCCTTGAAGCTGGCTAGCCCCTGATGCCTGGCCAAGTCATGCTAGTTGCCTGATTCTCAGCCACAAATCAAAGTCCCAGAACTCTGCCCTCAACACACTCTGCTCTAGCTTCGAAACAGTCTTTACCAGTTCTGCATCCACCCAGAAAAGAGAAACCCTCTAAAGAGGTTGCAGGGACAACTGTGTCCCCTACACTCATTCTTGCACAGAACAGGGTCCCAACATTTCTGTCCCAATTGTGTGTCTACCAGGTACATGCTCTCTAAAAGACTACATTAATTAAACCTAGCGCACACACAAACGAGACTGTTCGCTCTGTGACCTCTGATTCTCCATACTCCAGAAGGGAACACTGACTCTCCTGTGCTGTCAGATTGTCCAGCCCAACCACATTCCTCCCAAGCCCACCTAAACTCAATGCTCTGCACCTGTTCATCCTGGAGCCACTTAAACTACTCATTCTGGTTTGTTACACCACCTTTCCACAGTAAACCACCATGTATAAGGCATGTTAACAAACTGGGAATCATGGTGCATAACTGGAAATTCCAATACTAATCAGCAGGCAAGGAGGTGAGTAGTAGAAGGCAGGACAGCCAGGAGAGGTGATGGGGGGCTGCCATGATGACCTACAATGAATGCCTAGGCTCTCAAACAAAGGGGAAAGGTGTAGAAATACTATGGAAGAGAGCTGGTGATACTGTTGGCATGCAGGAGAAAGGTCTCAAAGGAGACCTCTGGATGTACATCTCCTGGCTCAAAGAACACAAGGCTTTGAGAAAAGATTCTAAGATCTATTGCCAGACATCCTAGTCGGTACCCAAATGACTGAGGGGAGGCCTCTCTTGCTCCACCGACATCCAGAAAAACAAGAGTCCATTTCCCATACCTCCTGGCTCATCAACTCAGAAATCCCACCACCTCTGTTCAGCCAACCATCCTGGCTACACCAAAGCTATGAGGCATTCCTTCCTGGACCTACTTTCAGCGGGTCCCTGAAATCACATGGAGGCTCCTACCAAGAGGACACAGCTACCTACAGTCCTAAAAACAGAAGAGCATGAGGAACATTCTGATAACACAACCACCCATAAAGCCCTCTGCACTACCTACTGAGGCTCTGGCATGCAAAAGGAACCAATCACCTTTAAAACAGATACAAGATCAATAAGAACCAGTTAACACTCATTTAAATATCTAAATGCACTGTCAGTGACACCCATCTAATTTCCCACCAAAACCCTATCTAACCTTTCAAACACAACTACAAATACATGCGGCTCAGCATTCCTAAAACTTAAACAGAGAACATTTGTGACAAATCCCCACCACTTACTTGCTGGAAAATGCAGAGATTAGGAAATGTTCTAGAAATGTCCAGTTTAATAAGCTCCAGACTGGCCTCTCTGTCTGCTGCTGAAAACCCAGCATCTGTCAAAAAAAAGCAAAAGTCATTGCACTCCTCAGCACAAAAAAGAGTCATTACCAGGCTCTGAAGCTTTATAATGTGATATAAAGAAGCTCTTCACAAGTACAGGTCAATAATGTCTTGTCTACACAGTGTCCACCTTCATGAAGAAGGGATGGTAAGTGCAGAGTCGCTTACTCTAGGGATCAAAATGCCTCACAGCACCAGCCAGAACATCGTCAGGTTGTTTTCTGGAGGTTAAAAATCAAAATTCAGAGACGGGCCTTGGTGGCGCACACCTTTAATCCCAGCACTTGGGAGGCAGAGGAAGGTGGATCTCTGTTGAGTTTGAGGCCAGCGTGGTCTACAGAGTGAGTTCCAGGACAGGCTTCAAAGCAATACAGAGAAATCCTGCCTTGAAAAACCAAAGGGGGGAGGGGGGAATCAAAACTTAGTTAGATATTGTCATCAGCAGCAATCAGGAAAATAAGCAGAAGTTGGGAAATACACACAATGAACCCAGGCATGGGAAATCATGATTATTACACCTAAAGAATCTTTGGTGAGAATCTGTTACATGTGGCCTCAAAAAATTAAACGTAAAACTACATATGATCCAGCAATCCCACTCCTGGGTGTGCATCTAAAGGAGAATGGTGTCTCCATGTTAACCACAGTACTATGTGTGGTAGTCAAGAGACACAGTGGTTGTCTGCAGTTAACAGATGAAGAATAGGGAGCAGATGTGGACAACAGATGAGCTGAGGAACAGTATGCCAAGTAAATAAATCAATCACAGAAAGACAAGAACTGTACAATATCATTTGTGGATTCAGTCTAAAAACGTTGAATGCAAAGAAACAGATATCAGAATGGGTTTACTAGAGGCAGGGGCGGACGGGGCAGGAAGGAACCAGGGAGATACTGGTCAAAAGATACAAAACTTCAGATAAAAGAAAACCCCTACAAAATAGTGGTTATAGTTAATTATACATAGTATCGTTGAAACAGACTAAGAACAGTGGAAAGTTGTCTTCCCTATTAAAAAAAAAACCTAAACTAAGGACTGGGACATAGATCAGTAAGAAAAAGATGGCCTAGCATGTATAAGCCCTGAACTCAATGCCCAGTGCAGAGCTAGAGAGAGGAGGGTAAGCAATCTATGTGAAGTAATGTGTATTACTTAGTATAAATTACCTAGATTTATACTTAAATCCTAACTGTTGAAATTCCTAAAGTCTAAAATCCTAAAAATATAATTCTGAATTTTAAAAAAATGTATTTAAAGGCATTTACATACATACATACATTTTTATCATAGTTTTATAAATGCTTCAAAACATGTTGTGCATGATAGGCACACAAAATCCAGTCATAAAAAATAAAAAATAGGAACAGCTTATGTTCAAATATTCATAAATAATGGTTTACCTGTTTTTAAATTCTAATGCAAGATAGCATGAAAAGTCACATTGCCTACCCGCAAAGGCATTGTTCTTGTGTGCAATGGTCTTTCCTCTAATCTCACAGATATGCACTGCTTCTGCCTCTAGAAGCCAACACTCAATTGCAGGGTTCTATTTCTTCTAAAAGTGATTTCCTTTCCATCTTTAACAGTCCCTTTGCCATAAAGCCACACTGGAGCTGGTGAGGAGTATTACTGCTGTGAGTGACTGCTCCGTGAGGGGAGAGCTGTACCTTCGTTCTCCGCTTCCGAGCCACCAGTGCTGAGGGACCGCCACCGCTCCTTGGCCCGAGCAAGACAGATGTCAAAGAGCTCTGAAAGAAAAGCCTCTGGTGAGTCTTACTTGTACATGTTTTCTTACCAACACCAGAGAAGAACACACAACTATATCCTTCACCAAGACAGAGGAAGGTACTCTTTCAACAATTCCTCCCAGCTTAGCCTGACATCACCCTGCCTAAAGACAGGCACTTACAAAGGAAGATCATGAACATGGCCACAGTGCTCAGTGTCTTCCTCTGCTACACAGCTACTTATTCATATTCTGACTTTCTTGGATGGTCAAAGCCTCTTGCTTACCTCTGTATCCAGACTAAATGCCTTGGGGACTGAAGAGATCAGTCAGTAGCTCATCTATGGACTAAGGGATGGGTGGACAGAGTACAACTGGTTTCTAATGGGTTTGAGTCATAATCTCCAAAGACAACCCCAAATGCTTTAATCCTAAATGTTGAAATGCTTAAAAATCTAAATCCTAAAAATACAACCCTTAAAAAAAAAGAAAAAAAAATTTTTAAAGACATTTACTTACATCAACAGGGGATTGAGGAGCACAAAAACAATAGAATACTTCATGTGCATCACAGTATGAACTGTAAGCATCACAGTGGCTAAAACACATTATATGCCTAAATCACAAGCAGATGACCTATACACACAGAAATATGCTGGAAAGCAAAGCGTTTGAACAACTATTACTATGGTTCATAACTGTGCACCAAGGTTCCTAACCGGCCATGTGAAACACTGGGTCAGACAACCTAAATCTTTAATCAAAACTAAGATAGGTTACCATTGCACATATAGTCACCCAAAGAGCCCAGACTTCAAAGCATGTCCTTAAATACAGATGTCCAATCTGTACACACCCAATCAACATCGTAGTAACACATACTCACACAGTAGGATCTGAAAGAAATGCATAAAATAAATTGAGGCAATCTAAAGTTTATATACAATTTCTACTTGGAATATTCAAAGTGGCATGAAGATAAAGCACAGAGCACAGGGGCTAGACAGATGGCTCAGCAGTAAGAGCTCTGATTGATCTTCTAGAGGACCTGGGTTCAATTCTCAGCACCCACACTGTGGCTCACAACCATCTGCTAACTACAGTTCCCGGGGATCTAATACCCTCTCTGGCTTCTGTAGGCACCACACACATGTGATACACGGACATATATGCAAGCAAAACACCATACCCACAAAATAAAACACGCATACACAGCATAACAAACTGCAAAAACTGCTAATAATTTTGGGGGGTGGTGGCTTAAATACAAAATAGAGTAAAGGACATTTTAGACAGGAAACCATTTTACAGGGGTAGAATATGGGCAGTTCCAAGGAGGTAGCCCACAATGGCTGACACAGGACACCACACTGCTCTTTCCTTTAGACCATGGTTCTCCTTGAGGACACATCCACACATCCATGTCAATTTTCTAAACTTCTCTAGGAGTCACCATACACAGACATAACTGTTCCCTGTGACACGTGCTGCCTGGCCTCCTGCACCATACTTCCTGTACCCATTCCACTTGCATTCAACAAACCACAGAAGCAGAAGCTGCAGAAGCAGTTCCAGTAACATGCTGCCAGCTTCTAGAAGTATCCTATATTAATTATTTTCAACCAGTAAGTAACTGCTGACTTCTTCAGGCAAATGCTGCTTAAGTTCCTGAAAAGCTACTGAACGTCATTAGCTTGGAGACTACTGCAGACAAATGATTTTTGTTATTGTTGTTTGTTTGTTTTTAAATACTGGCAATTTAGACCCTGCTGCTTTCCAGAGAATTTGGCCTTCTCATTGTAGCCTTTTCTCTATAGGAATTGTTTTTGAAATTCAGTTTCCAGGATTTCTACATTCAGATGAGCACTGTCTTCAAATAAGGACACGAGGCACTTGCTACCCATACATATGGCACAGAATTCCTCATCTTGTTACTGGAAGAGGGGTGGGGGTAGGAATTGGTACCCTGAACAGGCAGAGCTCCCAAAGAACAAGGATTCTTGTGTCAGGGAATTGTCTTAAGTCTCCAAATCTCTTCCATGTTCAGAACCTGTGTTTCAGCAGCCCTGCTTCCCAGGTAGTTTGCTAATAGTCAGATAACTTCAGCTTCCAAATAACCACTACACATTGACTGACTGGGCCACTGCAGCACAAGCCATGCTCATGACTCAACAGCACACACAGACCTCCTGGGTACACCCATGTCCCATGCATTGGGTTTGTTTCTCAGGGCCCGAGATCCTCCAACACTGTACCTCTGGCACCCATGATTCCCAGACCCCATACTCTATCTGAGGAATGCTGACAAATCACTGCCTTTCACTCAGACTATCACTGAGTGTTTACCACTTTACCTTTTGTGTCATTTACTCTGCAGGGTAAAGCCAAGCACAGATGCCTTCATGAGTTTTTCTAAATGTAACTCATTCTATTGACATTATTATACTCCAGCAAGTAATGTATTGACTAATGATCCCATTCTGGCCTTCTGACAGCTCTAATATGCATACAGCCTATGCTTGTGTGCCATAGCAAAAGGGCGCAGTTATGACATACAACTTTGTATCACTGTTATCCAAAAGAAACCCAAAGATGTGCAAGGCTGGGGGGTGGGGGGTGTAGAGCATGCGCTGGGACCTCTGCCCACTCAGCTTCCAGGAGGTGGGCATGTTCTTATTTGGGAAGCCCCAGCTCTGTTGTTTTTAAAAGCTGAACAACTGAAAATTTACTGCAACTAAACCTAATGGGACTCTTAAGACTTCCTTAGTGGACAAGTCAGACTTGGAATCCAAAATTAAGGATTTTGCTCAAAGCATTTTGTAGTTCTCAGAGGAGGTACACAAAACAACTGTATGGCATGTGACCATCACAAGTAAGGAACTTGACGGCTTGAAGCAGAGACTGGACACCTAGGAATAAAGAGTCCATGTCTGAGCTCACAGAATCTCCTCCAATTTTACTGTCAGCATGGATAGCAGATGCAGCAGAATGATTATACTTTTATCTCAGGACCCCACCTCCGACCTCTTTTTAAAATTATACTTGCTAATGTGCAGCACATGTGTGTGATGTGGGGAGGGACACACATGTGTCATAGCGCACATGTGGGGGCCAGAACAACTTTGTGGAGTGAATTCTTGCCCTCCACCTTCTAGGGGTTTCAAGGATCAAACTTAGATCACTAGGTTTGCATGGTGAGGGACTTTACCTGCCAAGCCACGGGACCAGGCCACCAGCCCCAATTTCAAAATACAAGCCCTTCTTCCCTGGGAGTAAAGCTTGGGTGTTTTGTTTTATGTGTACGTGGTGTGTATGTCAGGGTGAGTTGGTGGTGTTTGTTACTGGATTTTGTTGTTGTCAAACCACCCCCCACCCCCAGAGAGAAATTTAGTGGTGTTATTGGACACTGCTGAGTCCAGTAAGTTTCCAGTTCTACAATCACGGAAAAAAAAAAAAAAAAGAATAAAACTGAGTCTTCCCAAGCCAGAACATGAACTTCAGAACCAGTCAGACGTAGAATGAGAACCTTGATCCCACACACACTGGCCAGAGATACAGGGCACAGAGCCTAACCTTTTCAAGAAGAAAACGAAGCCCTCAAGACCTGCCTGAGACTCACAGCTGATGTTAAATAAGACATGAGGTAGTGAACATCAGCTGGTGCTTGGCCCCCAACAGATCAAGATCACTGCCTCAGACTGGCTGGGAGAAACAGTAAAATGAGGTCAGAAGCAAGTTCATAAAGTACATTCATTCACTCAACAAATAAATACTTCATGGGGCCTGCCACATGAAGAAGACTAGGCTGGGCACAAATGACAGAGTAGACAACAGTGCAGTAAGGTCACTATAGTGGGGACAATGGACAAGATGCAGCATTCACTGCAGACAGACATAAACTATATGACAGAGTGAGCTAGTACCAAGGCACAGGTAGACGGGCAAAGATGTACACACAGTTAGGTAGCTGCTCAGTACCATCTGTCATCATCTAGTCCATCACAGGTTTTCATTTAAGTAAATTAAACCCAAGCATCAGTGAGAGCCAAAAATTAAATATGCAAACACTACATGTTGTATCCAATTAGCCATACAAGAACTGTGGTAGAGTTTAGAAGACTCCAGCACACAGATCTTTGTATGCTCAGCAACTTCTCACCTCTTCTTCTGAGAGGCTATGATCTACTTTAAATCACATATGACACATCTTTTCACATAAATATCCTACAGTGAAAATTTTGGCAGGAACAGATTTAGCCAGGAAAAGAATTTGGTGTGGTGATATATTATTTATGATTTAATAAAGGCACTGAAGACCAAAGTACAAAGCCAGCCACAGCCATAGAATCAGGCAGTGGGGATGCACACCTTCAATCCCAGCAGCCATACTAGTTAGCCATAGAGGACAGGTGGTGGTGGTGCACACCTATAGTCCTAGGACTCGGGAGACAGAGGCAGATGGATCTCTGTTAGTTCAAGGCTACCCGAGCTACATGAAATTGATTCATTCTAAAAGAGAAACAGCTCACACAAAGGTGATCTCAGCACTTCCAATCACACAATTTTAATCCCAGCACTAGGGATGCGGAGACAGGAGTGATATGTCTGGACAGCATGGAGAAGACAGGAGCTCAGAGGACTGCGGTCTGAGACTTGGTAGAAAGCAGGGCAGTCTGGATTGTACTTTGAGAATTCGTGGAGACAGGATCACCGATTTTGGTCTAAGGTAGAGGTTAGAGCTAGTGGCTGACTGCTTTGCTTTTCTGATCTATTGCTTTGCTTTTCTGATCTTCAGCTTGAACCCCAGTATCTGTTTCTGGGTTTTTTATTATTCCTGTTACAGTTTAGAGAAGAATGTTCTCTGCCCTGCCATCCTTCTTGAAGGAAACCAGTCACCACCTAACCAATAGCTCTGCTTTTCAAGCTACAGTCATGGGAGAAGCTACACTGTCAAGATGAACACAACAACCTAACTAGAGGGGTAAGGCAGAAGCAATCTGCCTTAAACTTAAGAGTCTCTACCAGAGTAAAAGCAGCTTGACTTCAATGTGTAGATAGGCATGGTGCCATAACAGGAAGAAGGAAGGCCTGCTGCCAGAGCAGCTTACTTTCAACGGGAGGAAATGGGACTCAACCTGCATTAAAGCCTCATGTTTGATCTGTGTGCGCCTAGAACTCTGACACCCAGAGCCCAACAGGACACTAGAGACAGAAGTAAATTGAGGCTGGTGTGGCAGAGCACACAACAGCTGAACACTTGAGAGAGACTTAAGGATCTGTTTTGTTTTAGAGACAGGGTCTCACCCTGTAGCCCAGACTGTCCTAAATCTCCCAACCACCCTTTAAGCCTCAGCCTCTCATGTGCAGGTGTGTACCTAAGCCTCAGCCTCTCATGTGCAGGTGTGTACCTAAGCCTCAGCCTCTCATGTGCAGGTGTGTACCTAAGCCTCAGCCTCTCATGTGCAGGTGTGTACCTAAGCCTCAGCCTCTCATGTGCAGGTGTGTACCAACATGCCCATTTGTTTTTCCTCAAAGTTTCAATACTAGAGAGTGAACCCAGGGCTTTGCATATGTTAGTTATGCAAACTAGTTAGTATGGAGCTAAGTTCTTGAGAAACATGATAAACAGCTTTAAAACTTCAAGAAAAGGGTCTCCCTCCCTCAAATACTAGCTTAATGCCCTAATGATACCAGCTCTAGCCTCTCTAGGGCTGAAAAAATAAAACAAACAAACAAACAAAAAACAAAAAGCAAAACCATCACCAAAGGGTACCCTAAGTACCTAACTCCACTCTCCTGTCTGACTCTGAGAAGAGATTCTGCCTACCCAACTCCAGTGAGAATTGGAGCCCTGTGTCTGCTGTCCTTTTCTCTAGGAAACCTGCTTTGACCTCTCCGGAAAGTGGAGCAGCCAGTATTGAACCCATGCCCAGACGCCTGGCATTCCCGCCACAGCTTCATGGCAGTGGTTATCATCCTCTCTAACATGGCAAAGTGACAAAAGGGAGTCCCAAAACCCCAGGATGGACCTTAACCTGTAGGATCATGCAAGCCACTCACCGTGGGTAATGTTCAACTCGTTGCCAATGGCCAAGCTCCATACTTTGCCTCTCACACTGGGAGGGATTCCCTGCCACCATAAGTCTCGAACCTTCTTAGAGCACCACCTGAACAGAACGGAAGCATGCGTGACTGAGTTTGCTCTCTGACAAAGATGAGCTGAGAAAGGCTTATTTGCACTCGGGCCTCACCCCCTTGTCCCTTGCCTTGGCCTCACCCCCTTGTCCCTTGCCTTGGGAGCTCACCCATCTGGATCTACTGGATCCAGACAACCCTTTCTCTGCTGTGACAGGCACTGTGAAGGGAACACCACAGACCAAAGAGCCAAGAAACCTTCCAGAACCAGGTTGTGAGTGACTGGTATAAGTCTGGACATATGAAGGAATGAAAGGACTTTCTGAGCAGAAAACAGACAGAGGAACAGTGATCACCTACAGGACTGTAAAGAGCTGTGCACAGATGAGTGCAGGGCACAGGGGAGACGTGTTGGGCATAGGGGAGGCATGCTGGCAGCTCTCTTCTACACAAGTGTAGCGGGAAGGAGGCTCCAAGGGGCCTCACAGGGCCGCCCAGAACCAGGTGACAGCCACACACTACTGTAGACAGGATGCTAACTGGAACTTCTTCTGAACAACACAGTCATTCAACTCAGTTGGTCACAATGACCCTGCCTGCCTGTGCTAGCCACACAGGAATAAACGAGATGTACAACAGATCCTCAGAAGTGAGGATGCCACAGCTGCCAGACACTGTGGGGTGCAACTCTGTACTGACACTGCAGGATGACATCAAAGACAAGTGATTTCCACCCTCGGAGAGAGAGAGAGAGAGATGCTCAAGCAGGCTGTGCCAGGAGACTCAAAGGAGTTTTCTACAGGGAGTGGGGGCAGGGATGCTGGGGGGAGCAGTAAATTCCCTGGGAAGATTGAGCTAGAGAAAAAAAAAACAGGATTTAGAAGGATGAAGAGGTTCAGGACACTGTAGACAGGGAAAGGGCAGGCAAAGCTCCAGAGGCCATTAGTGTAGTTCCAGGGAACAGTCTACAGAGGCAGGGCAGGCCATCACACACAGAAGGCTATCCACTTAGGTACACAGTTGATTCAAATTTCATATGGAGACCCACAAGAAGTTACCAAAATTTCAAGTACGGAGTGACAGAGACATAAGCTTTGCAAGCATGGCTCAAGCTCTCAAAAGATAAACTGGAAGATGCTGTCACCATGGCCAGCAAGGAACAACAGGATTGCACCAAGACAAGAGCTAATTTTATCAAAGGCTTCACAATGTGTTCATTCAACTGCACTACTGCCCACAGATTCAAGAAAGGAGTGGCCACACTCAGCAGCACCAGTGACAATGCTTACATGGTTTCCCAGTTCGGCAAGATCTCATTATTCCAGGTGAGAACCGCATTTCCTATGCTTTCTTCAACCTTGCACCTTTCCTCCAGCTGCTTCTTCCGTCTCTGGGCTTCTTTAAGCTCTATAAAACATAGTTAAAATAAAGAAGAAACCAATGAGTAGCCAGTACCCACCACTTTAAGTTCACATTGCAAAAACATCAGAAAAATAACAGTGAAGATGTAGCGCAAACAAATTATTATTCTTTTTGTTGTTGTCATTGGTTTTTCAAGACATGGTTTCTCTTTGTAGCCCTGGCTGTCCTGGAACTCACTTTGTAAACCAGGCTGGCCTTGAACTCACAAAGATTCACCTGCCTCTGCCTCCCCAGTGCTGGGACTAAAGGCATGTGTCGCCACCACCTGGCCTAATTGTTCTTAATAATAAAAACTCAGAGTCAGATTTGGGGATTAATGCTGAAGATCAGAGAAGGAAAGCAGCCAGCCACTAGAGTTCTCACCTCTACCAACGCTCAGACCAAAGGGGCGATCGTGTCCTCAGACTGCACCCTCAGACTGCTTAGACTGAACTGCTCCTCACACTGCCTTCTGCCTATACTGCCCGAGTTCCTGTCTCCTCCCCACCTATATTCCTCTCTCCTCCCAGACATAAACTTTCCTGTCTCCACCTCCTCAGTGCTGGGATTAAAGGCTTGTCATTCCAAGTGCTCAGATCACCTTTGTGTGAGCTGTTTCTCTTTCAGACTGGATCATTTTCATGCAGCTCAGAGTAGTCTTGAACTAACAGAGATCCATCTGCCTCTGCCTCATGAGTGCTGGGATTAAAGGTGTATGCCATCACTGCCTGGCATCTATGGCCAATCAGTGTGGCTAGGTTTGCACTCTGATCTTCAGGCAAGATTTATTTGTTAGATGGTAAAATATCACCACATTTCCCCTTTTTTGTCTAAAACACAAAGCTTATAACTGATATAAGAAAAACTAATGCTGGGCATTGGTGGCACATGCCTTTAATCCCAGCACTCGGAGACAGAGGCAGGCAAATCTCTGTGAGTTCGAGGCCAGCCTGGTCTACAGAGCTAGTTCCAGGACAGGCTCCAAAGCAATACAGAGGAAACCCTGTCTTGAAAAAACAAAACAAAACAAAACAAAAAACAAACAAACAAAAAAAAAACTATACAAGTGCAATAACTATATACAATATATATATACAGGCAATAAATATATCAACAGTATCTAGTCCATTTGCATTTGAAAATTCAGAGAAATACTCCATTATCTATCCTATCTTGATGAGTTCAAAGTGTTGTACCTAATTCATTTTCTATACTAATTTGCATCATCAAATTATCTTTTGATATCTCTCAACCTTTTACACTTTACACTTCTTTAGTGGGTTTCTGTTTTGAGTTTGATAAACAAGGAAAACTGTAACTATAACCACCTTGTCTTCAACTCCTTTAGGGACTCAAGAAGGAAATAATATTAACTGAGCAAGCGGGAAGTGCGAGCAAGCCAACTTCCAAAAAAATAAGAGAAATGACAAGAACAGCTGGCTGCTTAGGCAGTCACCCAAGCTTCCATCATTGGCCTAAAGGCCTAAAATATTTGACAGACTTTTCTACAAAGCAGGATTTTTTGAAGGACTCTCCTGCCTTGTCTTGGCAAGGTTTGGCAGTCACTCTCTTTTGTGTCCTACTAGTCCAATTTGGACAGCAAACTGTCAGCAGTTGAGGCAAGAGAACTTTCTTGCATAATGGCTTACTTTTGCCACAAAGAAAGTAAATTCCATGTGAAAGAATAAGATGAACAGTGATAGGACACTTGATGCCCTCCTCTGGCCAGTATGTGCACACATGTGTGCTGCACTTGCACACATTCATACACAACACACACACACACACACACACACACACACACACACACACACACACAGATGGGGGGTGTGGGCAGACAGCAAATGTATGCTCTTGATACTTAGTTCATATCCTATGGGTTTATTTTTTAAAACTCAGGGTCTTGATATGTAGGCCAGATTGACCCCTCATTTTCCTCTTTCTCCAGATTTGCTGAGATTACAAGTATACGCTTGTTGTTGTGAGTTATCATATGTGTGCTGGGAACCCAGCTTGGGTCCTCTACAAGAGCAACAAGTGCTCTCTACCACTGAGCCATGGCTCCAGTCCCTTGCATTTACTCCTGACTACCAGCAGCAGTTCTAAGGAAGATCATATATACAGTTTCCTTAGTTTACTCCATGGTAACTTCTACATACATGTATTCTCCAGCCTCAGACTAAGCTAATCAAATCATGGCTGTACCAAACATGTGTGGACTGATTTCTTCTCATATTCCCTGGACAACGTACTCAGTTTATAGATACACAGTATATGCCATTTTATAAATAAGCCTTGAGCATCTTTAGATCCAGGCAACAGCAAGAGGTTGTGGAACCCACTCGCTCATGGATACTTGAGGACAGTTATAGTTTTTTATGATGGAGAGACATAAGAGATTTTAATCAACTTAACTATATAATTTCATAGCATTTATTCATACCATGGTGCACCTCCATCACTATCATATCTAGAACCTTCTCACCTTCTCCAAGAACAAACTTGTCTTCATTAACCACTAACTCTCTGTTTGTCCCTCCCCAGGTAGATCCCCTTCTGCTTAAAAGGCTCTCAATACACTGCCCTTTGGCACCCCAAAGAAATGGAATCATAGTATTTGTCATTTGGTTCCTGGTTTGTTTCACTTTGAATCAATCAAGTTCAACCATTTTGTAATGTGTCAGAATCTCCTTCTAAAGGGTGAATGATATTCCATTTATTTATTATATATACTTTTTAAACACTCTAGGGTCCTACAAAGTGAGTTCCAGGGCAGCCAGGGCTGTTACAGAGAAATCCTTCCTTGAAAAGCAAAAAACAAACAAACAAACAAACAAAAAAACACTCTAGCGTCATAATACTCTAGTTTTTTAGGTGTGGTAGTTTGAATGTAATTGGCCCCATAGGTTCTTCGGGAGGAAGTGTGTTTCAGTTAACTTCCTGTTACCTATGGATCAAAATGTAGAACTTTCAGCTCCTTCTCCAGCACCGTGTCTGCCTGCATGCCACCATGCTCTCCTACCATGATAATGGACTGAACCTCTGGGACTGTAAGTCAGCCCCAATAAATGTTTTCCTTTATTGGTGACCTCATAGCAACAGAAACCCTAACTAAGACATGAGGTGTGCTGCAAAGGAACTTATCAAATCTGCTTACATCTTGTGAAAACAACAGCCTAGGGAGGGAAGCACAGCTGCATGTCCCTGCTGGCTGCACCTTTCCAGCACTGCATGTCCCTGCTGGCTGCACCTTTCCAGCACTGCATGTCCCTGCTGGCTGCACCTTTCCAGCACTGCATGTCCCTGCTGGCTGCACCTTTCCAGCACGCACTTCTTTCCCTACAGTGCCTTTTCTCAGGGAAGTCTATGTGACAGGGTTGAGTTAAACACTGGCTTAAACTCAAGAGTCTGCTTTAACTTCCCAAGTGCTGTGCTAACAGCTACATGCTACCATATCCTAAGCTCATTTAGGACTATTATGCTACCAGGAATGGAGAGAAGCATCCTTGTTTGTTTACTGGGAAAAAAACTATACATGTCAGAGTATGAAAACCTTCATCAAGAGTAAAGTTAAAGAGCTCCAAAAGAGAAGAAGAAAACACCCACACCACAGAATTTGAACCCTTTCACGGTACCTCGTTTCTTGGCCTGCACCACCATTTCTTCATATTGCTGTCTATGCTTTTGAGCTTCTTCGGCTGGTTTTGCTGGGAGATTTCTTGACAGAAAATAAATAGGTTTGCATGTTACAACTACATAAAAGTCTGAGGGGGGAAAAATCCCTGAAGCATTGTTGCATAAAAGTTGTAAAACCCAAAATCAAAAAAAAAAAAAAAAATCAATTATTTAAAACTACAGTTCTTTCACAAACTAAAAGTTTGTTTTGTTGAGCCCAGGATACCCTACTACCTTAGCCTCCCAAGTGCTGGGACTATATGCTATAAGCTCAGCTAGGGACAACCCCTGGGGCTTTACACACACAGTGGCCAAGGGCTTCACCACAAGCTATCTCCCTGCAAAGACATTTCTTACAAAGCAAAATACTCACTGTGAAATCCTCGGCTATAAAGATGTAGAAAAAGAAGTCACCCTATTCCCCCAAAAACACGGATCTGACTACAAAGCAGTAGTGTCAACAGCTGGCCCTTGCATCAGGATGGCCTCACAGTACATCTTATACGAACAGTTTCAGTGCTCAGTTTCAAATCAGCTCTTAGGATAGTTAATCACACTGTCTGGTACAACGCCTGAAGAAACACGCCTCTGGGTGTTTCTGGGAGGGTATTCCCAGACTGTTTTAAAGAAGGAATGTGGGTGACGCCATTCCAAAGGCTGGGAGGAAGCACTCTGAGCCCCAGCATTATCTCTGCTTCCTGACTGCTGATGCAACGTCATCAGCACCTCACAAGCCTATCACCTGTCACCATGCCTTCTCCACCATAAGGGACCACACCATCAAAACATGGGCCAAGATAAACCCTCGCTCCCTTGAGCTTCTCTTGCTAGGTATTTGCCACAGCAATGAGAGCAATAACTAGTACAGTTCTGTAGTTCCTTCACTCTGTTCCATACAAATGC